>NW_028270163.1:32932638-33250289 GCF_037043375.1 Chiloscyllium plagiosum
TCCATCTAGATTATTGGTGGTGACATTAGTCACAATTTTCCAGTCTGTCTCAGTTCAGAGATTGCGCTCCTCATTTGGAAAATTGTTCATTAAACTTCATGATTTAAGGAAAGGGCAGCCAAGTAGTGCCAGTTTAGCATCAACAAAAGGAAAGTTACTGGTATCTGTCATTAGCTACAGAGTGACTGAAGAACTGAACACGTATAAGCTGATCAAAGAGAACCAACTTAGATTTGTGAAAGATAGATCATGTCTGGCTAATCCAGTTCAATGCTTTGGTTAAGTCCTGCATAGCGGATCAGAGAGATTTTGAGTCTTTGATTATTTGAAATTACATCAATAATTTGGTAGCTTTCCACACAATAAATAATTAGTAAAACTGAAAGTCTACAATATTATGAAATGGTTTGGTAATTTGACAGGATTTAGATGAAGGGAACATGCACTGATGGATATAAATGGTGTCCCCAGGAATCCTGACTTGGCCTCAGCTTTGTTTTGTACTTGTTCGCAGAAGCATAGAAACCAGGAACAGGAATAGGCCGTCAGCTTCTCAAGCAGGCTTCTGCACTTCAATTAGATTATGACTGATCTGTATTTTAGCTCCATCAATCTCCCTTACTTCTATAAGCATTAAAACTCTTCTTTAATAAGCGTTATCAATTTGAGTTCTGACAAATTTTAGGTGACATAGATCAACAGCTTCTTGGGAAAGCCAGTTCCCAATTTCCACTATTCTTTATAGGAACAAAGGAGTTAGGAGGAAGGATAGGCCGTTCAGTTCTTGGAGCTGGTTTAAGAAGATTCTTTAAGATCATGGCTGATCTGTTGTGGTCTCAACTCCACTTTCCTGTCTTTACCCAATAACATTTGACTCCCTTGTCTGTCAAAAATCTATCTAATTCGACATTGAATAATTTCATTGACCTAATCACCATACATAGTCCTCTTTCACCCTTTGTGTGAAGAAATGCTCCGAACCCCATGTAGCCTAATTATTTTTAAGACTATCCTCTAACACTTTGGATGCTATCACCAGATGAAATCATTCCTTTCTATCAACCTGTCAACTGATGTTCCTCTTCTTCCCTCCTCTGACTCTTCTAGATACTTTTAATTAACCTTTTCATGCACGCTATGACACATGTCAGGGGCAGGTGGAGCGAGCTCTTGTTGCACAGTGTTAGTGTTCCCCAACCTCTGATCCAGGAGTCCTGGGTTCAAGTCCCAACTGTTCCAGAGATGTGTCATAGCACGTCTGAAGAGGTTGGTTAAAAACATCTGGTGTAGGTGGCACTTGAAACAGAATGTACTGGGCTAGAGGTAGGGACACTACCACTGTGCTACAAGATTCTCTCAAATGACAGCACCTCTATCAGTGCAGCACCCGCACATTACTACACCAGAAGCATCATAAACTCTGGGATGGAAGTTGAACCTCGAGCCTTTGAAAACAGGAAGCAACTGTGTTGTCACCTGGACCTATGGATGAAGGAATAGAAAGGCGCCTGCCAAGTTTAAGTATGACACTCAATTTAGTGGCTCCTCCTGTGTCCAGTTCTGGATGTCATCCCTTTGGGATGATACACTGGCCTTGAAGATGGCATACCACAGATTCACTGGAGTCAAATTCTCCAAGTGGTGAATTAGGTATACAATTGGCATATAGTTACTTTGCTTTCTTATATTAAAGCATGACCTAATTGAGCTTCAGAAAATAATAATTAGCATTGTTTGGCTATACATGGAGGAACTACTTTAGTTGCTGGAGGAATCGAGAACAAGGGATCGTGATTCTCAAGTGAGAGCTCATCAATTTAGGGGTTAAACCAAAAAAAACTTGTTATTTTAAACAAAGATTAGTGGAAATCTGGAACGCCAAAGGAGTGAAGATAAGTAAATACTGCAAGAGACAGATCAGTTCTAATTGAAAGTGAAACAGACTGGAGGGACTGATTGGCCTACTCCTATATTCCTGTAGCAATTGGTGTAAAGTTTCACGTTATAAGTGGTAGGTTGGGTTCTATTGACCAATTGCTGAAAAATGTCTCTAGTGATTAACTTACTTTTCCAGCACAGAATTATTATTTGTGATGACTATTCCTGAGTGTTTTTCTTTCCTGAGAAGTTACATTATGTAATTATCTAAAAAAAATTATACATCCACATATGGACAAATTCACATTAGGTTTGATCATCTTTATGGCATATCAGCTTCTGAAATGAAAACAAGGCAAACAATTTCCAAAATTCTGCTGTCACTAGGGGGTAAAAAGAACTGCAAATGTGCTTCAACTCCATCAAACATCTTAAGATCAGCTGATATTTATTATTGATGCTTCATATATAATCTAAGAAAATCTGTAAAAAAAAAATAAGTAACAACTGAGTCTGATCCCAAGTAATATATTCCTTGCACAATTTCCAAGGAGATCAACTTTCAGTCAACAATTTGTTGTTATTAGTAAATGAGCACTTTGTATATAATTCCTGTCATGCACAGAAAGCTACATTTTGACCTTGTTCTTGGCATACATCTCATCTCTTCTACATTAGTCTGCAACACCATGCTACAAAAAGCAAGTCCTTAGTCTATAGAAGTACAAATTTACCAGCAGGGATCCTTATCCAGCCAGGAGGTTGGGACAGTGTGAATGCCATCAATCCTACAATTCAAGTTGGCAGGGTTTTATTTTGCTGTAACAGGCGAAGCTTCATGCCACTATAAATTTCTCTATTGAACAGCATACAATTGTGAATTAGTGGTACATAGTGGTGATTTATCGAGGTTTTTCTTGGATGGAACTGGGGAGCTGAGGAGGAAAAGCCATGATTAAAAAGTACCTTCAGGCATTAAGGATTTAAGCTGTGGCTTTTGTATGAAAATCTCAGAAATCTTCCCATTGTTCACTGTAATCATAAGAGCACAAATTCCTGCACAGCCTGGAGAATGGTATTCTCTAGTCAAAAGCTGCCAAACTGAGATCTTTGTGTGGTTGGTTATCACGTCCACAACAGGTTGAAAACCTAATATAAAAATCTCAGCTACTTGATCATGTCAAACTCTTACATGCCTTCTGGGACTGTATGTATTAAGGTGTGCTCAATTTGACAAAGAAATGTATGTATTGTTGTCTTGGTTTGAATGTAGCCTAGACGCTGCAACTGATGGGTTTGCTCATTAGTGGAGTACTGTCCTCTGATCATATCCAGGTTTAATAGCAGATGTTTTACGATCAAATATGTGAAAGATAATTCATGATGCTTCCTGTTTTTTGCAGAGTTGTTTACCAGGATGGGTTTTATGGGGCAGAAATTTACGTGAGTATTGATTTTAAAATCAAATCGTTTACAACTGGTGAGTTGAAAGCACACATGCCTAACTTTTGTCTGCATTCGGAAGGTGTACAATTATTACAGAAACAATATCTACTTCACCTGCAGAAATTGATTGAACTTATTGAAATTCCTTTGGATATGTACATTGGTGCTAAACCATTCAAAACTTCATACATCAATACATCTAAAAGAAATGCTCAATGCCCCCTTGAAGAGGCAGGTCTTTGATCATTATTAGAGCAGAACAGTAGTTCTTAATTAGAGACAGGTTTAGCAGTTCTGATTATTAAAATGATACAGTTGCTCTTATGTCAAATTGGTTTGGCATGAATCTAATTAAATTAGAGCACTTATAATCCAGCAGGAACAAATATAAAAACCAAATGATATCTACCAGTTACCAAGAGAAGGGTGAACCATTTTGAACAAATTTAGCTCATTACATAATTTTAAGAACATTTGCTACATTTGAAAATTAAAATCGAACTGCATAATTTCTCAAACTGTTAAGTTAAAGGACAAGGATTTAGAACAAGCTACAAGTTGAAGCTTAAGTCAACACTTCTTTTGTAATCAGAAATTGCCGTTTTAAATTTACTAATGAAAGAATTTCAGTGAAGTCACTGTTTAATATCAGCCTGTTCCAAAAGGGGCACAGATCAGAGACCACAATGAACGAGTCTCATTATACAGCAAATCCACTTACGCATATAAATAGCATTACTCGGTAGCTTGGCAATACATTGAATCGTATAATACCACAAATTACTTCAAAACTTTACCAAATAGAGTAGATAATATCTCTGTACCTTCCTTCAAGGTTGATACTGAATGAATGAGCCTCAAGTACAAGATCACAGTTGATTGTTACCAGCATAAAGGGTTTACTCAACCACTAAATTGAGTATAACTACAGTGCTTTTCCTCCAGAACACTTAGACTCTGTATCTTGCAGTAGTGAGATAATGATCCAATAGTCCTGCTGCTGTGGTTAGAGTGGGGAATAAATCTGATGATAGATTAAATTTCAAGCTACACACACGAAGGGATATTAAGTAGGCCTGAGCAGCTGGATCTCAGTTGTTGTGATTGTTATCTCACTGGTTTTCGGTTTGCCTTGAAGTTATCCATAATAGTCTACATTCTATGTTGGGGCTGTCAGCAATCCTGCTGTAAAAGAGTACTGGATCTCATGGTATTTTTGGATAAGGTTTTGCACAGACTTTATACTGCACTATATTTTCTTCAAATTTAAGATGGAGTGTTCCCAAATCATAAGCTGTGATCCCCCATGAGGTCACAAGGCAAGCAACTGAGGCTGTGAGCTCCCAGTCCTTACTGATCACACAGGTGGAACAGCCATGGGATTAGCCCTTGGTGTGTGTGTATGTGAATTATTTTCTTGCCTTGGTCTTGTGAGTGTGGTCTAATGAGCCTCCTCCAAGGCTGTGTTATTTCTTCCAATAGAACATAATGGTAGATGGAAAAAAAAGCAAGCAACCAACTGCAGCAACAACCCCCCCCCCCCCCCCCCCCCCCTCCCCAGCTCTCACAACTCTACTTCCATTTGCTCTCACTGTCCTCCCTGGTAGACAAACAGAAGGCTGGAAGTCAGGCAGCGTCTCAGGAGGTGGAGAAGTCTGATGTTCCGAGAAGGGTTAGACCAGAAACATTGACTTCTCCACCTCCTGATGTTTCCTGGCTTGCTGTGCTCTTCCAGCCTTCTGTTTGTCTCCTTTTGGATTCCAGCATCTGCATTTTTTTTTGTCTCTCGCTGTCCTTCCTCACAGCTTTACTCCTCACTGTCGGAACCCTCACTGTTTTTCTTTATGTTTTACCATTTTTAGTTTTGAGCTGTGAACTGACAGCTGAAGGTGACCTTTGAGCTGTGATCAGCGCTTGTGTTTCTTTTTAAAAAAAAGACAAACTGATAGTCGCGTATGACTCTCCAACTCTTACCATGCCCCTAAAATACAACATCCCATGCCCTACCCTCCTCTGGGAGCTCTATTCTCCTGTCCCTTTGGAATCTCTGCAGAATGGGCCACAGTAGTTGGGGGGGGGGGGAAGTTGAGTAGCACTGATTTAAGACAAACAGTTTAAGTTCTGAGTTGGACATCGACAATGTCAATGTTTCTAGCAGGAATAGATGAATTGCCTGAAAAATGTTGAGGAAGTGAGGACTGCAGATGCTGGAGATCAGAGCTGAAAATGTGTTGCTGGAAAAGCGCAGCAGGTCAGGCAGCATCCAAGGAGCAGGAGAATCGACGTTTCGGGCATGAGCCCTTCTTCAGGAATGAGGAAAGTGTGCCAAGCAGGCTAAGATAAAAGGTAGGGAGGAGGGACTTGGGGGAGGGGCATTGGAAATGTGATAGGTGGAAGGAGGTCAAGGTGAGGGTGATAGGCCGGAGTGGGGGTGGGGGCGGAGAGGTCAGGAAGAAGATTGCAGGTTAGGAAGGTGGTGCTGAGTTCGAGGGTTGGGACTGAGACAAGGTGGGGGGAGGGGAAATGAGGAAACTGGAGAAGTCTGAGTTCATCCTTTGTGGTTGGAGGGTTCCGAGGCGGAAGATGAGGTACTCTTCCTCCAGTCGTCGTGTTGCTATGGTCTGGCGGTGGAGGAGTCCAAGGACCTGCATGTCCTTGGTGAAGTGGGAGGGGGAGTTGAAGTGTTGAGCCACGGGGTGGTTGGGTTGGTTGGTCCGGATGTCCCAGAGGTGTTCTCTGAAACGTACCGCAAGTAGGCAGCCTGTCTCCCCAATATAGAGGAGGCCACATCGGGTGCAGCGGATGCAGTAAATGATGTGTGTGGAGGTGCAGGTGAATTTGTGGTGGATATGGAAGGATCCCTTGGGCCTTGGAGGGAAGTGAGGGGGGAGGTGTGGGCGCAAGTTTTGCATTTCTTGCAGTTGCAGGGGAAGATGCCGGGAGTGGAGGTTGGGTTGGTGGGTGGTGTGGACCTGACGAGGGAGTCACCGAATCAACACGGACATTTACTATAAACTGACCGACTCCCACAGCTACCTAGACTACACCTCCTCCCACCCTGCTCCCTGTAAAAATGCCATCCCATATTCCCAATTCCTTCGTCTCCGCCGCATCAGCTCCCAGGAGGACCAGTTCCAATACCGAACAACCCAGATGGCCTCCTTCTTCAAAGACCGCAATTTCCCCCCAAACGTGGTCGACAATGCTCTCCACCACATCTCCTCCACTTCCCGCTCCTCCGCCCTTGAGCCCCGCCCCTCCAATCGCCACCAGGACAGAACCCCACTGGTCCTCACCTACTACCCCACCAACCTCCATATACATCGTATCATCCGTTGTCATTTCCGCCACCTCCGAACGGACCCCACCATCAGGGATACATTTCCCTCCCCTCCCCTATCAGCGTTCCAAAAAGACCACTCCCTCCGTGACTCCCTCGTCAGGTCCACACCCTCCACCAACCGAACCTCCACTCCCGGCACCTTCCCCTGCAACCGCAAGAAATACAAAACTTGCGCCCACACCTACCCCCTTACTTCCCTCCAAGGCCCCAAGGGATCCTTCCATATCCACCACAAATTCACCTGCACCTCCACACACATTATTTACCACATCTGTTCCACCCGATGTGGCCTCCTCTATATTGGGGAGACAGGCTGCCTACTTGCGGTACGTTTCAGAGAACACCTCTGGGAACCCGGACCAACCAACCCAACCACCCCGTGGCTCAACATTTCAACTCCCCCTCCCACTCCACCAAGGACATGCAGGTCCTTGGACTCCTCCATCGCCAGACCATAGCAACACGACGCGTCATCTTCCGCCTAGGAACCCTCCAACCACAAAGGATGAACTCAGATTTCTCCAGTTTCCTCATTTCCCCTCCCCACCTTGTCTCAGTCCAACCCTCGAACTCAGCACCACCTTCCTAACCTGCAATCTTCTTCCTGACCTCTCCGCTCCCACCCCCACTCTGGCCTATCACCCTCACCTTAACCTCCTTCCACCTATTGCATTTCCAACGCCCCTCCCCCAAGTCCCTCCTCCCTACCTTTTATCTTAGCCTGCTTTGCACACTTTCCTAATTTCTGAAGAAGGGCTCATACCCGAAATGTCGATTCTCCTGCTCCTTGGATGCTGCCTGACCTGCTGCGCTTTTCCAGCAACACATTTTCAGCTGTGAAAAATGTTGAGGTCTGTATTTGAATCTGGAGTGATGCTGATTAATGTGCCTAGTTGATCCGCCAAGTTCAGGTTTTGTTAGATTTCCCTGTTTCTGTAATTCCTGGAATGCATGGCTGAAGCAAATAAAGGAAAGTCATTTGCCGGTAAGGAAGACAGCCCTGTCCTTAAATTTAAAAGGATGAAAAATCCAGAGAAACCTTTCTCTTCGAAATAAATACTCCCCATTTGGTTAACTTCAATTTTCTGTGCCTGATGCAATATGCTCAGGTGTAGGATCAGCAAACTCTGCCTGATGCCTTTTTGAAAGTAGTATTAAAAGGTTGATCATTGTTGTGCTCTGTGCCTCTTTATGCCCTTTTTCGCAGATTTCCAGAAACCTTCGCCATCCTATTTGACTGGGGAAGACTTTGAAAATGTCTACCAGAAATTGATGATCCATCTTTTATAGCAGAATTGCAATTATTTTTCACAAAGCTTTTAATTAACTGGTTATTAAATCTTTTTTTCCTTCATTCTTCATGGTTTGTTTGATTGCCTCATTGTTATTCATTATCCATGACCAGAGCACCAAACTGTATGAGCAAAACCGTCTTATTGGACAAAAAATGTAACAGATAGCTTTCAGAATCCAGCTACAGTGAGAGTAGCTGTTGCTGATTGAGCATTTATTTCCACAGTAGATGTTGCGCTCTTTTATCACTGTTTCCTTACATTTTACTGCCACAGGCAGGCAAATTCTACATATTTTCTTGGGTGCATGAATTCTGAGGTATTAAGTGATTTGTGACCATTGAATCTGTATGATTAAGACACTGTTCTTACAAATTTGTTTTGTAAAATGTGATTAGTTTAAGAATCATTTGCAAACAGTGCTCATTGTTGCTTAATAATTGAAATGGAGTGACTGGAAATAGCAGGTGCAACAAACTTCAGCTGAGACCATGGCTTACGGGCTGATTATATCATGTAGCCTACACAAAAATGACTAAAACAGCATATTTAAATAAATATCGTGCAAGTGCATAATGAAAAACATTTTATGTTTCTGGTCCATTTGACAAACTACTGTCTTCCATTGCATCCAATATTAGTACTGTAATGGTTTTCATGGAAACAAGTAGCCTCAGGCTGCACTGCAGTGTGACATCCCAAAGGGATCTCATTCAGACAGAGACTGTCTCTTGCAAGCTCATGCAGCAAGTTGAGTTCCTTCGTTACCGTCAGTACTAAAGAGATCCTCACATTCCCATGCTATAAAAAGTATTCTCTAAAACATTAGCTGTAAATTAAACAAGAACTGAAATTTGTGGTTGAAACAGAATACATAATGAAAAGGTTTAGGATCAAATGAGTAAACCTTCCTGAATATCACAACCAAGAGGCATGTGGAAATAGGGCAAAAAGTGGATAAGTAATGCAAAATAGTGAGGACACTCTGTTGCTAAATGACTATATTTCTAAATTTCCTCACTGATTTATGCCAGGTATTTGTGCACGTCCTGATTGCATATGTCTCTGGGTGAAAATACTCAGCTGCTTGCCTCATTACAGTGGATGCAGCCTTAATTTAATTTCCTGTAATTATACTGTTTTAGAAAGGATTTAAAATTCTTAGAATTTTTGGTACAGCAGGAAACAAAGGCTTACTTCTGATACTTTTCTGCAATTTTTAAATTTATCCTCACTGAGATCTGCTGTGGTATTTTGTTTTTCTGAATGCATTTTGTGGCATTCAGTTTGTGTGACATTAAAAATTGGAAAGCTTCCTCGATTGCAAGTTCTTAAACAAGCTGTGCCTAATGTCTGTGACTAATGATTAAATGGCTTCAAACTCGAATTTTTATTCCTAAAGAAATATGGTCTGAGTTCTGTGCTTCCCTCAGGTCCCAATTCTTTACACTGATTTAAGCCCAATTTTACAAACCAGCACATGCTAAAAAGATTGGCATGAAATGTATGCACATCCATGATGGGTCAAATGGCCTGCATCCCTGCTGTGTCATACATTGATTTGCATAAATGTGACATTATTTTAAAGAGTGTGTAAGCAAGTGTGATTTCAGGTGAAATTTCATGATTGAAATCCCAAGGGGAAATTTCCCTCAAAATTTCTGACATTCCTAAGTTTAACAGTGTCATATTGAATATGACATGCATGGAGCAATAAATGAATTGATTGGAAATTATTGATTCAGTTTTATTCATTGATCTTTAGCTAGATTCTCACTGAACAACAGGATTTTGGTGTGTGTAAGTAGTTTGAGATTTTTACTTTACTCTGGTACAGAACCTCATCTGCTATATGCCCTGTAGATGCATCTGGAAGCTAGACTTGAAAATGTACCTACTTTGCCAAGGTCAAGTTATTCTCGAATTTCCAGTGAATCTTGTGAGAATACACCAACTATAAAGTCGGTGTAAATCAGTATGAACAGTAAGGAGTCAAGAAAAGCATTAAAACTATTGAATGAAAAATAAAGCTTCAACTCATTTATGCACTCTCGGCACATGTTTAATTACCTGCAATTGAGAAAGCTTTGGGATTTTTAATGCCACTTGCATTTGTGCCATAAAATGCAAGCAACAGACAATAAAGACAATCTCAGTGATGACCAACTTAAGGAAAGACTCAATTGCAACATGCATTAAAAAAGCATATTTCTTGCTTCACCCAAAAATCTGCTCGCAATTTGAAGAAAAGCTTTGAGCAAACACTGCAGGAAATTGTTGGGCGGCACGGTGGCACAGTGGTTAGTACTGCTGCCTCACAGCGCTAGAGACCCGGGTTCAATTCCCGACTCAGGCGACTGACTGTGTGGAGTTTGCACGTTCTCCCCGTGTCTGCATGGGTTTCCTCCGGGTGCTCCGGTTTCCTCCCACAGTCCAAAGATGTGCAGGTCAGGTGAATTGGCCATGCTAAATTGTCCGTAGTGCTAGGTAAGGGGTAAATGTAGGGGTATGGGTGGGTTGCGCTTCGGCGGGTCGGTGTGGACTTGTTGGGCCGAAGGGCCTGTTTCCACACTGTAAGTAATTTAATTTAATTTAATTTAATCTAATCTAAATTCATGTGGGAGGCTTTGTAATTTCAACGCATGATCAGTTTTAAAAGTCTAAATTTTTTGAATGGGGAAATTGATCATAAAAGATTGAAGAAGTGTATCCAAGCACTTTATTTACTCATGTGACCTTAGCAACCATCTTACTGATTTGCACTGCAAATAAAAGGGAAGTTCAAAGTTTTTGTACTTTTATTTTGCAAACTACATTTCCCCACCCTCCACAGTGAAAGTTTGATGTGTATTTTGGCCACTTATTTGGAGAGCTTGCACACCACTGTATGATACTAACTTGTTCTCAAGCCCAGTCTGCTCTAGATTGTGTTTTTTTGGGGGGGTTAAAAAGGATCAACTGTAATTTATCTGAATGGCAGAGCTAGCCCATGATGCTGACTGGTCTATTTTGCTCCCCAATGATTCTAGGCTAGAGAAATCAGCTGTAACTATGCAAGAACACATCATTGTAAATTGGATTTAATGGCAAAGGAATGATTAAAACATCAATGTCGTTTTAATCAGAATGGCCATTTAAAAATGGTACTGCCTATGGAGAACCAGATGACATAAAACTGTTGCCTGACCGCTGTGAACCGGATTAGTACATCCCAGGGTGTAGTCCCCTTGGTACCTACCAAGTGTACAGAGCAAATTAAGTTTTAATATATTTCATCCAATTCCTATATAAGGGATTCCACAGCAACATGTTACCTCCAGCTGAGAGACATTAATTGACATTGTAGCAAATAAAAACTCAACTTTATTTTGGACAGGTTGTAATTAAAATATCATGATGGAGAGGGCAGCAGCTATGTGTGTTTTGTAACGGGATCTGAACCCAGTTCATCAGTGTACAAAATGAAAATTGTCACAGATTTATAGGCTGCAGTAGATTGTGAAGAAACACCCATTAACCTTCGGGAGGAGGGCCGCTGTTTAGGAATCGTTTAAGATCCTTGTGAAAGGTTTATGAGAGATTTATTTGAAGAGCTGTATAATTGAAGCTATCTACAGGATGATTTCTCTTACCTTTTAATTTAATTTCTAGGTTAATATTTTTAAAAAATCCCATCTGAATGTTAATGAGCCTAAAACTCCCATAAGGGGGAGGGAGGGGATGACTTTATTAGATAGGCAGCCCTCTGTGGACCCAACAATACCCAGTTCCATTCATTCAATTGCTGTTTAAAATGTGAATGAGATGGCATGATGCCAAGGACCCAGGCTGCAGTCCCTGTGTTTTAATTAACACTGCGCTTAGCACAGTATATGAGGGGTTTAACAGTATTGAGGTTTCAGATCGATCAGTCACTGCCATGCTCACTGCATCTTCTATCGAAATCTCTGCAGTGTCTGATTCCCATTCTGAACACACTGCTGAGACACTAAACACTTCACCAGCCCCCACCTGCTTCGCCAAAGCTTCAGCATTGCAGCCCATGCAGGGCTGTTCATCCATTAGCGCTTATCAGTTCTGCTCCCTAGCATCTGGATGTTACTATTTTCTTAATACAAAACAATGAGAAGTCACTTCTTTTATTAGGAAAACCTGCCAGCCATCACTCCAATCCCAAATTCAAATCCCTCCTCATGAATTTCACGGGTAGCTCAGTGGTTAGCACTGCTGTCTCACAGCAATTGGGACCTGGATTTGATTCCAGTTTTGGGTGACTGTGTGGAGTCTGCATGTTCACCTTGTGTTTGTGTGGTTGCTCCAGTTTCATCCCCCAGCCCAAATATGTGCAAGTTAGGTGGAATGGCCATGCTAAATTGTCTGTAATGTCCAGCGATGTGTCGGCTTGGTGCGTTAGCCATGGTCAAGGTAGGGTTACAGGATAGGGTAGGGAGCTGGATCTGGGTGGGACGCTCTTCAAAAGAATAGTGCAAATTTGATGGGCTGAATGGCATCTTGCTGCACTGCTAGGATCCTATAATTCTAGTTTCAGGAGCCCACTGATAAATCATAAGAATTTATTTTCAACAAATATATCAGTTACAGGTTTGAATGGTTATTGTTAAAGCACAGAATGTTCAAGTCATGAAACACTATGAGATGAATCTGAACCCAGCTAACACTTCATCCTTGTTGTTGAAATTGAGCATGTTACTCCCTTGGTTCTTCTCACTGTTTCTGGCAAGGCTGGGTAATTTGTTTTTAATGTCATCAGTGATATTCTGTTACAGACTCTGACCAGAATTGGGAGGACAGATGCTGTGGCTTCTCTACCATTTTAAAGCTGACAGCAGCAGGATTTGTAACGCTGCCACAAAACATTTAAATTGTTTTCTTTAGACTGGTGTTAGCAATTAGTGTATTGGAGAGGGCAAGATGGATAGTTCCAGGGCATGTCAATACTCCAGTGTGGCTCTAAAAAAAATCCATGTGTTATTTAATGATAGCTTAGTTGGAGCAGCACTACCAAATTCATAACATTTTTTTTAAAGAGTTAGTAAAACATTGGAAAACTTGACTTCCACTTCTGAACTACACATTGAACAAGCACTAACAACATATTCTGAGGAGCAGATATAGGGCACACTTCTATAAGGATTCAGAAGCTAATATTTCTTCCAACAAACCCTAAGTCTTCCCAGAAAAATATATAGTTATTAGAAAAGTCCCATGTAGTTAACAACAGAAAGTATCCTTTGGCACTAGATTTCTAATTCTGTGTTTATACTTTTTAATCTTTAAGAGCATACATAAGTCACGAGGGAAAGTGAGCGGGTTTAGTGTGTTACAGACAAAGATTAACTTTGTTTGCTTTCTAAAGTGCCTGTTGTTTTCACGGATACTCTGTCACCTGAGAAAGGAGATAGTCAATTATCAAAAGCAGCAGTTCATATTGGGATGCAACTGTACAGGTCTCTCGGTCTTCGCCAGAACTTATATACCAGCAATGTATTTTGCACCAACTTAAAAGAATTCTTTTCATGAGGAATTTTTCCTGGGCAAATGCTTAGTAGCAATAATGACCTAACAAATTGATGTTCACAAGAGTACAGTAAGTAGCACAATCTCAACAGGTCAGCAATTCTTTCCATCCAAATTAATTGCGCCTCAGATCTAGATGGCGCCAATCAGCCCTGCTCGTGGTTTGCCTGCATCTCTGGGTTGTGACTGTTTGCAGAGCCTCTACTTCCCTGACCATTTCATTGCCTCCATCTTACAGACTAAGCATCATTTGCCACAGTATTAATCTATTCAACACAGTCTATAATCAAGCTCTTCTTTCTATTCCAGGGAGGCTATGCAGCATACAGATATGCCCAGCCTGCTGCAGCTGCTGCCGCTGCAGCATACAGTGACAGGTATGACAATCCAGCAAGCACCACTTTATTCATTGGCTCACTCCTTTGCTCACCCCTTACATTTGTCTCAAAGTCCGGATGAGAACAACAAGTTCTTCCTGAGCGTTCTGAAACTCTCTCTTTATATATAAATATTGCCGGGCAGAATTTTCTCCTGTAGGCGGAAGCATCATTGTTTCCCACTCACTGTTGGTTAAGCTCCACAATGCCAGTGGAATCTTACAAATTCGGTCAAAAGTGTTGGCAGATGTTATCAAGGGAAAAATCTAATGGCAAAGTAATGACCATTAAATAATGTATGTAAATATATTTGTAAAGAATTTGAGGCTTGTTGCAGTTGTGTGGAACAGTGGAGCAATTTAAACTGAGAACCACTGGCTAATTGATTCAAACCTCAGCTTAAATTCAGGCATAGATTTAAATTCAAGTTGGTTATGTGAAGAGCAATATAAATGAAGAAAGAAATAAATGGCATTTATTCAATTCTCTTATGCTCTTATAATTGGATTATGTAAAACTGGCCAAGAGTTTGCTGTTTTGAAACTCTGATCCAAGGATAAGGTGTTGTGATAATAGAAATCGCGTTGATGGATTTATGATCTATTATAATGACATGTCAAACAGATTAAAGCACAGAGCCTGGAGCAGATTGAAAAGAAGAGCTGACATCCAGAAGCCAGATTTTATGAATGAAAACAAATCCATGAACAGCCTGGACCACTGGCTGTCCACATTGCAGGTCGCATTGTCTACAATTTTTCAACCATGAATTTTAGCAGATTACAGATTGTGGGCAGTACGCCCATGGTTTCTGAATATGTCTGGCCAGTGGTCAAGGCCTCCCACTGATAGCATACATTTGTCATAAACTGCTGGACCAAAACTTGAGCAGTTTATCACTGTCACTTTAACCCTGAGATTCGGTACTGACTTGGAGGTACGTTTTGGTGTGTGATACTCGAAAATTGCAGCTTCTACCTTTTTCACTCCTGGCTGAGAATGCAGCAAACACAAAATGCTTTTCCAAACAGATTATTACATCTGGAAATGAGCAGGATCTGCATTGTAAGATGCATTTTAAGTTATAACCATGTTGCCATTGATGCAGTGAGTGTGCATCTCTGAATCCAATTGTCAGCTGGTAAAGGAGCAATTGTTCTGTAATCTGGATCATCTTTACATTCTGCGGTAAGGGCAATATTCTTTAAATGACAGCAATTCTTTGTTTGTTACAAAGCCATGGTACTGTAGTAGTTGCCACACAGATAATTCCCTAAGATCTGTCGTGATAAATCAAAGGCTGGATCAAGTCAATACCAAAGCATTATGTAGAAAGATCAGGATCACAACGTTCTCCTGCACAAAATCTCTTTCATTATCATATCTTCATGATAGAATAAGTGCTTAATGCTATAGTAATAAAGTTAGGTTTTTCACAAAAAGGAATTAAAAATCATGTTGAATTGTTGCTCTAAATGAAGATTATCATATTGGCTGCCTGTTTACGTGAATGAAACTTAATAACAGGCCCAGCTATGATGTCACCTATCTTATATTCTGCCTTACATTTTAACCCCACCATCTCAGGGTTAGGGGTAAACTGTTCATGCCTTTTCCTTGTTGTTTTGAGTTTTAGCAATGTTCAAAATATTTTAAATTGTTTCTCTTCCTCTTTTTTTGGAACCCATCAATCCAAAGTTTTACACTGGAAATTAAATCTGAAAAATAGGAAAACCTGTGAGTGGTAAAAACTGGCTTTGACTACCTAGAGGAATATATACATGCTGTTTTAGATATAGAATCATACAACGAGAAAGGGTTAATTCATCACCTTGTCGATTAATCTTTAGGGAAAATTGACCGAAATATGCTTGAATTTTCCTTTAATTTTGGGAACTATATAGTTCAATCAAAACCCATTCCCTTAAACCTAAACAAAGGAAACTGAAGGCAGGAGGGGAAAGTTGCTTGTGGTAGATTGAGAAAATACATTAAAAGACATGATGGTGGTCAGGCATTGGCTACCACTGAAAGAATTGATACATGATTTGTAATAAATATACATACCTTTAATGTAAAAAAATCCAACATGGAAAGTGAATCAACTATAACTAATAAAGGAAGTTAAGGATCGTAATAGATGAAAGAAGGAGGTTATAAATTTATTAAAATGCAGGAAGTGTTGGAGGTACTCAGCATATTTGGTTGAATCTGTGGAACACGAAACAGAGTTAATGCTTCACGTCTAATGTGACTCTTCTTTGGAACCCCTATTAGACTCATGTAAACTCTCTTTCTGTCTCTCCACAGATGCTGCCACACCTGTAAAGCAGGTCCAGCATCTTGAGTTTTTATTTTATATTTTCAGCGTCCGCAGTATTTTGCTTTTGTGTTGGTATACCTGAGGATTGGGAGCATTTTAGAATTTAGCCAAAGCAGAACCAAAAAAAAATCAAAAGAAGGGAAAAATAAAGGTAAACTAGCCAGAAGCATAGGAATGTAAAAAGGAAGAAAAACAAAGACAAATGGGGTCCACTGCAGGCAGAGTCAGGATAATTTCTGGTGGTACATAGCGAAGAACGTCAAAAATAGTTTTGCATCTGTCTTCACTGAGAGAGAAACAAAAAATCTCCCAGAAATAATAAAATACAAGGCATTAGTGAGAATGAGGAACTGACAGATTTTTTTTCATAAAGTAGTATTGGAGAAATTAATGGGACTATAAGTTAACAAAGCCCCAAGACCTGATAAAATGCATCACAAACTATTGAAAGAAGTGGCCATTTAAATTGTGGGTGCATTGGTGATCATCTGACAAGATTCTATTAGATGTTGGAGTGGTGCCTCCAGATTGGGCAGTTATAAATGTAACTCCACCATTGAGGAAAAGACACAGAGAGAAAAGAAAGGACCACCAACCTATTCGCCAGATGTCAGTTGTAGGAAAAATATAGAGTCCACTAAAGAATGTGATAACCAGATATTTATAAAATAAAAATCTGATTGGGAAGAGCAATCAGGATTTGTGAATGGAAAGTCATGCTTGACAAACTTGATGGAAGTTTTATTGTGAATGCTACGAGCAGAGTAGACAAGGGTCATCATATGAATATAGAAAATAGTGGCAGAAATAGATCATTCAGACTCTCAAGCCTGCTCTACCATTCAATAAAATCCTATCTAATCCCGATAACTGTTGAATCCCTTGCCTAACAATAACCTATCTACTTCCATTTTACAAATGTTCGATGATCCCTCTTACACAGCTTTCTGAGGCAGATAGTTCCAAAGCTGCACAACCCTTGGAGAGAAAACAGAAGCCCTTATCTATCCAAAAAAGGTGATCCTAATTTTGAAAGAGTGTCTCCTCCCTGTGGACAGCCAATGGACGTGATGTATTTGGAGTTTCATAAGATTCCATGCAAGAGTTTTAACAAACAAAATTAGAGCATATGGGACAGGAGGTAATGTACTGGCATGTACTGAAGATTGGTTAACAGGAAATATGACTGGGTTATTCTTAGGTTGGGCCATAACTACTGGAGCTCCACGAAGATCAATGCTTGGGCCCAAGCTGTTCACAATTTATGCTTGGGGATCGAACATAGTTTATGGATGATGATGTGAGTTGTGAGGGGGATGCAAACAGTCATCATGAGATTTGTAGGTGCTGGGTCAGTGGGCAAGGTGATTGTGACAGGGTTAGATGAGGATGAGAAGAGAGTGAACCCCAGGCAGTAACAAGTTGGACTAAAGTGTCTGCAACCATGCCTTGAATTCTATGTAAGCATATCTTCTGCTATCTGCTGTTCAGAAGTCATTTAACAAAGATTGCAGTTTGATTGTCCTATATTTCTACTGACAGAATAAATAAAATATGGCAAAGGATGATGGCAATGAAAATCAAGCTGCTAATACGATATAAAAACATATTTACGCACCCAGTAATATCCAATCAAGTGTCACTTTCACCACTAATAAATTTGTAACGTCCCATTAGTGATTATTGGCTTTTCTAGAAAGCCAGTGGAAAAAAGGAATTTGTTTTTCCACCAACCTTCATTCACTGTTTATGTGAATAGTTGAGTCCCTGATGTGATTGGGATTATGAAGTTGGTTATTTTATTGGCTGCTGCTACTAATTGAGGGAGAACGATGCACTTGCTTCTGAAGAAGCTCTGGGAAAATATTTTAAACAAGAAATTCCTCTGTGGTCACAGAAACCTTCCTTTGTCTTGTAACCTTTGTGTCTCCTCTTTGTGAAAGTGGCTTTTCCACGTGGAATTACATGGGTAAGAGGTTGTAATAAGAACATTTTTACACATTTCAAACAATAAGGAACCATATTTCAAGTACAACCTCGTAAGAGCTTAGTACTGAGCTGAAAGCTATTCCTCACCCCTCTAGCTCCCCAGGGAAATGTGTATTCCAATAGGATTGTCTCAAATATCTCGCTGATTTGCATGGAATATAATGTGCTGGTAGAAGATGTGGATGGACTGGGTAAGTTAAAGAAGATTGTTTTCAAACCATATTCTTCAATTCAATTTGTGAGAATGTTCCCTCATTCACTGCTGGAAACACCAAATTACCTGACAAAAATAGAGATTCTACTTGATGCAGTTCCGGGCACTGTGAAGATTACTATAGTTTTCTGATCATTTAAATGTTACAACTGATATGTCACAATGTAAATATTGGAATAGCAATCTAAGATTAATGATCTAATCTGCAGATAAGATCAGATGTACCATTCTAAATATTAGGAAAGATTGCCATCAATTTGATTTTTATTACAGGTTCCAAATAACATAAACATCATGAATGAATTTGACCATGTCATTATCACAGTGAACTGATGACAATTTAAGAATGATGGAGGATACTTGATAAATTAGAGTTCATTTGATTGATTACAATCTGCTCACAACCTAGGACAATGATAAATATTATTAAACAAAAATTAAAACAATCTTTCTTCCTGTTTAAGTGTTTAAAAACATATCAAAATATGTTAATAAATATCAGTATATATGAATTCCTTGTAAACTCCCAAGAGTGTGTACATAAGGCTCCCAGTAGGGTTTACATTAAAACACAGAAATGGTCACAGGATAGAAACAACTTCACTGCCTAATGTTGTCAGAGCTTCATGTTTTCCATTATACAGTCAATATACTTCTCCTCAAAAAAGCTGTTTTATCTTTGTATTTTGATCTACATCACATACCGACTGTGTTTATGACTTGATGACTGTGTCTGCAGACTTACAATTTTTCAATCTATTACAGTCCCTCAAAGCTTTAACAATTGGCAACCATATTCTTCTCGATATTGTTTTGGAGAAGAACCAAAACATTCTTAAGTCATTTTGTTGGCAGTCAGTGACTTCAGGCAAAAACCAATGAAGAGAATTGCAAGGAAATTGTCTTTGGAGTGATTTCAGTATCTCTATTTGAAGACATGAAAGTTTTTTTTGCACAAATCCAGGCTTCAGAATAGTTTCTGTCGTGAATAATGTTGACAGCAAGGCAAAAAGTTGTGAATGCATTGACAGAATTGCAGTTCTTAATGTCAGGACTTTAAAAATGGAAATGCAAAATGTGGACATGGGTTCACACCTTCGTTTACAGAAATCTTTCATATGATAAATCTAGATATTGTGTAGCTGTTTGTAGAGGAACAGGAATGTGGAAATGTAAGTGTGACCAAGTCATGACAGGAGATAAATATTCGATAGAAAGCCATACTTACAGCAAGGTTTTTTGCCTAGAAGTTCAATTTGAAATCACTGTTCCTGGAGGGCGAGCTGTCCAAGAATGCTAAAGGAGCAATGGAGGCAGTAACTATAATTTGCCAAGAATGTTTGGAATCAAGAACTGTGCCAAAGGACAAATGCTATCTCTGTTTCTCAAAAAAAAGCGGAAATGGTAAGCAGGGAAATCATCAGCCTATCCATTTTACCTCATTTCAGGTTTGTTATGAAATGTAATTGGTTCATGTCTTATTTTCAAAATCTCCGTACAGCTTTGGCACAAATAGAAACAGACTGTAGATATATCTTACTATGTCTAACACTTTCTATGCCATGTTTCAGTTAGTCCTTTTAAGACAGCAGTGTTCCTTCAGAGACATTGCTGACTGTATCACACTGAGTAAGTTTGCCAGTTTGAAGGATGCACCATTTTAAATGGTTTGCCCAGATTTTTTAAAAAATTGATTTATTCGAATATAGGTGCTTTCCTTCTTTTAAACTATCCCAGCCATTTATCCTTTCACATAAATTCCCCTCAGCAGAAAAATGCTTGAATTAAAAGCGTACAAAATTCAATGAATTACATCACTGGTAACACGGTTGACTTGATTCCCTCAGAATACCCTATTTCTGGGCAAGGGCAGCTTTGTTATTTGCTCTAGCCTTGTTAACTCCAGCACACCGACCTAATTTGCAGTCTGTCACTTTAAAGAAGCATCCATAATATTGTCTTGTATGCTGGCAATCATCCAGATCAATACATTCAATGTTTTTAAAAGTTTTGTCTTCAACAAAAATGGATGAAACTGCAGAATTCTGCTGTAACTGATGGCATGAGCCTTCCCAGAACTCTCATTTATTTTTATCAATGAGGTCAGTGTATTTTGTCAAAAGAGTCAGCTAAAGGCAAAGCTGTGGTTTTTAAATGGATTGAGAACAAATGCACAATTAAGAATTATTTAATCGGCTATAACATGGTCACAGTGAAAAGACAAAGTTATCTTGACTCTTCCAAACTGTGGTTACATTCAAAGATAGGGACCTTAAAGGTGGTTTTCAATCCTTGGGATAACAAAGGTCGAGAAAGGATTTTACTCATTGCTAGCTCCTCAAAAGAAATAAGCATTCTGTCATGTTTATTCAGAAGCTGTAACTCTGTGAAGTTATACTAACAATTTATTTCCCATTATTTGCCAGTTTCTTTCCTTTTGTTTCCTTGACTTCCTTTCTCAGCAGTGACAACTCTTTACTTGAGTATTGTTCCACAAGGTACCAGCAGTTCTCCAGGGCCTATCCCTAAGTAGTCATTCTTGTGATTATTATGTCTAGATGCCTGAAGACCAGATGAGCTCAATCTGATTCTCAACAGACATCTGACATGCAAATATTCTAACATAGTTCACTGAAAAGTATTCAAGAACAGATATTTTCCGCTCCTCAGTACAGACGTGACAAAAGGGAAAAAGTATACAAGTCAAGTATGTCTCAGTTACTAGATTAGATTACAGTGTGGAAACAGGCCCTTCGGCCCAACAAGTCCACACCGACCTGCCGAAGTGCAACCCACCCATACCCCTACACATCTACCCCTTACCTAACACTACGGGAAATTTAGCGTGGCCAATTCACCTGACCTGCACATCTTTGGACTGTGGGAGGAAACCGGAGCACCCGGAGGAAACCCATGCAGACACGGGTAGAACGTGCAAACTCCACACAGTCAGTCGCCTAAGGCGGGAATTGAACTCGGGTCTCTGGCGCTGTGAGGCAGCAGTGCTAACCACTGTGCCACCGTGCCGCCACACGGTTTTTCCATCTGGAATGTCCAGTTAACTCTGTGTGGATTAAATCTCAAAAACTGATTCTGTATGGCTTGTTCTAAGTTTAAAGCAACATACATCTCTATGTTATTTATGTGTTCAAGTAACTCAGTCGATGAAGCCCACCTTTCTCTGGGTAGAACTGGAAAGCAACAGAGACACAGCATCATTGAGTAAACAGCTCGGAAACAGACCCTTCAGTCCAACTCGTTCAGGCTGAACAGATATCCTAAACTGATCTAGTCCCATTTGCCAGCATTTGGCCCATATTCCACTAAATCCTTCCTATTCATATACCCATCCAAATATCTTTTAAATGTTGTAATCGTACCATCTCCACCACTTCTCGGACAGCTCATTCCACACACATGCACCACCCTCTGTGTGAAACAGTTTCCCTCAGGTCCCTTTTAAATCTCTCTCCTCTCACCTTAAACGTATGCACTTGAGTTTTGGACTCTCGCACCATGCCCCTCATGAATTTATAAATCTCTATAAGGTCACCCCTCAGCCTCCGATGCACTAAGTAAAAAAGCCCCAGCCTTTTCAGCATCTCCCTGTAGCTCAAACCTTCCATCCCAGCAACATGCTTGTAAATCTTTTCTGAACCCTTCAAGTTTCACAACATTCTTCCTACAGCGGGGAGACCAGAATTGAATGCAGTATTCTCAAAGTGGCCTAATCAATGTCCTGTACAGCTATAACATGACCTCCCAACTCCTTTACTCAAGGCACTGACCAATGGAGGTAAGCATGTCAAATGCCTTCTTCATCACCCTGTCTACCTGCGATTCTACTTTCACGGAACTATGCACCTGCACCCATAGGTCTTTTTGTTTGGCAACTCTCCCAGGGCCCAATCGAGGTCCTGTTGTACTGAGATAATCTTCATGTTTTATTACATCCTTGTTCTCCACAGTTCATTGCTATCAGAGTGAACTAACTTCATGCGGGCATACGGAATGCAGTGTAGACATGTTTAGCACAGGTTGCACTCATGGGATAGACTATTGGGCCCAGCATGCAAGCTTCAGAGATCAGTAGAAAGGGAATCCCAAGTGAGCTTCATTGTAGAGGGGCCTCTGCAATGTTTTTTGACCATTGTATACACTCTTTGGAAAAAAAGGATTACCTTGTATTGATTACAGGTTGAACTGGTTATTCAATGGTTCATGATTTGGAGGTGCCAGTGTGGGACTGGGGTGTACAAAGTTAAAAAAAACACACAACACCAGCTTATTTGGAAGCACTAGCTTTCAGAGCACTGCTCCTTCATCAGGCGGTTAAGATCATAGGACACAGAATATCAGTTCCCTGATGACAGATGACTGACTTGGAGTGGTAAAAATGCAAATCATATTGAAATCCACTGACATTAAAATAATTCGACTTGTTAGAAAATGTGAAAGATAATAAAATAAAAGAACTTGTGTTAATTTTTGAAAGGCCTATACTTAGTTGCACTTATTTTAATTCAAAACAAACATGATGTTTGCTGGTTAGTGAAAGTAAACCATAGTGTGTAGAAATCTAAATTTAGAGTAGTATTTCGGTCATGTTGAAAAACGTCCATATTACAAGGAGAAATGCTGGATGTCTTGAAATGCATAGAAGTGGATAAATCCCCAGGACCTGATCAGGTGTACCCTAGAACTCTGTGGGAAGCTAGGGAAATGATTGCTAGACCTCTTGCTGAGATATTTGCATCATTGATAGTCACAGATGAGGTGTCGGAAGAATGGACATTGGCTAATGTGGTGCCACTATTTAAGAAAGGTGGTAAGGACAAGCCAGGGAACTATAGACAAGTGAGTTTGACGTTGGTGGTGGGCAGGTTGTTGGAGCAAAACCTGAGGGGCAGGATGGACATGTATTTGGAAAGGCAAGGACTGATTAGGGATAGCCAACATGGCTTTGTGCGTGGGAAATCATGTCTCACAAACTCGATTGAGTTTTTTGAAGAAGTAACAAAGAGGATTGATGAGGGCAGAGCGGTAGATGTGATCTATATGGACTTCACTAAGGCATTCCCATGGGAGACTAGTGAGCAAGGTTAAATCTCATGGAATACAGGGAGAACTGGCCATTTGGATACAGAACTGGCTCAAAGGTAGAAGACAGAGGGTGATGATGGAGGGTTGTTTTTCAGACTGGAGGCCTGTGACCAGTGGAGTGCCACAAGGATCAGTGTCTTGTTCCACTACTTTTCATCATTTATATAAATGATTTGGATGTGAGCATAACAGGTATACTTAGTAAGTTTGCAGATGATATGAACATTGGAGGTGTAGTTGACAGTGAAGAAGGTTACCTCAGATTACAATGGGATCTTGACCAGATGGGCCAATGGGCTAAGGAGTGGCAGATGAAGTTTAATTTAGATAAATGCGAGGTACTGCATTTTGAGAAAGCAAATCTGAGCAGGACTTATACACTTAATTCCTGATGCTCATTCCTGATGAAGGGCTCTTGCCCGAAACGTCGATTTTCCTGCTCCTCGGATGCTGCCTGACCTGCTGTGCTTTTCCAGCACCACTCTAATCTTGACTCTGATCTCCAGTATCTGCAGTCCTCACTTTCGCCTTATACACTTAATGGTAAGGTCCTAGGGAGTGTTGCTGAACAAAGAGACATTGGAGTGCAGGTTCATAGCTTCTTGAAAATAGAGTCGCAGGTAGATAGGATAGTGAAGAAGCCGTTTGGTATGCTTTCCTTTCTTGGTCGGAGTCTTGAGTACAGGAGTTGGGAGGTCATGTTGCAGCTGTACAGGACATTGGTTAGGCCACTTTTGGAATATTGCATGCAATTCTGGACTCCTTCCTATCGGAAGGATGTTGTGAAACTTGAAAGGGTTCAGAAAAGATTTACAAGGATGTTGCCAGGGTTGGAGGATTTGTGCTTTAGGGAGGGATTGAATAGGCTAAGGCTGTTTTGCCTGGAGCGTCGGAGGCTGAGGGGTAGCCTTTTCGAGGTTTTTAAAATCATGAGGGGCATGGATAGGATAAATAGGCAAAGTCTTTTCCCTGGGATGGGGAAGTCCAGAACTAGAGGGCATGGGTTTAGGTTGAGAGGAGAAAGATATAAAAGAGATCTAAGGGGCAACTTTTTCACGCAGAGGGTGCTCCTTGTATGGAATGAGCTGCCAGCGGAAGTGGTGGAGGCTGGTACAATTGCAACATTTAAAAGGCATTTGGATGTTTATATGAATAGGAAAGGTTTGGAGGGATATGGGCCGGGTCCTGGCAAGTGGGACTAGATTGGGTTGGGATATCTGGTCGGCATGACAGAGTCTGTTTCCGTGCTGTACATCTCTATGACTCTGTTCTGCACAAGCCCATCTTTTCTCTAAAAAGACTGTGATCGGTGGAGATTGTGTATGTCCATTCACCAGCAATATCTTCTCTCCTCCTAAACTGAACATGATATGATGCAGTAAGCAAATTATATGGGAAAACACAATTTCTATCATTCAACAAGAACAAAGTGTCAAGGGGATAAAAATCCAAAGCAGGTGTAAAAATGGAGCAGCAACTAATCCAAGGCATTGACTATAAGATTGGAATAAGGAGGAGATTACTTGGCTGCCATCTTGCTCAGAGAACAATGTGGAGTTTCCAATAAATCATGTTAAAAGCACAGAAACAGGCTAAGCAACCCAACTGTTCTATAACAATGTTTATATTGCTCCTGAGATATTCCTCACACACTACGTCTTCCATTTCCTGCACTGAATTCTCTTGTCCTTTCTTCCTCTTATGTGTCAAGTTTTCATATGAGTTCATCAGATGCTCCAACAAGTGAAAATTCACACTCTTACCATTCTCTCTGTGGAGAGATTTCTCCTCACTTTGCTATTTAATCTGTTTGTGGCTACCTTATATTTATGCGTCCTCTTTTCTGGACTCAAACACAACTGGAAGTAGGTGGGCGGCACGGTGGCACAGTGGTTAGCACTGCTGCCTCACAGTGCCAGAGACCCGGGTTCAATTCCCGCCTCAGGTGACTGACTGTGTGGAGTTTGCACGTTCTCTCCGTGTCTGCATGGGTTTCCTCCGGGTGCTCCGGTTTCCTCCCACAGTCCAAAGATGTGCAGGTCAGGTGAATTGGCCATGCTAAATTGCCCGTAGTGTTAGGTAAGGGGTAAATGTAGAGGTATGGGTGGGTTGCGCTTCGGCGGGGTGGTGTGGACTTGTTGGGCTGAAGGGCCTGTTTCCACACTGTAAGTAATCTAATCTAATCTCGGTGCTCCTCAGCCACACAGCTTTAAGGACCTCTATTTGATTTCTTTTTGATGTTTAGAGTCATAGAGATGTACAGCATGGAAACAAACCCTTCAGTCCAACCTGTCCATGCCGACCAGATATCCCAACCCAATCTCGTCCCACCTGCCAGAACCCGGCCCATTTCCCTCCAAACCCTTCCTATTCATATACCCATCCAAATGCCTCTTAAATGTTGCAATTGTACCAGCCTCCACCACATCCTCTGGCAGCTCATTCCATACACGTACCATCCTCTGCGTGAAAAAGTTGCCCCTTAGGTCTATTTTATACTTTTCTCCTCTCACCCTAAACCTATTTGCTGAAATTGAAGAAAAAAAACCAACTTGTTCAACCTTTCTTCATAGTTTCAACCTCTCAATTCTGATAGATTCATAAATCTCTTCTTGTACTTTCTCCAGGGCTTTGGTATTCATTTTTACAGGGTAGGGACCAAATTATACACACACAACCTCAAAACAATTCAGCCTTAAGACTCTAAATGAGAACAGGGACTTTGTTTTGACTATTTCTAGCCCTATTGATATCATAGAATCCCCTACATTGTGGAAGTAGGCCATTTAGCCCACAGAGTCCATTCTGACCCAGCAAAGAGCATCCCATTCAGACCCATCCCCCCTACCCTATCCCTGTAACATTGCTTTTCCCATGGCTAACCCACCTCATCTGCGCATCCCTGGACATAATGAGCAATTTAGCTTGGCCAGTCCACTTAACCTACACACCATTGGACTATGGGATGAAACCGGAACACCTGGATGATATGGGGATAACGTACAAACTCCACACAGACAGTTGCCCGAGGGTGGAATCAAACGTGGGTCCCTGACACAGTGAGGCTGCAGTGCTAACCACTGAGGCACTGTGCAACCCTAATTTGTATTGTTTCTATAGCTGTTTTTAATTATGTGTGTATGCCTAATCCTCACTCTGTGTAAGCCTCCATAAAAATTAGTTTCATTCCTTCAGTAGTGCAAGTTGGCCTCCTTATTCCTCCAAGTAAAATGAACCACCTCACAATTTTCTGTATTGTGGTTCATTTAGCATTTGTCTGCTCAGCAAACTTGTTTATCCTTCTCTGTATTTTGGTGCAGTCCTCTACAATAATATCTATACCTTCAATTTTGTACATTCTGGTAAATTTGGTGCAATATCTCCAATTTCTGAGCCTAACTCTTTTATGAATATTTACTTTTGACACATGAAGTCCAAAGAAGGAAAAACAATTTTTAATCACAGCCAATTTCACACTGTGTGAATATTAGCCTGCCGTATCAAATTATTTTGCTACTTTAACTGAGGCATTAACATGTTTATTTTAAATAAATTACTCCCTCTATTAAAATGGCAGGTAATAGAATTTCACAGAAATACATTTTTCCATTAATATTCAAACAGTATAATGCCACAGCAGTAACCCAATTTACCAATCTAACTGCACCTTAAACCACGTTAAACCTGTTGGGAGTCATAGACTCATACAGTATGAAAGTAAACCCTTTGGTCCAACTCATCCAGGCTAATCGTGTTCCCAAACTAAACTAGTCCCACTTGTCTGCATTTGGCCCATAGCGCTCCAACCCTTTCCTTTTCATGTATTTGTCCAAATGTCTTTTAAATTTTGCAACTTTACCTGCATCCACTACTTCCTCTGGCAGTTCATTTCACATATGAACCATTGTCTGTGTAAAAACATTGCCCCTCTTGTCCTTTGTAAAACTTTCTCCCCTTAAAAATTTGCCTCCTAGTTTTGAACTACCCCACCCTTGGGAAAAGACCATTCCTAATCAGCTTCTCTGTGCCCCTCATGATTTTATAAACCTCTATAATGTCACCCCTCAACCTCCTACACTCCAGTGAAAAGGTCCCAGACTCTCCAGTCTATTTTTACATACCAAACCTTCCAATCCAGTCAACATCCTGGTAATTTTTTTCAGAATCTTCTCTAATTTAATAATATGCATTAACATGGAATAATCAGTCGTACAAATCACAATTTGATACTGGGATAAGCTGGATTCCTACATGGCTGATATTGGCTCTATATTTGATTTGAAATACCAGCATCAGCCTGGGTGCTGCAGTACAGCAAGTGAGCCGAGCACAGAACCAGGCTGAATGGCCTCTTTTTGCACTGAGGGATTCTGTGATTCCAACTGTTTCAAATTGTTCAAATCTTCTTGGCATTTACTGTTATACACTCATAGACATTTACAGCTCAGAGGGACGCTATTCAGCAAGTATGCCTGTGCCAGTCAACCAAGATCTGACTACACTAATCTCATTTTCCACCCTTTGACCCATAGCCCTACATGCTATGGAAATGCAAGCAAATATTGAAATACCGCTTAAATATTTCATGAGTTTCTGATACAAACACACTTTCAGGCTGGGAATTCCATATTCTCACCACCCTTTGAGTAAGAAAATAATTTTCCCGATGTGTCATTTTGGACTCCTACTACTGGCCATATATCTATGTCTCCTGGCTATTGACCACTCTATGAATGGTAAAAGTATCTTCTTACCAGCTTAACTAAGCCCCTCACAATCTTATATACCTCTACTCCTGCCCCTTTCAACCTTTGCTTCTCCAAAAAATAGCAACCTCAGCTTCCTCAATAATTCCTCAAAGATCTATCTGCCATAGCTTCTCTTTTATTTTTCTTAGTCCTTAATCTTTACATCCCTTTTCATCCAGGGTTCTTTAGTCTTGAATGCCTCCGACTGCTTGAACACTGTTTTATCTGCTAGTAGCTACTCCCAGTCAAGTTGTGCCAAACCATATTTTAGGAAAATTACCTTTTCCACAGTGTTGAAGTTTAATTCCCAGCACATCCTTATCATTTTCCAGAACAAACCTAAATCGAACTGCATTATGCTTACTATCACCAGAATGCTCTCCTATTATTATGTCTTCCACTTGGGCTCATTTCCAAATGTTAGAATTGCCTCTTCACTTGTTGAGCATTCCATTGACTGGCTAAAAGGGTCTCCTAGATGCAATACATACCCTGTACTGGTTCACGATAGCCGCTCACCACCATCTTCTCAAGGGCAAGTGGGGATGGGTAACTACTCACAGAGCACTTAAGAGAACATCTCTGGGACACCTTCACCAATCAACCCCACCGCCCCGTGAACTAAACACTTCAACTCCCCCTCCCCCTCCGCCAAGGACATGCAGGTTCTGGGCCTCTTTCATCGCCACTCCCTTACCACCTGATGCCTGGAGGAAAAACGCATCATCTTCTGCCTCGGGACCCTCCAACTCCATGGCATTAATGTGGATTTCACCAGTTTCCTCATTTCATCTCCCCCTACCTTATCCCAGTTCCAACCTTCCAGCTCAGCACCACTTTCATGACCTGTCTCACCTGTCAATCTTCCTTCCCACCTATCCACTCCACCCTCCCCTCCAACCTATCACCTTTGTCCCCATCTCCATCCACCTATTGCATTCTCAGCTATTCCCCTATCCCACCCCCACCCCCGAGGCTCCCAGCCTCATTCCTAATGATGGGTTTTTGCCTGAAACGTCGATTTTCCTGCTCTTCAGATGCTGCCTGACCTGCTATGCTTTTCCAGCACCACACTCTTGACTCTCACCTCCAGCATCTGCAGTCCTCACTTTTGCCATGGGCAATAAATGCTGGCCCATCCAGCAATGCTCACATCCCATAACAGAGTTGAAAAAAATAAGAATTTTGTTCCCTCCCTGTTACTGTCCTATTGTTTTTACTGAAAATTGGTGACATATTTGATCCTCTGTGTATCCATGACTGCTTGGACGTCTATGCTGCACACCACCAGTATGTTTGTCCCTTTTGTATCTTTAACTACAACCCATATGGCCTCATTTGATGGTCCTGCCAAGATATGAATCTACCTCACTGCTATAATTGATTACCTGATCAATATTTGGATCCTACCCAGTCCTCTTATGTCACCCCCACTCATCTAAATACCCTAAATATCAATTGGCCAATCATGCCCAATTTCCATCCAAGTCTCAGTCTCAGATGTGACTTCATCTTTTTAAGCTGCATGATGACCACATGCTGAAACATGCTATCCTCAAACCTTTCAGACTCATGAATACACCGTACTGCCCCTAACTGCTCCTCAAGCTCCAAAAGACAGAGCTCAAGTTGCTGCCAGAGACGACACCTGCAGTTGGTCATATCCAGGATTTCCCACTTAGTTCAGGTTTTGCCAATCATGAGCTTAAGATCTCCAAACTTAACTAAATAAAATATGGAGCCTTTAGTCTTATTTTATCCTTGCTCCCACTTAAGTATAGATTTTTTTTATTTCAAAAATATACTTTATTCATAAAATAATTTGATGGTCTGTACAGTTGGTCATGCCATACATACGTAACATTTATATACAGAGATCAGAATTTATCATTTTTATATACAGGTCTGTACGTTTATCAATCATATGTCCATATATTTAGCTGAGGCGCCAGCAGAGCCCAAATGACTGCATGGGCCCCCTGTTCTTCTTTGGCAGGCAGATGTTACATGGTGGTCTTTCCCCACCGCGCCTTGGCGGCAGCTGCCCCAAGCTTCAGCGCGTCCCTCAACACGTAGTCCTGGACCTTGGAATGTGCCAGTGTGCAACACTCAGTCGGGGTCAACTCCTTCAGCTGGAAGATCAACAGGTTTTGGACCGCCCAGAGAGCGTCCTTCACTGAGTTGATGATCCTCCAGGCACAGTTGATGTTCGTCTCGGTGTGCGTCCCGAGGAACAGACTGTAGAGCATAGAGTCCCATGTCACGGTGCTACTCGGGACGGACCTCGACAAACACCACTGCATTCCTCTCCAGACTTCTTCTGCGTAGGCACATTCCAGAAGGAGGTGTGTGACAGTCTCGTTCCCCCCCGCAGCCACTTAGAGGGCAGCATGCGGTGCGGCTGAGAGTCCGGGCGTGCATAAAGGATCTCACAGGCAGAGCCCTTCTCACCACCAGCCAAGCCATGTCTTGGTGCTTGTTGGAAAGTTCTGGCGATGAGGCATTCTGCCAAATGGCTTTGACAGTCTGCTCAGGGAACCGCTCGATAGGATCCGCCCTCTCCTTTTCCCGAAGGGTCTCAAGGACACTACATGCTGACCACTTCCTGATGGACTTATGGTCAAAGTTGTTTTTCTTCATAAACTTCTCCACGAAGGACAGGTGATACAGAATGGTCCAACTACTCGGAGCGTTCCACGGCAGCGAGGCCAGGCCCATCCCTCGCAACACTGGGGACAGGTAGAACCTCAGTACGTAGTGACACTTGGTGTTTGTGTACCGGGGATCTACGCACAGCTTAATGCAGCCTCACACAAAGGTGGCATTGGGTGTATTTTTTTCCCCCGTTGCCCAGATCTTTGTACAGCAAGTCCCTTCAGACCCGGTCCATCTTTGACCTCCATATAAATTGGAAGATGGCCCGGATGACTGCAGCGACATAGGTTCTGGGAATAGGCCAGACCTGTGCCACATATAACAGCAATGACAGTGCCTCACTCCTGATGACCAGGTTTTTTCCCGTGACCGTAGCTTCCATCTGCCCAGTTTCTGCCTCACTATGCTGATACGCTCCTCCCAAGACTTGGCGCACGCCCCAGCCCCCCCCTCCCCAAACCAAATACCCAGCACCTTCAGGTGGTCGGTCCTGACGGTGAAGGGGATCGAGGATTGGTCGGCCCTTGGTTTACCTTGGCCCCCGAGGCCCATTCGAACTAGTCACATATGCACAAGAGTCTGTGCATGGACAGCGGATCCGAGCAGAAAACGGCGACATCATCCATGTACAGGGAGGCCTTAACCTGCAGGCCCCCACTGCCAGGAATAGTCACCCCCCTCAGGCTCGCATCCTTCCTGATGGACTCGGCAAATGGCTCTTTGTAGCACACAAACAAGGCAGGAGAGAGAGAGAGAGCAGCCCTGCCTGACTCCAGATCTGACTGGGAAGCTATCTGATTCCACCCATTGATTGAGACTGCACTGACAATGTTGGTGTAGAGCAGTCTGATCCAACTGCCGATTCCCTCCCCAAAGCCCATTTTGGAGAGAACATCTCTCATATACCTGTGTGATATCCTGTCAAAGGCTTTCTCCTGGTCCAGGCTGATCAGGCAGGTGTCCAACCCTCTGTCCTGCATGTAGGCGATCATATCCCTGAGGAGTGCGAGACTCTCAGCGATCTTCCTGCCCGGCACAGCACAGGTTTGGTCAGGGTGAATCACCGACCCCAGAGCAGACCTGATCCGGTTGGCGATTACCTTTGACAGAACTTTGTAATCCGCATTCAACAGTGAGATTGGTCTCCAATTTTTGAGTTCCTCCCTCTCCCCCTTCCACTTGTTGATGAGTGTGATAATGGCTTTCCTCATGGATTCACACATGGTACCTGCCCGAAGCATACTGACATACACCTCCAGCAGGTCCTGGCCAATCAAGTCCCACAGAGCAGAATAGAGCTCGACCAGTAGGCCGTCACTTCCAGGAGTTCTATTCTTTTCGAAAGACTCGAAAAGAGTCAGCTTGTCCAGAGATAGCGGCTGGTCCAGCCTCTCCCCTGTTCTGTCTTCTAAAACCTCCGTGATAGAAGACAGGAACGACTGGGAGGCCGCACTGTCATTTTTTTTTAATTTCAAAAATATACTTTATTCATAAAATAATTTGATGGTCTGTACAGTTGGTCATGCCATACATATGTACATACAAAGGTCAAAACTTATCATTTTTATACAGGTCTGTACATTTTTTGATCATATGCCCATATATTTAGCTGAGGCGTCAGCAGAGCCCAAATGACTGCATGGGCCCCCTGTTCTTCGTTAGGCAGGCAGATGTTACACAGTGGTCTTTCCCCACCGCGCCTTGGCGGCAACCGCCCCAAGCTTCAGCGCGTCCCTCAACACGTAGTCCTGGACCATGGAATGTGCCAGTCTGCAGCACTCAGTCGGGGTCAACTCCTTCAGCTGGAAGATCAGCAGGTTTTGGACCGCCCAGAGAGCGTCCTTCACCGAGTTGATGATCCTCCAGGCACAGTTGATGTTCGTCTCAGTGTGCGTCCCGGGGAACAGGCCGTAGAGCATGGAGTCCCGCGTCACGGCGCTGCTCGGGACGAACCTCGACAAACACCACTGCATTCCTCTCCAGACTTCCTCTGCATAGGCACATTCCAGAAGGAGGTGTGTGACAGTCTCGTCCCCCCCGCAGCCGCTTCGAGGGCAGCGTGCGGTGAGGCTGAGAGTCCGGGCGTGCATAAAGGATCTCACAGGCAGAGCCCTTCTCACCACCAGCCAAGCCATGTCTTGGTGCTTGTTGGAAAGTTCTGGCGATGAGGCATTCTGCCAAATGGCTTTGACAGTCTGCTCAGGGTACCGCTCAATAGGATCCGCTCTCTCCTTTTCCCGAAGGGTCTCAAGGACACTACGTGCTGACCACTTCCTAATGGACTTGTGGTCAAGGGTGTTTTCCTTCATAAATTTCTCCACAAAGGACAGGTGATACGGAATGGTCCAACTACTCGGAGCGTTCCGCGGCAGCGAGGCCAAGCCCATCCTTCGCAACACCGGGGACAGGTAGAACCTCAGTACGTAGTGACACTTGGTGTTTGCGTACCGGGGATCCACGCACAGCTTGATGCAGCCACACACAAAGGTGGCCATCACGGTGAGGGTGGCATTGGGTGTATTTTTTCCCCGTTGCCCAGATCTTTATACAGTGAGGTGAAGGACCAGCAAGCCTCGCTCTTTGCTTCGGAGGCCTCCAAGATAATCTTCCGGTCCAGGGTCCGCTCGGGTGGAGCAGGACGAGACGTGCTCACGTTTCTTCTTCCAGAAGGTGCATAAAGAGAGCTCTGTGCTCAGCAGCCTGAAGGAAGAAGATGGCTCACTAACATCATCTCAGGCTGACGTCATGAGGATCAGTAAATCCTTCTACGCCAGTCTGTATGACGCGAAGCCGACCGACAGCGCGGCCTCCAAGTCATTCCTGTCCTCTATCACGGAGGTCTTAGATGACAGAACATGGGAGAGGCTGGACCAGCCGCTATCTCTGGACGAGCTGACCAAGGCCCTCGAGTCCTTCGAAAAGAATAAAACTCCCGGAAGCAACGGCTTACCGGTCGAGCTCTATTCCGCTCTGTGGGACTTGATTGGCCAGGACCTGCTGGAGGTGTATGTCAGTATGCTTCAGGCAGGTACCATGAGTGAATCCATGAGGAAAGGCATCATCACCCTCGTCTACAAGCGGAAGGGGAGAGGGAGGAACTCAAAAATTGGAGACCAATCTCACTGTTGAATGCGGATTACAAAATTCTGTCAAAGGTAATCGCCAACCGGGTCAGGTCTGCTCTAGGGTCGGTGATTCACCCTGACCAAACCTGTGCTGTGCCGGGCAGGAAGATCGCTGAGAGTCTCGCACTCCTCAGGGATACGATTGCCTACGTGCAGGACAGCGGGTTGGACACCTGCCTGATCAGCCTGGACCAGGAGAAAGCCTTTGACAGGATATCACACAGGTATATGAGAGATGTTCTCTCCAAAATGGGCTTTGGGGAGGGAATCTGCAATTGGATCAGACTGCTCTACACCAACATTGCCAGTGCAGTCTCAATCAACGGGTGGGAATCAGATAGCTTCCCAGTCAGATCTGGAGTCAGGCAGGGCTGCCCCCTCTCTCCTGCCTTGTTTGTGTGCTGCATAGAGCCATTTGCCGAGTCCATCAGGAAGGATGCGAGCCTGAGAGGGGTGACTATTCCTGGCAGCAGGGGCCTGCAGGTTAAGGCCTCCCTGTACATGGATGACGTCGCCGTTTTCTGCTCGGATCCGCTTCCGTGCGCATGTGCATTTGTGACCAGTTCGAACGGGCCTCGGGGGCCAAGGTAAACCGAGGCAAGAGTGAGGCCATGCTCTTCGGGAACTGGGCCGACCAATCCTCGATCCCCTTCACCGTCAGGACCGACCACCTGAAGGTGCTGGGTATTTGGTTCGGAGGGGCTGGGGCGTGCGCCAAGTCTTGGGAGGAGCGTATCAGCAAAGTGAGGCAGAAACTGGGCAGATGGAAGCTACAGTCGCTCTCCATCGCGGGAAAAAACCTGGTCATCAGGTGTGAGGCACTGTCATTGCTATTATACGTGGCACAGATCTGGCCTATTCCCAGAACCTGTGCCGCTGCAGTCATCCGGGCCATCTTCCAGTTTATATGGAGGTCAACGATGGACCGGGTCCGAAGGGACTCACTGTATAAAGATCTGGGAGGCCACGCTGTCATAGATGACAAAAATATTTTTTTTATATCCCATTTCTGCCTCTGATCTGTGTGCTTTTCTCCGGGGGTCCTCACTTCACCCTCTCTTCTTGGTGTTGCTGACTACCTGTTTCTTGTCCCCACCTCACCCTCTCCTGTCGGTAATGCTGGCTGTCCGTCTCTAATCCTCAACTCACCCTCTCCTCTGGGTGATGCTAGTCCTCACATCACCCTCTCCTGTCGGTTTTACTGACTGTCTGTCCCTAGTCCTCACCTCCCCCTCTCTTCTCAGTGAATGATTGGCTTTCTCTAGAGCATCATTGCTGAGATTTATTTCTGAAAGGACTGTACTATGAATGATGTACGGCTTCTTATTGTGTGTGATCTGCATCTCCACCTGTCTTAGCAAATTTATCATTTCTGCACTGTTTATTGGAGCTCAAGCCAATGTCTCTGTAGCTGCTTCTGCTATGTGTGACCTGTTTTACAGGACAGTTGCTCTCAGTTTCATTGAATTGATGATCCAGATTGCCCTGTTCCTTCCTTTCCTGTCCACTTATATTTGTTAGCTGAGCCAAAGTCTCTTTTCAAGATGTTGTCATCCCAGAGATTGGATTTGTTCTGAGCTGGTCGTTCAGCCTTTTCTTCTTGCACTTGCAATTTTGCCCAGCAGAGAGCAGTGCTTTTAATTCCGCTAATTCAGAAGAAAGTAAAGTGTTTCTTCAGCCAGAGGGTGGTGAGTCTTTGGAACTCATTCCTCTGGAGGGCTGTGAAGGCCAAGTCATTAAGTAAAAATGATTGATAGGTTCTTGATTGGTAAGGTGATCAAGGGTTAAGGGAGGAAGGCAGGAGAATGGGATTGAGAAACATATCAGCCATGATCGAGGGACAGAGTGGACTTGATGGTCCAAATGGCCTGATTCTACTTCTATATCATATGGTCTTATAGTCTGATCATTCCATTCTCAGTTCTGCAAGAGTTTTTTGATGAATCTGCTGCAGTTTTTGATGGGTCTCTCTCTGACTGATGACATAAAGTGTAACCAATGCGAGGTCACTGATAAACATTGGCTGTCTTGCTGCTCAGATGCTGCCTGACCTACTGTGCCTTTTCCAGTGCCACACTTTATCGACTCCAAGATCACAGCATGCTGTTGAAGTTGTGATTTCTGGTCCAGCAATGTCTACGATGTAGAACATCTGTGATATCCAGGCAGATTGATTGTATTTGCACTCCAGCCCCATTGATCCTGCACATGGAACTGGTCAACCATTGTGTGCTGTTTGTAGATTTCATCATGGCTTCCCAAGTCGAGAATTATTTTCTCGAATTCACGAGGGTTTTACATTGGCATTTGCCAAGGTCTCAACCTAAATTGGTAGCAAATAGTCACGAGTTGCCTAAACATGATAATTTCAATTTTGCACCTGCTTGTGACCATATGATGATATTAATATTTTCATGAGATTGACAGTGTGAAGAATGTGTTCACCAGTTTTTTTCTCATTGTAGATATCATCAGATTCTAGTTTGTTGATCACTTCATATCTTTGCCTCAGGCTGGATACCAGATGGTCTTTATTGTAGCTGGAAAACACTCCGTCTGTTTAGGTTGGTGCATGCCTCTTTGTAGCTACACCATCCTTTGTTCTAATGCATTACCTCTGCCAATCGCTTTTTCTGCTACCCACCTTTGAAAAAAAAGGGCATTTTCTTGGTGCATGCAGAAAGCAGCACCTTCCACATGCCTTACTTTATTTGAGTTTTGGAGCGATTGTGTCAACCATCAAGTTTGTACTCGTGACCAGTAAGTTTGATTGACCTGCAGAGATCATTTAGTACTTCCATCCTTCCTTCAGGAGCTCTTCAATTTGATGTAACTTTAGACTGTTCAGCAAATCTTTCTGGAAAGCTTCTATGCAGGGTGAATGCAATCACCAGCTCAACAATTTTGTTCGCGAGTTCTCCATCTGGAAAACTTTTTATAAGGAACACTTTCTCTGCAAGTAGTCTGGTGAGTTCTGTCGGCTTCTGGCTGAACTACATGAATTCTAATCGATGAATCAAAATCTGACTCTGAACTGGTCTTCTAACATGTCCTTATCTTGAAGGATTCTTTGGTTGTTAATCACAATGTGCTAACTCTGGATGGACTTTTGGTCTTAACTCCTGAACAAATTTGAATGGTTTGTTTTTCTGCATCAGACACACCCAAATCTGTTAAAGCACAACTCTCAACACTATTTAAACATTACTTTGTTAGGAAGATCAGAGGAAGCCATTCAGCCCATGAAGTCTTCTCCACCATTTATTATGTTCGTGGCTGATAAAATAATTCAATACCTTTACTCAACCCATCTTATAACCCTTCATGCCACTGGCAATGAAAACTGTATCAACCACTGCTTTAAATATACTCAAAGACTGAGCTCCCATAGCCTTCTAGTGTAGAGGGTTGTAAAGGTTCGCACATATAAGAAATCTCTTCTCATCTTGATCCTAAATGGCATCCTTCTTATCATTAAATTGGGCCCTTTGGTTCCAGACACACCAACCAAGGGGAACATCTTACCTGCATCTACCCTGACTATCCCTTTACATGTGTTGTAGCTTCAATGAGATCAACTCTAATTCTTCAAAACTGTAGAGAACATAGCCCCACTTTGTCTAGTGTCTTTTCAGAGGACAGTCCCACCATCTTCAGAACAAGTCTGGGTAGAAGCTCTGCTCTGTCCCATTTTAAACTCAGGAATTGTGTGAACATACTGACAATATGCCTTTGAGCTGCCTTTGGTTCCTTGCTTGCCAACAACCTTGCACACACCTCAATCATTTGCTTTTCTTAAGTAAGTTAAACTGCCTTCTTGGTAGAGATTTGTCAGCTTACCAGCAAGATGTATTTTTGACTCTGATACTGCAATGGGCAAAGAGATTGAGGGTTGTCTCATACACTTTAGATTTAGGATTGTAGACCGTGTGTTGTACCTTGGGTTAACTTGCTGACTGTTCAAGCACAATGAGCCTCATAAGCACCATATTTTCTACTACCATTCACCATGCCATGTTAATAATAATTATCTCACAGTCAATCAATCATCAAGGATTGATTGACTCTGAGTTAGATTTTTTAAGACAGTAAAAAACATCTGAAATTATGAAGCAGATATTATGGCAAAACAACTGATTTCAGTGTGTGCAACTTGCAGACAGAAAGCAGATCAATTACCAGGCAGAGTCACAGTATTGTATGCCCCCAGCACCGTGATCCTTAAAGATGAACTCTCTTAAAGGCAAGGTGTACAAATAACTGACCCCAAGTTGAGCGATCAATATCTTCTCCACCAACATTATTGTAACCTTCAAAATATTAGCAGACTTTTGTCCATTTTAGATTCAGTTATTCTAATGAATTCCTGGTTTGCCTTTCATCTTTCACACACTATTAGCGTACACTCATCCAAAACTCTACTTCCCACAAACAGTACTGCAGCATATCTTCCACCCTTATCCTCGTCAACTTACATGGATTCTCAGACACCACTGTCTTCAGCTTAAATCTTCCTTTCTCATGTATCATAAAGGCCTCCCTATCTGTGTCTTCTTTCCAGGTCTACAACTGCATGTTCTGCTGCCAACTACCACATCAAACACTTTCCATTCTTTAAGCTCTGGCCTCTTTGCGTCCTTTTTCCCTTCACTGCTACCATTGGTGGATTTGCTTGCAGCTGTTTAGGGGTAGATCCACTCCCTGCAATATCTTCCACAAACTTCTCCACTTCCTTATAAGACTGCTCTTAATACCACCTCTTTGATCAAACATCTGGTCAATTTTCCTCGTGTCTCTTCCTTCTATTCAACGTCCATTATGTAAAGAGCTTGAGGCCATTTCAACACCATAAAAGCACAATATAAGTATGGTTTGTTGTTGTTGACATGAACTTGAGGTAAATTTACAAATGTACTCTTTTAACTAACAGAAATTCCAATAGACATTGCCCACAATTTTCCAGCTTTGGACCCAACAATCAGAAAGTCCTGAGCCATCCACACCTTAATTTCCGAGGTGAATGCTTAAGTTTTGAGGCTCCATCCTGAAAATGTGGAAAAGTTACCTCTCTCTTCCAATCTGCGAGTAACATTTTGTGTTTAAAGAAAACTCCTTCCATGCAAGTCCTGATGGGCCTATTTTAGTGCACTCAGTGAAGTGATATTTACTATTCCTGTGTTTTCTATTTGGAGCAAGCCTTTAACCCGTTTATAAATCACACTCGTTAAGGAGTCAGACTCCAAAAAGAACCAGGACCTATTTGAAAATATAATTTAAATATTGGCTGTTTTCAGTAAAAGTAGAAAAGATTGTTAAGTTCAGTAGAAAAACCTCCAGTGACAGCAGTCAACTGTACACATGAAATAGATTTCAAATGAAAATTCTGTATTGGAGTGCCCTCTAGCAGATAATTTATAGTTAGCTATTTCAATGTGATTACTGTACTGTGGCAGTGCTTGAAGCTATTGTATAAGTGGAACCATGAGGTAAAGTTCTTCATTCCACCATTGTTATCATTGAAGAAATATTCTAAATATATATTAAGGCCATTAATTTGAGGAGAACAACACTGTGTTAGAATTGCAACAGATCAAAAACAGCTCATTGTTGTAAACTTCACTGGCAATGCTAGTTTTCAGTTATAGAGTGCAAGTTTCTTGAGACCATTTTAGCCACTTGTGTTTGATGCCATATTCTGGTGGTCATACTTTGAAAGTTTCAGTTTTATTGACTATTGTTGAAAATTACAGTTGAAACATTTTCTTATGCTTTGCACTTAGTCTTGTTCATTCTCTGCTGGCCAAAATCAAGAATCAGTGCATTAAACTGTAAGCACTGGGATCCTTGAGGGTTGTTGAAATGATTGCGTGAGCACAAGGCTGTCAAAATTGTAACGCTCAGAACGTTGTTTGCTATGACCAGTAGAAGTGAGTTGATTACTGTATGTTATATGTACTTCTTCTTATATTTCAGTTATGGCAGAGTCTATGCAGCAGCTGACCCCTACCACCACACTATTGCACCAGCTGCAACGTACAGCGTTGGGACCATGGTAAGCATCAAGAATGACACTTACTATTTACTGACATTTTCCACAGATGTAAAGACAAATATGTACTTTGTGGGCGTGTGCCTGTGCAGATACATTGTACTGAAGCATACACTCACAAGTACACATAAGCTGTACTTTCAATGCATTGTAAGAACTTCATAGGCAAGTAGCTGAGCCTTTTCAGATTTTAAATCCAGCCTTAATTTACACACTACACTTACCCTAAAATCTCAGTTATTTTATTAAAACTGTTTGAACCCAAAATCATGAGGAAACACACACTCAAGCACATGTTTGTACAGTCCTTCCTTTGTAAAATGAACCTTTTAGATGGACAACACCTTTGGTACTATTAGGTTTTCTGTTCTCGTTACTACAGTAAAGCAGTGTACCCATAGATGTATGTGACATATACACATATGAACCAAACCTACAGATAAAAGAAAGAACAAATCCCTACTGATAAAATGGCTGCGGCTGTCAATCTGTAGATCTGTTTCATAAAGGATGCACAAGTCACATATGTACGTTTATCCGCAGAGATATACACAGGAAAGCACTGGGAGAAACTACATCCCCTCACTGACGCCCAATGTGTGTTTTGTTTATACCAACCAGGTAATAATAATGCAGATTCATCAACTAGTGTTACATTTATTCAAATGTTAAATTGAGTTACGTTGAAACATTTACATACCGATAGCAGTTGAAAATTTTTTTATGTCATGAGAAAGTTGTTCATACCCCATGAAGAGAATTCCATTTCCACAGATGCTATTCTATTGCAGTGAGGTGACAGATAATGTACCTACAGCTTCAGAAAGCACACATGTAACATAAATGCACATAGACTCAAATATATGCATAAGAACACATAAAGATAACGAAAGTGAATTATTAACCTTTTACAGGGGGAACGTACCTAGGCTTTTATAGTAATGACTTTGTAAACTCCTCTGGGTTCTCGAATTGCAACAAAAAAGGTAATTATAAAAAATTCCGTAACACCCAAAAAAATTATGTAGTTTGGGAGAAATCTGTTATTAAACAATCTGCTGGCTATTGAAAGACTAGCTAACTTAGACTTGGTCCTCTCTCATCTCTGACATCATTGAATAATCTTCTCATTAGTATATCGATTAGTAATTTCTTACCTCCTGCCTGCTTTGTCTTGTAATTTCAACATGTCCAGTTAGACAATCTCTTGTTCCCCCACTCATTTTTCCCCCATTTTCTTTCCTCCCCCATGTTAACCTCCTGCAATCATGGCATCCTCCTCGTTAGAGAGAGTGGGACGGTTCATCTCAGAGATATCTCCAGGAATGCCGTCAATGCCAGTCCTTGGTTGGCCTACCAGGTAGGGATTAAACATTGAACTGAACCCAAAATCCAAAAGGATTTAATCAAACCAAAGCCAATCAGAACTTGCTCCAGTTTGGATTAAGCTTACTTCTGAGTTTTTGAAGTCCAAAAAGAAGTCAAACAGCAAGGTTTCTGGATTTTGTGCAACTGCAACCATTCATTTGATTTTAAGAAACATTTTCCCATTGGGTAGTTCCCACATATCCCTCTGTAATCCTAACTCTCAGCTCAAATAGACCAGCAAGCAATTAATTATCCTGGGTAATGGCTAGAATATTGGACCATCTCAGAAAACTGGTCTTTTGCTTGCTAATATGGAGTGCATGCAAATATCTAGGCAGGTCTGATCTCCAGTGATATAAATGAAAACTTTTTATGTAGATGTGGAAACTAGAATTGTTGGCACCAGGAAGGATCATCTTCACTCTATTACCCAGGGAACAGGTGAGCTACATGACTTCTGTGATGAACGGCTCAGGGCCTCAAGAACATGGAACTACATGAATGCATAAAAGACACACACGAATGATTATGGATTTATTTGGATTTAGAAAGATCTTTAACATGACTGTCATAATGCTTGCTTCCACTTCCCGTTCAAATGAAACAGGGAGGTGAAAGATATATTTAAATTAGGAGTGCAAACGATAGCTGGTCACTCATTTCCACTTGCAGTTTACTTCAGGGAAGGTGAAGATTCAAAGTCCCAAATTAGACAACTCCCTCCATAAATGTTCTATCTGAATTTCACTCCTACTAACATGATATTTGATGATGTCATAGAAGAAGCAAGAGTACTAACAGAAAATAGTTTGATTTATGAAGATTTTGAGTTGCAAAATAAGGGCTTCTCCTAAACTACAGGAATAACTGCTCTAAATTTAGCAACTTTCATTTCAGAATATTTTACTGCATACTGATTCATTTCACTTCTTATTACTTTATATTATTTATAACCTTTTTTTTCATCATGGTATTATAATCATAATATAGCTTTATCATAATCAAGTGTTGAAATGACAAAATTTTGATTTAAAAGCATTAGATGTTGCTTTAATAACTTAAGAGGGAATGACTCTCTATCCTGCCTATTTCTCAGTGGTGAGTTCTCACCATTTTTTTTGAAAGGGACTATTCACCACAGCAAGAGAAAAGTAGAAAATGTTTTTGTTTTCTTAATTCAGTCCTTGAGACCATGCCATTCTGGACAATATCACTAGAAACTATATTGTAGGTGAGGGTCCCTTGTACCCACAGCATCAGTGCAAGGAAGCCATCATGGATACGTAGGCAATTAGGGGAATTAATTTATTTAATTAATTTGTTAATGTAATTTATTTTAAAATAATAAAGATATATGCATATACTTAGTTGAATACCATATGAAGGCCTTGGGATTAAGCATTTTTGATACACAATTATTGCCAATGTCAGGAGTAAATTCATACACATAGATTGTTCTCTCTTTCACCCAGTCTCTTTTGTGTGTGTGTGTGTGTGTGTGTGTGTTCCTGCGAGCATTTGGGCCTCTCTCCGTCTCTCTCAGTTCTCACACTCACTGTAGCGAATACCTTTACTGATACACGTGGTTTTTAGCTAGCTTTGCAGCCAACATCATTGATGAAAAAAAATTCAATTTTCTATTTTGAGAGCCTCAACAAAAAAAAACCCCGAAAACATTAAGATTAATGAATGGTGATTGCGGCAAAGCCCTCTGTAGCTATTTTGCAGAGAGAAAGAAAGACAAAAAAAAGAGCCTGCCACTCCCTTGAGCTTCATCAGCGCAATGCCTTCGTTTAGACAAATGATTTAAATTTGCCGAGGTGACGTGCGTGTGGTTTCAAATCGTGCAAATCTCCGGAGCAGCTGCTAGCTAAAAGCTTTCATTAATTAAGATGATTTTTCTCCCTTCATTCTCTTAATTAGATTTGTGGCTTGTGTTGCTGTAGCATTTCGTACATTAAAAAATATTTATTCGATTTTTTTTCATCTTTGATGTTGCAGGCTAGCCTGTACAGAGGAGGTTACAGTCGCTTCACCCCGTACTAGCAAGAGAAACTCAGAGACACACTAAAACCCAGCAGGGCTAGAAACGTCTTCTCAGAAACTGTGGGGGTTTCGGCACGACATGCAGTAATGTTTTGTGCTGACACTCTCTGGTTAACATGATATTTTTACCTCAGATGTTTTTTTTTGTGTTTATTACATGTTCTATCTGTGGTGATTGCAATTTTTTTTCTTGAGTTTTGCTCAGTATAATCCACTTTGGAAAATTTCTGATGTATAAACCTAAAAGAAAACAACAGGAAACTTGACAGCTATATTGTTTCCTTTTGAAAATTGGCATCCAACCAGAGAGTTCTCTTGGTTTAGGCCGATTTTTAATTTTTGCAATTTTTTTAAGTGACTCTATTAGGTTTTCAGGATGGTCGATTTTAAAGTTAGTTAAATGACCAAGATTCTGTATGAAATGGGATACACAGCTTTAAGGTGATAGAAAGCAAAACCTACACAGCATATAATTCCTCCTAATCTAATACCACTCTAGATTACTATAAGAATCTCTGTCAGCACCAGATTTCCCAATAGTCAGTGTGACAAACCTGACTTTAACTCACCACATGTGTGCCTGGTGGATTGAAGTGTCAACCAGAACTGTGATTGAAATGTGCCCCTCATAACCATGATTGTGTGAAGTGAGCCTTTTAAAAGCCTTCTATGTTATTCATTTTTAAGTCTAGTTTGATTGATAGAGGAAGGAAACAGTTTATTCAGATAGACAGCCTTGGTCTAACAGTTTCAGTGCAATAATAGTAGCTTAACATAAATCAAAAGATAAAATGCAATAGGTTTCTCACATCGTCATTGCCAATAAAGCAGATGATGTCCAGTTGACATAGTGAAATTTTTATTCATGCCTCGTCGGTGAAGGCATTGTGTAAACATTGCTCACTGTTGCTAAAAGGGTTGGAAATGAAACCAAGCCACCGAGCTGATATTGAATTGCACTGGTTTTCTATGGTTCAGCAAATTTCTTCTAATAGTAAATGGTCCCAAAATGGGTGGTCATGCCACAATGAAAAGATAACAATCAATTTAAGAGGTACATCACTAATGCATTCATTTAAGAAAAAATTAGGAAATAGGATATTTAAAATATAGGATATAGATATTTTCTAATAAAGGAGGTAACAGCACTTTCCTACCTAGCACTGTTGCACCTTTCTCCATTCCATTCCTCTTTTCTGCACTGTTTTGGGCTTAGTGCAAACCTCATTTATTCACATACACTATTTATGTCTCCTAAGCTGTCACTTCATTAATTGTCATCACATTTTCTTCGATCATTCTGTTGCTGTGACCAGCACAACCTAACAAAATAGTCTGACCCTAGCAATTGACTTTGGTTCAGTTACTGGCTAAAGGCTTTCAAACATAGATCTAAAGCAGTTCTCCTGAAAAGAAATGTAAACATTCTTTATTTGGCCATTCAGTAAAGTTGCGTTTTTAAAGGTGTACCAATTATTCAGAAACTGTTCCTGATAAGTAATCTAGTACGGCAGTACATAATATAACAAAATCATTTACATTTTCCAGTTTTACAATTTTCTCATGAGTCAACAGACAGGAATTTATTTGACATGAATCTTCAAGATCAGAATTATCAGTCCCCCATTCACAACTTGCATTTATTCAAATAGCAATGCCTGATTTACAGAAATTTGTTGTAAATGCAATTTGCTAAATGGAAGTCATTTGTATGATAAGCACTTTATCACCTTAAGAAGAGGTTTCTGGCATTTCAAATAGGCATGTTTACTAAAAAGAACTGTCTAAAATATTGGAAGATGGAATTAACAGTTTATATTTTTTCTTGGTACAATTAATGTTGTGAACGCAAGTCTTGTGTACAATTGTTAGAAAAATCATCATTTTTGAGAAAGGCTAGCAAACAACAAAATGGAAAAAAAAATTCTTACCCATTTGGAATGTTATATCTGCTGGCCTTAAGTATTGTTTTTATATAACAAATGCAATTCTTTGAGGTCTCCCTCAAGTACTGAATGCCCCAGCCTTTTCCTGTGCACATTTTGATATTTTTTAAAATCATCTATTGTCTCCAAGGAAGGTTCCTAAGTGTGAATTGTGTATAGAGATTAGATTATTAAGTACAATATGAGATTGGGACTGTGTGAATGAACCAAAAAATTGAAATCACATTCTATTTTATTTCTGGCATCTCTAAGGATTAACTGGACCAGAGTATATTCTAAATGTTGTGTAGGTTTCATAGTGAGATGAAAGTTGACATATTCAGAACTGAGGAGTTACCCTAAGATCTGTTGTGTTTTGCTTGCTATACAGGTTTGTTTTAATGTTAGTGTAGTTTATTTTAGATTTGATTTTCTTATATTTTACTGTCAGAATATATTCTGTTACATTACACTCCAAACCATTGCAATATGGTGTATTATAGGTCAACCTGACTCAAGTATTTAAAACTGAGTATTTATTATGATTAGTAGCATATGATTGTCTTCGTATATGTAGATTAAAATGGGTAGGAACAGACTTAGAAAATTGTATTCATCCTTTTATACACTTTCAATATGTGCACATAAGTATTCCATGGATCATTTTTATATTGCAAAAAAAGAAAAAATAGCTTTAAAAAGGCACTGTTTATACTTTTTGGGGAAAAGAAATAGCTAACATCTTTATAAATGTTTACTTATGAAATATCATGTGAATTGTGTGCTGTAGAAAATATATTACAATATGTGTTAGCTGTAAATTCCACTGGATAGAATTAAAGTGGGGTTAAAACCGGGGAAACAATCAACAGAATTTTGAATTACCTTCTTAAAACACTCTCTTGACAAATTTATTCTACACATTGGATCAACTCTTCTGATTCCAGGCTGTATTGATATTGATATTATTATGGTAACATTATACTGTAATTATTTTGACTTTTAAGAATTTATTTATAGCTGTGACTGCAAATATACTGTCATTACTAGGAGCCTATTGTCTTCACAAGATTTTGCTTCCTTGGGTAGAAACCTATTTGGTCTTGCCCACACTTGTAGTTTTTGTGTTTTACCCAGCATATTCTTATATGCTTTTGAGACTCTCACTAATCAATGTTATATGGACTTATTCATATATGGTGTTTAGAGTTAACTCTTCATTGTTGTTTTTATTTAATCATTTTTCCAAGTTTGAGTTAGTGAAGATAATTTTGACAAGCAAGCAATATTGGAACTGGTATACCTATTCCAGAAAAGGAAAGCCAAGCCCGGAATATAGCAAGCAGCCAATTCACCATTGTCCATTTTCTTCTACCACTAAAAGTCAAATTAAGTCTTACATTTATGACATTTATGCCCTGACTCTCCCTATTCTGTGCACACCTGTAAATATGTGCACATATTAATGCATTATAACTCAATGACTATCCGTTTGTACACTGCACAATGCTATTTGAATATATATTTGTTTTACATGCGGACAGGGCACACTAGCCCAATGTTCGTGACCATACCAGAGTTTGACCATGGGAGGAATGGACGAATGGTTACATTCATGAGGTAAGTGTCCATTCCTCTGGGTATGTTTCAGAAAAGTGTACTCCCCACCCCACCCCCCACCCCCAGCCTCCACGCTGTTATGTGTGCTCCGCTTTCAATGGGAGCAAGAACCTCCAACAGAAAACCACATAAAATGCCCAGTAAACTCAGCATACGTCCTCTATGAAGAAGTCCGACATATAATGATTAACACAACAGAAGAAATCTCTTCTGCAGTTTTCCCAGCCAGCTTTATGGAACCTCTTATCCATCTCAACCACCTATGCGCTACCAGTGTGTGATGTCAGTATCTATGTGAAAAGTAGGCAGATCTTTTTTGTTTTTCTCATTTCGATCATAGGTTCTATGATTGACAATTGTCATGCACAGAAATATTCCCCATAATATTGTTATCAATATGGCAATGCCCAGCATTGTGAGAGGACTCAATTCACGCACTGTTCATGTTCTAAACCATTAAATGTTAACCATGTTCTGAACACTGGAGAAATTTTTATCACCAAAAAGAATCATTTTCTCATCACAATGACCGACAAGCAAACAACCCACAAAAAGATCACATTAATAGTTTTTAAATTGTAAATAAAATGGATCATAATAGCTATGTTAATAGATTAAGTTCATAGATCAGCTTGAGTGACAGACCAGAGTCAGCTGTGGGCAGATGTATCCAATCAGCTTTATTGACAGAAATATCTGTCATTCCCAAATGGCTGACTGTTGGCATATTCTCTGTTTAGTAAAGATGTCGAGCATTATAACATTTAAATGGTATTTATATTTTGACACAATAAAACAATTAAATGATTGTCTCACTGCACTCATTACCACAATGCAATAGGAATTATGAAAGATAGCTAAAACACGACATTTATGTTTTGGCCAATTATCCATTCACATTTGTAAGATTGTCCACCAAGGGCTAATGAGACATGAGGAATATTTACCCCAACTTTCACAACTTTCTTTTGCTGAATTACCAGGTCATTACGATGCCAAAAATGTTCTTTTTTTAGCCCTGCACATACATGGTGATCTGTCATTGTACAATGTAAAGTTATTGTCATGTGTGTGTCACAGCAGCACACAATAAAGTTCTTGTCTCTGCAACACTGAAAGAAGAAAAAAACATCCTAGTGTGTGATTTAATTTGTCAAGTACACAAAATGTATCTTTCAGAAGCACTACAAATAGCAAAAGATGCCAAAATTGACAGAGAAAGGTAACTGAAATTTCTGTTGCATTTCTTGTTTCTCTCTTTCTCAATCTGGTACAAAAATAGTTTTTATCAGGAGCAGATTTGTACAGAAATTCATCATTATTGTTGATAGAGTTAACTAATGTAATAATAATGTAGGGTCCATAATATTAACCTTATCTTGTTGGCTTTCCATTTACATCTTCAAGCTATTTTAAAAGATTTACTGTATATGCATTTCCTATAAATATGTTGAGATTAGTGTTTGCTTTAAACACTTTCTTGCTAAGCACTTTGATAAACTACAGTCGCATCTGTCTGCTGCAAGATGTTCAAAGGCAACTGCAATGAAAAGGGGTTACAAAATACTCCTCTAATCATTTGCAATCTGCAATTTTTTAAGTATCTTTATTTGTCCTTAATAGCTAGCACTCCCCTTTCAGGGCTTAATTACCTGCTGTCCTTCCAATATGTAAATCATTAAATCTACACAACTGTCTATATGCAAATCAACAGTTGCAATGTCCTGGCTTTATTTATATTATTAAAAATAATATAGAATATCTCTCTACATGGAGGACAATATATTGTAGTGTGCTAAAACAATGTCTGTTTATGTGTGGGACTATGGTTCAAATAAATCTCAGGCAGAGGTGAGAGGACTAAAATGTTCCATTGTTTAATGATAGGTGAGTGGTACAGTAAGTTGCCTCTGGGACCTGATACAAAATATAACCAGGCATAGCTTTTCGGAACATGAGTGAGTGTGGTCAATCTCTAAGTAAATTCCAATTATCATAACTTGAGAAGAGCACAATTAGTTCTTAATCAGCAATCTGTTTCAGAAATAATATATGACTTGGGTTGAGATGCACCAAAGGTGAAATGTAAATAGATTGCAATTCTGCATCTGATTTAAGCTTAGTCATAACTTGAAACTGTTCAGTAAGATTGCTGAGTATAAAAGAGAAAAATATTTTTGCTTTCCTGTCCCTCATGTGGAATAAAATGTTCATATATACTATGCTTGAAGCATTGCTATATATTCAAAATGAATCATTAGTATATTCACAACAAAACATAAGTTGCTGGAAAAGCTCAGCAGGTCTGGCAGCATCTATGAAGAGAAATCAAAGTTAACATTTCATCAAGGGTCGTGGAGCCGAAACTTTAACTTTGATTTCTCTTCACAGATGCTGCCAGACCAGCTGAGCTTTTCCAGCAAATTCAGTTTTTGTTTCTGATTTACAACATCCATAGTTCTTTAGATTTTTATTAATGCATTTGTGTTACTTAGAAGATAAATTGCTATTTCAAATTTATTAAAGATTTGTTGGTTAATAAATTTATCAGAATTATCTCCAAGCCAAACTGTGCAAGTTCTTTCCTTCATCTTATATTCTAGTGACTCTGGCATGACACAGGTGCACTGTACTAAATGAAGGGCTCAGAAGCTGAAATCTATGGATTCTGGGAATATAGAACCTTGTGCCACACCTTCAGCAAACAAGATGTGGAACGTACGCAAGTACTGCCATATGGAAAAGAATTGTACGTTGTATACCATGTGTACGCTCAAACTCCTCCTTTTTATAACTCCACTTGTATATAGCCCTTTAGCTGCCACCCTTGTGCAATAGACTATAACACACCCTGATCTTCCATCCCATTGAAACTAACAGGAATGTCTCGGGACAGTAACACGCTAACACCCAGTTAAGTGCATTTTTATTATGCACTATAGCATTCTTGTTGTTTTCAATGGGAGTAAGAAGAATTGACAGCTCTCAACATAATAGTGGCAAAAAAAATTAAGCAAAAGAAATGTAAACATTTCAAAAATATAACTCTCTTTTTAGGACTTTCAGTGTCCTAGAATGGAAACAGGTTGTGTTGTATAAGATTTTAAAACAGCCTGACGTTTCAGGACTCAAGAGGCCCCGTTACTCCCCTTCTCTTCCCTTTACCTAGGCCTGGAGTCTGTAGTATCCTTTTGAACTGCAGAACTGTACAGCCCTTGATATTATAATGCTGCCTTGGTATAGGGTATGCTATTATGCTGCTGAGTTAGTAATGTCCTAGTTTCAGACCTAGGACCTTTCACATCTCAAAAGTTTGAATAGTGCCCTCTTGGCCTAAGTATTCCTAGCTTTGCCTGGCCTTTAGCAATTCAGAATCCAAACTCCACAAAACCATCACTTTTCCAAGCCATACTGTCTGCAATTCCATATCAATCTTAAAGACTATTTTGCTCAACCCTTGTGTCCTCCACACCCTCTCGGTCCTGGAACTGCATGTTGTTTAATATCCGGTTAGTACCTCATGTGCTTTTAACTGTCTATATGCTGTTGGTTCCTAATTTCTTGCTCTCTGCTGCTGCTCTGGTAGATACCTGCTGATTAGAGAGCTGTAGTTTAGACCTCTGCCTTCCTTTTTCTGTCATTCTGTAAGCTTCTAATGTGATTCAATTAACAATATCCTTAATAAAGATTGTTTCTTTCTTCAACAAAAATAATTGTTCTGAATATTTTATCAGCATTATAGAATTGGGAATAATGTTAGATCATGTAATCAAATGGTATTTATAGCAAAACACAAGACATTTAGAAAAATGTGTTGCAACATGTCTCAAAGCTACTAACATATCAATATACTATTTGATCATTGTTGTACAACATTTAGTTATTGTTTATACAGGTATTGAAATTTCAAACAAAGTAAGACATACAAAAGTATCCTAAAGATTTCTTGACATAATTTGAAGATGGAAAGGAATTGCAGTTTTAAACAACAAGGAACAGACAATTACACACTTTCCAACATTTGGTTGTATTCATAATAAGAAACTAGGTGAATTGAAAGAGGGAAGCAGGAATGGACAAAATCAATGGGAGTTAAAGATGATATTTGAAGAAGAATCCAACACCAGCTCCACAATACCTGTATCAATCATTATCGATTTTGGAGGGAAGCCTATTCCATTAATACAGGAAAATGACTTGAATGAACAGACATGATCATTAAATTAGTAACTCAAAAAAGCTCTTCTGGTCACTATTATGATTGTCTTACAGTATGTAAATAGACATTATTTTTTAGGAATGAGCATTTAAAACATTGTGGAAGCTAATTATGGATAGTATGTATCATTACAAAAGAAAAGAGCAGCTATGGTCCATCTGTAAGATTAAGAAAAACAGGGGTGAATCAATGCCCAGACCTCTTCCAATTCTCCAATCCTGTAGTCTATTAAAAATTTATTCAATGTTTATTTTTTCAAGAAAAGATCATTAATTTCTACTTCTACAAAATTAGGTATTTGTAATGGAATAGTTGAAATGATGTGTAATCAATCTTTGGAATAACATACTGTAATGATATGAACGTTTCCCTAAAGGGAAGGAGGAGGAACTCACCATTACAGTATTTAGTTTTTCATTTCTTTGAGCTTTGAGAAAAGATTGATATCTGCAATGCTACCTAAACTGAGTGTTAATGATTTCTGAGTATGTGACATCACGGAATAAGCCACTGAGGTATTGAACAAAGATGGGAAGGAAAACATTTTGCTTTGTTTAAATTTGAATTGATTCATTATAAAGAATTAATTACGATATTTTTCAAATTACCGGGAAGAGGATTACATTGGCAAATAAATAATACTGCAAATTCATTTTCTTTGAACAATTTAATGTTTCAGTCAGGAGTAACAATTGGAATTTCGAAACTTACAACACAAACCTAATGAATGAAATTCCAAAGCCAAGTCTAAAACAGAAAGGCAAAATACATGATCATGTGAAATATGGCTCTGGCAAGTCCCTCTTTAGTCATCTGCACTAACTTGTGCATTTGGAGAGTGTTCAAACATGAAATCACCATTTGAGGAATTGATTCAGATCAGTTCAAGTATCATTATGTAAGGGGGCTACTGGTCTCGAGAGAACCTTTTTTTTTACTACTTAGCATACTAATGTGCAGAAATGGAATCGAGATGCATAAACACATTTCTGACAAGATAATATGCAGGATGGCAACATAGTGAAGGGTTTGTGTGAACACACTTAACAACTGTCGATAGTGTACAGAGCAGACAAATTATGACCTTAACCAGTGTGCAACATGAACTTGACACTATGTTTAAATAGCACATTGCAGAAAATGTCATCTCTTAACCTCACACACTTAAGCATGACATTAAATGGAATGTAGCACTTCCCCACCAATGCTTTTTAAAAGAACATGAACTACTGGAAGGTTAGTTGCTGAATTATTTCTGTTGCTGCTGGCGCAATTGTATATAGTTATGAATATTTCCTCGACTACATTAAAGTTTAAGAAGTCGACAGGGTGGTGCTGACATACTTTTCTGTTCATTTCTCGTCTCGTTCAAACATATAGAATTCTTACACAGCTTGACAGGGGATAATGAGGAAAGGATGATTACACTGGCTATGGGGATTAGAGCCAGGGAACACAGTCTCAGAATAAGAGGCAAGCCATTTAGGATTGAGAATAGGAAATTCTTCACTCAGGATGGTAAATCTTTGGATATCACTACTCCAGAGGGCTGTGGAGGCTCAGTCTATGAGTAGGTTTAAAGCAGGGATTGGTAAGAAATTGTTACTGAAGTAGAAGAGCTGAAAATGTGTTGCTGGAAAAGCACAGCAGGTCAAGCAGCATCCAAGGAACAGGAGAATCGACGATTCGGGCATAAGCCCTTCTTCAGGATTCAGCATTCTCCTGTTCCTTGGATGCTGCTTGACCTGCTGCGCTTTTCCAGCAACACATTTTCAGCTCTGACCTCCAGCATCTGCAGACCTCACTTTCCACTGAAGTAGAAGGTCAAACATGGTCTCACTGAATGTCAGAGTGGTTTTGAAAGGCTGAACAGTCTATTCCTGTTCCTATTTTATTTATTTCTTATTTAAAACCTTGTGCTGAATTCAGTTGCTTCCAGGGATGAGTACCCTGATAGAGTTTTCACTGGGAATTGAGTGGGATTGAAAGAATGAAGAGAAGCCGAGCTGCTATGGAGGCGTAACCTCAACAAAATGCCATATCTGTCAAAGATCTTTAGAGAGCAATTCACTTACCTCAAAATCAGTGAGGGCTAGTGTATGAGATATCTTTGGTCTTTCACATTTTCAACCATTGTGTGAGTTTCACAGCCATGATGTGGTTTTTTAAAAACTATCACCAGTTGCAGCCGTATGGCACCTTCGCTTTCAGAAGATACCTGAAGTAACTTCAGCCATTCATATCTGATCCCTCTGCTGCTGTGCACAGCTGATGAACACATAAGCAACAATAGCTACATATATCATGCATATAGTACAAAGGCAACACTTTTGTACAATGAAATGCTGCCTTTGCCACAATGAACAGATATGGTTTAATCACATGCCATGGTCCTCATTCTTTTGCAGTTTAACCAATTCATCCCTCTGGAAATAACCGGATTGCACCTAAATCAGGACTCTCACTCTGGACTGCACATAGGTAATGAGGTCAGTTAGTGCAAAGCATTGGCAAATTGATCCACTAGCCTAGTTATTACAGTCCTGCTGAAGTGCAGGGAAGTGTCACAGCCCCAGAAAGGTTGATCAGTCCAGAGGTTGGTGCAACAAGATAAATCACCTCAGACCCAGGGTCTCAGGATAACACAATATATATGTCAGGAAATGGTGACAAGAAAGAGCACACCATTAAAGTTTTTGGAAGACAGCTTTGATATTCTGGTTCGGCTTTTACAAGTGCAGATATGTGATACATGCCACAGTCACTCACAGACCAATTTCACGAAAGGCCATTTACAATGAATGGGTCAACACCAGTTTCAGAAATACATCCTAGAACCCTATTGTGCAATCCAATCCAATATGATGGGCAGGGAAGCGTATTTGCAGTGTCAAAACTGCCAAATTTGACCCTTGGGTGCCTCAGTTAGCCCATGAGGCAGACATAGCACTTTGTGTGTCTATATATGGAATGTACGGAAAGTTGAAGATTTGTCTATAATTTTAGATCAACAAACAAGAGATTCACGTGGCACCAGACAAAAGGTCAATGTTGTCTTAATCAATTGTGTAACTCAATTTTCAAATAGCAATATGTAGAAATTATGAAGATACATTCCAAACATATTCCACAGTGAAATGTCTTACATCAAAATCATTTTATAAAAGGTTTGATTGGTAAATGCAGGTAAGCAGGTAAACAACTTGCCATTTACATATGAGATGCTATTTTTTAATTAAATGCCAGCCTGCCCATCCTACAAATATCAACCTTTTTATTGATGGTCAGTTTCAAGTGAACTTCATTATATGCTGTCATATTGAAATGAATGTTTGAAAAATGTTAAAATGACTTACAATCTAATGGAAATGAAGAAAGATTCCATTAAAATAGCTTGTATTACCTGAGTCCCTTTAGCCTAGTTCGTGGATAATGTTTGCACAGATAATAGAAGTTTGGATAATCAGAGTTCGACTGTCTACAGCAGCTCATGAGACACGTCAATCGTGACATAAATATTGCTATTTTGTCTTCAGGTTGGATCTCCACGTTATAACTAATATCAGTAGAGTTATTTAGAGAGTTGGGAGTAATTCTGCACAAGCAATTATCACTGAAAAAGTCATTTATGCTTAAGAAGCAAGAAAAGCATGACAAGCTTCATGAAGAAATGTTTATGGGTTCTTTTGTAGAAATGGGACCAAGAATTCAATCTTCAATAAAATCTATTATCCAAGGGTTTAATTAGTGAACTACGCTTATTAAGACAATAACAACAATGCTCAATATTCCTCCATAACATTTTAACTTTAACATTACTAGATTATTTTGTGTAGGCAAAATGTACTGATATTACTTCCTAGTAATTAATTGCTTATTATTAGGTAATTCATGTACAATATTGCATTGCAATTAATAACACTTTAATGAACAACTTGCAACAGCCATATAAATATCCTTGTTGATATACTACCGATTGTTGACAAAATAAAGCACACATATCCATAGCATTGCATCTCCAAAACATTATACATCTTTTGGATTAAAAAAATACATTGGGCTCAAGCAATGTTATCCACAAAAGTAAACAACAAGGAATGCATAACCTTCAGAAAACCATTCAGTTCATTGACCTGAAAAGTTACTTCTGTTTTTTTTTAACCATGAATGTTACCAGACCTGCTGTATGTTTTCAAATTTTCTGGTTTTCTTCCAGATTTTCAACATCCATGGGTATTTTGTTTTTATGAGTTAGCTACTTCATATTTTACAATTAGTACTCCTTTGCCATGATTTGAAAACAAAACTGGCTCAAATTTGTCCTGTAACAAACATATCTGGGGAGGCGGTAGCTCTTGAAGCTCATTGATCAGTTAAAAATAAGCTGTAGTGATGATCAGAGTATTGCCTGATATTCACAATGGAACAGCAGAGACTTTGGTCAGTTTGACATCTTTTTGTAGGAAAGAGCTGGAGATTCTGCAGCAACAAGTGAGATGTGAGGGGAAATGTTTTTACACAGAGTGTGGTAAGAGTGTGAAAAGTACTGCCAGGGGTGATGGTGGAGGCAGCTACAAGAGGAGAGTTAAGAACCTTTTCGCTAAACATATGAATATGCAACGAATGGAGGGATATGGACCAAGGGGAGGCAGAAGGGATGAGTTTAATTTGGCATCATGTTTAGCACAATATTGTGGGCTGAAGGGCCAGTTCCTGTGTTGTACAGTTCTATGGTCTAAGTGCATCACAAGAGAATAGCTTTATTAGCAGTAAAAGGACATCTTGCTAAGAAAAGAAACAGCATATAGATGGGGGCAATGGACTAATTCTGTATAATCCCCTAGATCTTTAGGCAGTGACTGCAAATGATGACAAGCAAGTTATGCCGGTGTTTGGAGAAAGGCAAACAATGTGTATTCCCATTTGTACTCAACTCTTTAGGTCATGATACACAAACTTAGATAGGGAACGGTTGAGAGATAACACTTAGAATACTGTGCAAATTAATAATGTTCTACTATGCAAGGGCTGGATAACAGAAGGATGACATTGGAGAAGGATCACATGGCCAACTGTAAGGAAGATCAAGGAAGGATAATGCAATGCACTCAGAATGGATGTCATTCCTAACTTTGGGCTGGGAAGAGTTATGGGAAGAGTAAAAACAGACAGGGTGTTATTAACAGGTCTTCAGCAAGAGGTAACAACACATTCAAGGAAAAAAGACAAGTTTAAGTTGCTGTAGTTATAGCTTTAGAGGGCAAATGAGTAAAGGGATCTTTTTGATGTGATTGGTGGAAGAATAGTCATGAAAGGGAAAGACTTAGTGTGTGTGGAAATGCAAGCATTGATGATGTCAGCTGACATAGGAACCAGGGAAAGAAATTGAATAAAAAATCAATTGTGGCCTTAGCTGCAAAAAGATAAGAGTCCTCTGTGGATAAGGGGAATGTTGGGATTTCTTGGAGTGGAGGAAGAGAAGGATGATCTTGCTTTTGAGACTGGAGAGAATCCATGAGCCTATTGCATTTGATGTTTGGCCTAAGGGCAATTGTTCATATCTGCTGGCAATAATATGAAGCTTTGGTTCAGGAAATCAAAGAACAGTAAATAATACACGTACTTGACATTGTCAAGCCAGATATGGCAAGTGATGTCTGAGCCAGTTGTGCGCTAGTTATTGTCTGCATTTGGTGCAAAGTTTTTAGCACAACAAGAGAAATCAATAACAACTAGAGAACATGGTAACAAGCTCCTTTATTAATCCGGATCAAATTGTCATCATAATAAAACAAAGAGTTTCAGTTGCTGGAGATCTGAAATGAAAACAAAAATTGTTGGAGAAATTGAGCAGGTCTGGCAGCTAATCAGGCGAATGCAGAGTTCATATTTTGAGTCTGGTGACTGTTGATCAGAACTCCAATTTCAATTTATCATCACAATGAGCTGCATCTGTGATTTTCCTCCAAGCTCATTTGAATTATTTCATTGTGACATTACGTAATAACCAAACCGCCAAAGTGGCTTGACTGTGTACTTACATTTTGTTAATTTTCGCAATTAATCTATCTGCTTTTGACTAACATTTGGGTCACATTTACTTCTTCTCCCTGGTTCCTGAAAGTGCCAGCCTGGTGTTTCCATATGACTCTAAGAAATGGGAGCAGATGCACACTGTGCAGCCTATCAAGTCTGCTCTGCCATTCAATGCTATTATAGCTAAACTGAATCCTCAATTGCACTTTTCTACCTTTAATACATAACCTTTGATTCTCTTATTGATGAAAAATCTGTCCAGCTAAACCTTGAATATACTTAGCATAGAACATAGAACAATACAGCGCAAAACAGGCCCTTCAGCCCTCGATGTTGCGCCGATCTGTAAACTATTCTCAGCTCGTCCCCCTACATTATCCCAAAATCATCCATGTACTTATCCAAGGATTGTTTAAATTTTCCTAATGTGACTTAGTTGACTACATTGGCAGGTAAGGCATTCCACGCCCTTACCACTCTCTGAGTAAATAACCTGCCTCTGACATCTATCTTAAATCTATCACCCCTCAATTTGTAGTTCTGCCTCCTCATACAAGCTAACATTATCATCCTCAGAAAAAGACTTTCACTGTCTACCCTATCTACTCCTCTGATCATCTTGTATGTCTCTATCAAATCCCCTTTTAGCCTTCTTCTTTCCAATGATAACAGACCCAAGTCTCTCAGCCTTTCCTCATAAGACCTTCCCTCCAGACATCTTCTCTGCACCTTTTCCAATGCTTCCACATCCTTCTCAAAATATGGCAACCAGAATTGTACACAATTGTACACTAGCGTTTTGTATAGTTGCAGCATGATATTGCGGCTCCAGAACTCAATCCCTCTGCGAATAAAACCTAACACACCATATGCCTTCTTAACAGCACTATCCACCTGGGTGGCAACTTTCAGGGATCTATGTACATGGACTCTAAGATCCCTCTGCATATCCACACTAACAAGAATCTCTCCATTTACCCAGTACTCTGCCTTCCTGTTATTCTTCCCAAAGTGCATCACCTCACATTTAGCTGCATTGAACTCCATTTGCCACCTCTCAGCCCAATTCTGCAGTTTATCAAAGTCCCCCTGCAACCTGTAACATTCTTTCAAACTGTCTACTACTCCACCGACTTTAGTCTTATCTGCAAATTTACATCCATCCACCTATGCCTGCATCTAAGTCATTTATAAAAATGATAAACAGCAATGGTCCCAAAACAGATGCTTGTGGCACACCACTTGTAACCAGACTCCAGGCTGAATATTTTCCATCAACCACCACTCACTGCCTTCTTTCAGAAAGCCAGTTTCAAATCCAAACTGCTAAATCACCCTCAATCCCATGCCTCCTCATTTTCTCCAACAGCCTACATGTGGAACCTTATCAAAGGCTTTACTGAAGTCCATGTATACCACATCAACTGCCCTACCCTCATCTACTTGGTCACCTTCTCAAAAAAATTCTATGACCTGCCCTTGACGAAACCATGTTGACTATCTGAAATCAAATTGCTGTTTGCCAGATAATAATAAATCTTATCTCTTATAATCCTTTCCAAAACCTTTCCTACAACAGAAGTAAGGCTCTCTGGTCTATAATTACCTGGATCATCTCTACTGCCCTTCTTGAACAAGGGCACAACATTTGCTATCCTCCAATCCTCTGGTACTAAACCTGTAGACAATGATGACTCAAATATCAAAGCCAAAGCCTCTGTTATCTCCTCCCTAGCTTCCCAGAGAATCCTCGGATAGATCCCATCCAGCCCAGGGGACTTGTCTACTTTCAATCCTTCCAGAATTGATAAAACCTGTGTGTAACTAATCTCAATCCTTTCTAGTCTAATATCTCGTACCTCATTCTTCACCCCTACAATATTCTCCTTTTCCTGAGTGAAAACCAATGATAAATATTCACTTAGCACCTCTCCGATCCACACTCAACTTCCCATTTCTGTCTTTGACTGGCCCTATTCCTACCCTAGTCATCCTTTTATTCGTCACATACCTATAGAAAGCTTTAGGGTTCTTCTTTATTCTATTTGCTAAAGACTGCTCGTGACCTCTCTTCGCTCTTCTTAACTCTCTCTTTAAATCCATCCTAGCTGATCTGTAACTCTCCATCGCCTCATCTGAACCATGTTGCCTCATCAACACCTAAGCCTCCCTCATCTGCTTAACAAGAGATGCAATTTCCGTAGTAAACCACGGTTCCCTTACCTTATCACCCCCTCCCTGCCTGACAAGGGCATACCTATCACGATCACGCAATATCTGTTCCTTAAACCAGCTCCACATTTCCATTGTCTGCATCCCCTGCACTTTGCTACCCCATTCTATGAATCCTAATTCTTGCCTAATCGCATTATAATTGCCCTAGCCCCATCGATAACTCTTGACCTGTGGTATGTACCTATCCCTTTCCATCGCTAAACTAAACATCACTGAGTTATGGTCACTCTCTCCAAAGTGCTCAACTACAACTAAATCAAACACCTGGCCTGATTCATTACTAAGCACCAGATCCAGTGTGGCCCCCCCTTCTTGTCGACCCTTTGACATACTGTGTCAGGAAATCCTCCTGTACACATTGGACAAAAACTGATCCATCTGACATACTAGAATTATAGCATTTCCAGTCAATGTTGGGGACGTTAAAGTCCCCCATAATGACCACCCTGTTCCTTTCATTCCTACCCAGAATAATTTTGCCAATCCTCTCTTCCACCTCCCTGGAACTCTGCAGAGGCCTATAAAAAACTCCAAGCGGTGTGACCTCTCCTCCTGTTTCTAACCTTAGCCCACACTACTGCAGTAGACAAGTCCTCGTCAAATGTTCTTTCAGCCACCGTTATACTATCCTTGACTGACAAGGACACACCTCCCCCTCTTTTACCGCCTTGCCTGTTCTTAATGAAAGATCTAAACCCTGGAATCTGCAACATCCATTCCTCATCCTGCTCTATCCATGTCTCCGAAATACCCACAACATCGAAGTCCCAGGTTCCTATTCGTGCTGCAAGCTCGCCTACCTTATTTCGGATACTTCTGGCGTTGAAGTAGACACACTTCAAACCAGCTTGCTGCCTGCTAGCAAGTTCAACAAGATGACAAGGTAAGGAATTCCATAGATCCCCTAGCCTCTTAGAGAAAAACTTCTCCTCAACTTTGTTTTAAGTGAGAGTCCCTTTTTTTCCTTGAGTTAGACACTCTGGTTCTAGGCTCCACAACAAGGGGAAACAACCTTTTTACTTCTACTTTGTCAAGTGCCCAAAGAATCTGTATGTTTCAATAAGGACAACTTTCATTCTTCTAAACTCCAGTGAATATAGCTGAACTTACTCAACCTCTCTTGATATGACAATTCCTCCATACCTGGTATGAGCCTAATGAACCTACTTTGGACTGCCTCCAAAATACCTTTCCTTAGATAAGGGGCCCAAAACTGTTTACAGTATCCCAGGCATGCTGTAACGGTGTCTTATATAATGTTAGTAAGACTTCCCAATTTTTATACTCCATTTTCTTTGAAGCAAAAGGCAAAATTCCATTTGTGTTCCCTATTGCCTGTTAAACCTAGATTTTTGTTGTTAATGCATGAAAATTCCCAAATACATCTGTACAGTAGCTTTCTGCAGTATTTCTTCATTTAAGTAACATTCAGCTTCTCCATGTGCATTACCTCACATCATATTCCATCTGGCAAGTTTTTGCCCACTTAACCTTCTCTGTCTTTGTACACCTCAGTATATCATCCTCACCACTTGCCTTCCCACTGATTTTTTGTGTCTTCTGCAAAGCTGGTTACAGTACATTCACTTTCTTCATCCATGTCACTAATCTATACTGCAAATAAATGTGGCCGCAGAGCTGATCCCTGTGGTACTCCACTAGTGACCGACTCCCATTCTGAAAATGCTCCCTTGACCCACTGTTCTGTCTTGTATTAGTTAGCCAATCCTCTATCCATACTAATATACTGCCTCCAACAACATGGGCTTATCTTGTTAAGTAGCCTAACATATGGTACCTCAGCAAACACCGTCAGAGTCCAAACATTTCACATCCACTGCTTCCCCTTTATTTTACTTGTTACCTCCTCAAATAATCCTAATAAATTCGAAAGGCATTATTTCCCCTTCATTATGTTTTATATTTCTACATGCACTTTCTCACTAACAGATATTAAGCTAACTGGCCTATAATAAAGTATTTTCTGTCTCCTTCCCTTTTTGAATCAAGGTGTTACACTGACAATTTTCAACTCGCTGGCATGTTTCCAGAATGTAAGGATTCTTGGAAGGTCTTTACCAGAGTATCCAATATCTCTGTAGCTATTTTTATTTATATCTGAGAATGCATCCCATCAGGTCCAGGGGACTTAATGTTCTTTAGCCCCATTCTTTTCCTGAGTTCTTGTTCTCTAATGATAGCTACTGCATTTATATCTTCTTCCATTTTGATTATTTTGTAATTTTGAAATGTTATTATTGTGTTCTACCCTGAAGATTGATGCGTAGAAATTGTTCAACTTCTTTGCCATTTCCTTGTTCACCATTATTAATTCCCAACCTCATTGTCTGAGGGGTCTATGTTCATTTTGACTTCTCTCTTCCTTTTTAAACTTTTAAACAAGCTCTTGTTGTCCTTCTTTATATTACTTGCAAGTTTACCCCAAGATTTATTTACTCCCTCTTGATGTTTTTTTTGGTTGTCTTTTGTTGGGTTTTTGAAAATTTCCCAATCATCTGGTTTACTAACAAATTTTGCCACATTGGATGTTTTTTTTCTTCAATTTGATGCTATCATTTACTTCCCTGGTTAATCATTGTTGGCTTATTGCTTTCCTAGAATCCTTCTTTCTCACCAGGTGAACCTTTTTGGTGAACCATGAATTATTTTCTTAAATGTGTGCCATTGTTGCCGAACCAACTTTGCTGCTAAACTCCTTTCCCACTCTATTTTAACTAACTCTGCCCTCAATCCTTTGTAATTACCCCAACTTAGGCTCAGAACATTTGTTTTTGACACAAATTTCTCCCTCTCAATCTAAAAATCTTTTCCAGTTGATATGATCCCTCATTTTGAAATTTGGCAATAAATGACTGACTAAAGACTTCACAGCTGCTCAATTGAAGTTTTGCTTTGTTTCCAAGTAAAGCTGCCAAATTCCACCCTTTATTTCAAAGTCTCCAGCACCTGAACACTTGCTTGAATAACCCTTCTAGCAGTGTCTGCTTGGTCAATGTGTTGACCTGGGTCCATGTGGGAAAGAAGGAAGTCCTCCTCAAATACAATCCAACTTGAAACAGTTATTGATTTCCTCACTGATTACTTTACTAAAGATTGGGTGGCTTCAGAAGCTTTCTATGTGTCACACAACAGGCTTGGGGTTTCCCATATATATTTACATTCTTTGTCAGTAACTTGGTTTTAGATCTGGAACTGAGCACAATACCTCTCCAGTGTTTCATTCTCTGCACCCACCTCAGTACATTGGTGAGAAAACCTTTTTAGGGCTGGAGGAGTTAACATTTTACATTTTAACCTGGAGAAGAAGAGTGAGTACTGTCACTTTAGCCAGATCTCTACTGCATTGGGATCCCGTCCCATTGAGATTGAACTCACAATATCTGAGTGGAGCGGGAAAGCACAGGTTACTTGCTTGTCCGTTATCCAGTTTGGTGCGTCATAGAGATTCCTGGACTTCCATTGGAATTTCCTCTCTTTATACCCGTGATTAGGGTTTTAACGCTTTGTTTCTCTTACGTCATGTACTCTTTCATTAACATAGTATCATTGATTGTTGGTATTTATGGGATTATCTGTATATTTATGGGAAATTATGCTGCTAATGTGCATGATCCTTGATGTAGGAGAAAGTGAGGGCTGCAGATGCTGGAGATCAGAGTTGAAAAGTGTGTGGCTCGAAAATCACAGCAGGTCAGGCAGCCTCTGAAGGGCTGATGAAGGGCTTTTGCCTGAAACATCAATTTTCCTGCTCCTTGGATGCTGCCTGACCTGCTGTGCTTTTCCAGCCCAACACTCTAGGCAATTAATTTAGCTTCCTAGGCCCAAAGCTCAGAAATTCTTCTCACTTCACCTATGTATATCTCTACCTGTATCTCTGCCATTAATTGATCATTTAAGGCCCTACTTTTCATCATCTATGCTGATACTTCCTCATGTAGCTTACTGTTAAATTGTTTTAGAATGCTCCTGTGAAGCACCTTGGGAAATTGTACTATACTAAAGTTATTATATAAATGCAAATTGCTGTTATTAATAGATCAAATTTTACATGCTTTCTTATATTTTTATACAAATCATCAAGGGTTGTGGACAACACCTTCAAACAGTGGCTCCTAGCAGCTGGAAGGTCAAGGGCTGCAGATACAATGGGAATACCACCACCTGCAAGTTTGGCTCAAAGCCACTCACCATCCCAATGTAGAATGATATCACCTTTCCTTCACTCTTGCTGTATTAAAATCCACTAACTCCCTCCCTAACGGAATTGTGGGTATCTCTACATCATCATGATTGCAGTGTTTCAAGAAGGCAGCTGACTACTGCTTTCTCAAGGATAATTAGAAATTAGCAATTAAAATTCATGATGCCCACATGCTGTGGAAGATAAAAAGAAAAAATTCAACCTTTCTCTTGACAAGCGTCCCCACCCCTGCCTTTTGCAAGTTTCCTCCTGGTAAACTGCGCTCGCCATCGATGTCTTGAAACATTCTAGTCCCCGACTAGCTAATGCAACAGCTTCAATATTGTGCCCTTGCCCCTATACACTTCTGTTTAAACTCAGTCTGCTTAAACCTGTTATAACACATTTCAGTTACCATCACATCCTGAGGGAAGACTTAAACCCAGGCCTGCTGGTCCAGAGATTGGAACAATATGACTGTGCCATTACAGCCCAAATAAACGCATCTTTAAAGGCAATTTCACAAAAGTTTAAACTGACTCTGTGCACCCGTGCCCATGGAACTAATGGCTTCTAATCAATATTTATAATTCTTGATCAACGAGCACCATGTTTCCAGTTATTCACAAAAGTTAGATGCTCAGACCATTTCCATTGAGCCTATCAACCTGCAGCCATTCTGCCATTAATCTAAAATTCACATCTAGGAAAGGATGTACTGGAACATCAAATAACCTGGCTCCTTCCTGACCAGAATGTCAGCGTTCCTCTTAAAGCTACATCACAGTATCTGGCCTTAAAGAGACATGCACTTTAAGGTTTTTCAAAGCATAAATGTTAATGTGATACACTTTTGCTACATGAACAAAAATACGAAAAATATGTGGCACTGAATTGGATCCTAACAACCTTGACTGCATCAGTGCAAGAAGATTGCTCATCACTGCTTTCTCAAGGATAATTACCTTTCGGCCTGGTGTGGCCTCAGCATGGATTTGCAGCCTCAAGGTGATTCCAGAGTGGTCTCCTGGCCTCGAGAGCCTTGAGGTGAAGCCCAGTACAGCCTAGAGACTAGGTTCCAATAGGGACTAAGTTGGAAGGACTGTTGTTCTGACCTTTTTATTTCTTCATTTTTCTAATTTTCTTTTCCTAAGAACTTATACTTAAGATTCTATATCTAGGTACCTTTATACCTAAGATGGTGCCATAAATGATGACTTGTAAACTCTTCACTTCATTCATTTGAGAACATGTGAAAATAAATTTAATTCTAATTCTGATTGGAGGTGGGGAATAAGTGCTGGCCCAGCTACTGATACCTCATACCCTGTGAAAGAATTTTTAAAAATATTGTAGTGTACTGGATTCCCATGTAGACCGGAGAATTAGGAACAGCAGGTCCTTTTCCCCGAAGAACAGTAATGAATGAGTTGGACTTTATAACAATTGAGCAGCAATTAAAGTTAGTGTCTGGTGCCAATTCAAAACTAACAAATCCATTAATTTCAATTGTTACAATCTGCCTATGGGGGGATTTGAACTGACAACTTACATGTTGTTTTTTCCAGTGCTATAACCACTTGTTTACTCTTCAATTTTATCATCAACCGTGCTTTCTCTCATTAATCAAACTAATGTAAAGTAGTCCCGATTAAATAGGCAATTAAATGGAATCAGAAAACGATAAAAGGAAATGTACACACATTTACATTTATGATATATTGTCTATGTATTTCTGTTAAATCTATGAATGGGAAATGTGACCATGCTGGAAAGTCAGCATTTCAATAATTTGATATCTAACATTGTCAGATTATCTATTGTAATGGTTAGCAATTGTGCCCCTGAAGTGGGTTGACATTGTGAAACTGGTGTATTCATGGCAGGAGTTTGACATTTATACATAGTTTATGATGCTATAGTTTAGTACCTCATATACATTGAGTTGAACCTCCCAAAAATAATTTAATCAATCTTAACAGGATCTGAGCCTTTAATACTTCTCATCCCAAGTCTATATTTAACGCCACCTGTCCAATCTCCAGAAGAGAAAGTGGCAATAATTTATTCTATATTAGTGATAGATGTTGACATAGATTGTACCACACACTAAAAGAACCACTCCCTCTAAGATTGGTGATCTTTTTTTGGAAATGAGATTGCAACTATGAATGCATTGTTATTTTTAAGGTATAATCTTTTATTGAGAAAAAGATTTAGTGATCAGTTGAACTGAGACTGACAGAGCAGGCAGAACCCAATGAGTTGGATCAAAAAGATGGCATAAATTATTGTGTCACAAAGGAAGGGGTTGTGGGTTTGTGACCTAACTCTCCACATGGTGAATCCCTGATCCTGAAGAAGTCTTAATCAGGGAACAGACACTTCCATGGATTGTGAAGGAACATCACAGGTAGGTCTGTCACCCACACAAAGTCCAGCAACTGTATTAATGTCCATCAAAACTTAACTTGCAAAATGAAAAACTAAACTGACTCTTGCCTTTTATCCAGCTTATTTTACTTGCACGCTCTTTATTGAAAACACCATGTGGGAGTTCACAAAAGAAAATTGTAATATTTGGTGCAGATTTAGGTAAGGATCTACAGAAAGGAAAGTGATCTGTGTACTGTTTGATGTATTTTCAACAAAGTCACAATCTCTTTCTTTGCCTGTGAATGGAAATCTTGCCAAAAGTGAATTGCTATGATCACATACAGAGAGAATTTTACCCACCATGTGCTGTATTCAATTTTTTGCCAGTTTTGCTCAATATCTGTTCCCATTAAGGGTAAAGTTCAATTAGTGTATGTTATTTTGCAGGAATTTTCAAAAAGATACAGTTGAGATCACAATTCTTTGAAGGCAAAAGAAGTGAACAATTTGTTTAAGACAGAATGTGTCCCAACATGAGAATAAGCTGGCGTACTTCTTCCCAGCTTTCTACACTACTGCAAAATGTTGCACATTTTCATAGAATCCCTACAGTGTGGAAGCAGGCCATTCAGCCCACACCAACCCTCCAATGAGTATCCCACCCAGCATCCCCGGCCATCCTTGTAATCTTGCATTCGCCTTGAATGACCCCATAATTTGAACATCCCTGGACAGTATGGGGCAATTTAGCAAGGCCAATTACCCAACCTTGGACTGTGGAGGAAGCTACAGGGAGAACATGCAAACTCCACTCATTTAGGCACCATGAGGGAATCGAACCTGGGTCCCTGGCACTGTAAGGCAGCAGTGCTAACCATTGAGCCACCATGCTACTTTTTGCTTGTTGGCAAGTTATTACTCCAAGGAGAGTGAAAAATATATGCAAAGTTTCAGCATTCCATTTCTCACTTCACCAGTATCAAGCTACATAGGCCTTTAAAGCTTTGGCAGATGAGATTGTTCAGTTTGTTTGCCGGGAGCCTGTGAGCACAACACCAAGCCTTGCAATGATACTTTGATGACACAAATGAATAACATTCTACAATCATCAATGCTATGGTGCTCAGTCATCAGATTTGCTTTGTTATGTTTTATCTTCCTGGACTGCATCCGTGTATTTGTCTTCGAATTAAATCTTTTATTTTCAACACAATCAGTTTGCCCACCTACTGACAGATTGTTGCATCGGACATCAGACTTGCCTGATCAGTACATATCAGTGTCATGGAAGCAAGTTATTACATTGTTCTAGTGATATTGCTTCTGGCATACAGGTTATCCAGTGGCAGTGCATTAGCTGCAGAAAGATGGAAAGGTACAGAATATACTTACATATTTTTGTCTGTGTTTTGAAAGTTCTGAGTTGAAATATGTCTGCAGATAAAGACACAGCTGTCATTTGTACAGTGCACAGTTCAGATTTATCAAGGCATTGAAGTCCCCCATACAGGAAAGAAGCATGCAGCCATCTACAGATTTGGGGCTTCGGATGACAGGTTTCTAAATGTAATTGAACAATTGGACAGCAACTGGGATCAGTGAGAGGTCAAAACTGTCGAATATGATCTGTTGACAATTCTAGAGGAAAAGAGTTAATTGCTTGCTGAGAACTATTGGCATGATGTCAGCATGATGAAAAGTCTCACAATAGCATAGTCTGTCTTTATTACCATTTCCACCATTAGGCAAACTTCTGCACCACTGCTTCTGCCCCACAGAAATGAAGTTGTGGAAAGACAGTGAGCAGGGGACAGACAGGAGCTGCCTGAGAGCTCAAGCTTAAGGTGCTTCACTGCATGTAAACTTTAATGAGATTGATGATTAGTGCTTCTGGTTCAGTCCCTCAAAGGACATGCAAATCTCATGAAAAATACAATAGGCTTTGAAACATTCATAGGATCTATCTTGCTGTTTAACATGTGTTTGCGTTTAACTGTGAAGTGAAGAAATAAATACAGATCTGAAATATAATCAAAATTTCTGTACATAATTGGCATAGCTATGTTGACTGGCATTTATGATTAATTAAGCAATAAATACTTTATTGATGCAATATTCAAACAAATTGAACCCTTTTGCTAGATCTCAGGATTTTCGTGACATACATTAACTTGCATGGGCACAGGAGAGCCATTAACAAAGTACAGGAACAATGTGTAACATATAGGACCAGTGCAACCTCAGAGAATGCAGCTGTTATTTTTTATGTTTATGGGGATGATGTGGAGCAACAACTCCATATGCTGAACAGATTTTAAACAGACATTGTTTAGTTCAGACTTACATTTTTTGACTTGGAAATACTTTGCTTTGAAATAAAACAGCAAGACTCAAAATATTAAATCAATCAAATTGCCTTTGAGCAGGTTAAGGTAACCTCATGTCATGAATGCAGCTGAGTGTCTTGCTGGAGCATTTTAAAGGGCTGTTAAGAGTAAATCACATTGTTGTGGATCTGGAATACCATCTCGGCCAGAGTGAGTAAAACAGATTTCATTCTGGAAAAAGCATTAGTGAACCAGATGAGTTCTTGGATGGGAAGGAATTTGTTATGTTTGTACAGGAAATCTTTCTTATTCAATGTGTAGATGTACCTAATAGAAAAGGAACAATATTTGACCTTCTGTTGGGAAATAAGGCAGGGGAGGTTACTGAGGTGTCAGTGGGGGATCACTTTGTGGCAAGTGATCAAGTTAAAGTTCTAAATTGGAGGAAGGTCAATTTTGACAGTATTAGACAGGAACTTCTAAAAGTTGATTGGGGGAGGCTGTTCATAAATAAAAGAACAGTTGGAAAATGGGAGGCCTTTAAAAATGAGATAACGAGAGTTCAGCGATAGTATTTTCCTGTTAGCTTTTTTTTCCCTGGAGCTTCAGAGACTGTGGGGTGACCTTATAGAGGCTTATAAAATGATGAGGGGCATGGTCAGCGTGAATAGCCAAGGTCTTTTTGAAGGACATAGGTTTAAGGTGACAGGGGAAGGATTTAAAAATGACCTGACTGGTGGCTTTTTCAGGCAGACTGTGGTGCATGTTTGGAACAAGCTGCCAGAAGAAGTGGTGAAGACAGGTACAATTACACATTTTAAAGGCTAGCTGGGTACATGTATAGGAAGAGTTTAGAGGGATACGGACCAAATTCTGGCAAATGAGTCTACGTCAGGTTTGGATGTCTGGTCGGCAGGGATGAGTTGGATCAAAGGGTCTGTTTCCATGCTGAATGACTTTATGACTGATAATAGCCTGAGAAACTAAATATTCTATTTCTGTATTTTAACCTTTTTCACTCAGCTATATTGCTGGGTTTTGCTTACACAGACTTTCTGTTTCTATCAGGGACCAGATGATACCCACCTTCAATGCTGCCTACTCTGTATCGCATAGAAACACATTTAAGTGTCAATACTTACCTATTAACTGTTTCCTGTTAATATCGAATGCCTGATTCCCTGTGCTAATAGATGTGGGCCCCTGACACCAGCTTTGTCCAACCCAATCCAGGTCAGCATGTCTCATCAGCACAACAGGAACCTGCATAAGGCCTGGTGCAGGAAGTTCCTAAGCTGCCAGAAATACCAAAATTGTGGGACTCTGTTGGATGTGTCAGCAGCTTTTCCATTAGCAGGAACTCAACTCTAATGGATACTAAAAGATTGACATCTCCTTTACAGGAATTGCCTGTAAGGGGGTTAGATTTCCAACTTTTCTTCAGGGTATATGAATAGGAAGGGTTTGGAGGGATATGGGCCGGGTGCTGGCAGGTGGGACTAGATTGGGTTGGGATATCTGGTCGGCATGGACGGGTTGGACCGAGGGGTTTGTTTCAGTGCTGTACATCTCACCATCACTGTTGCCCTCCTCCTCCACCACCTCAGCCTCTTGAGTCGTTCACCACAGGTTGCTAAAATACCTTTGCTATGCTATTGTTGTCCCAGTTGCTGGCGTGTTACCAGCTACTGGTGCCTGAAAATACTAACCCTCCCCCCACCCCAGCTCGAATGTAGCTGTTGCTTTGTGAGTTACCTGCCAGCAATGTCATGCTCCAACATGGTAGGTTGACACAATTGGGAGGAGATCAGCTCATCAGATCAACACAATGCATGGAACACCTTCAGTGCATTATTATTGATAGAACTGTATCCAAAATCTATATGAACCTACAACTACGTATGAGATCTGTAAGCAATTGTTTCAGTTCACCCACTCAATCACTTACACTGTTATTGCAGAGAGCAAGAACCAAGTAGTACACAGATCCCAGGCACAGCTTCTAATTCCCATTCAGAAATTTTAACAGAAGTACTCCAAGAAACACAACTGCAGAATTTCATCAAACATCTTGAGGTAGCCCTTCCAAACCCAAACCCAATTCCATCTAGAAGGATAAGGGCAAGTTCCCCTCCAAGCCTTTTACCATTCTGCCTTGGAAATATGTTGCCATTCCTTCACTGTTGCTGGGTCAAAATCCTGGAATTCCATTCCTAAAAGCATTGTGGATCTACCTACAGCATGCGGACCACAGTGGTTCAAGAAGACCACTCACCACCACCTTCTCAAGGACAACTAAGGATGGGCAATAAATGCTGGCCTGGTCAGAGATGCTCCTGTCCTATGAGGGAATAGAAACAAATATATTATGTTGAACTCAAAGAACAGATCTATAATAGTATTATTATGTCTTAATGAATCTATTCTTTTATCCAAACTATGTGCCCTTTTATGGTCTGTCCACATACGTTCAACATATTATAAAAAACTTGGACCTTTTTTAATGGCTCATGGAATTATAGAATTATTCACAGCTACAGCACTGATTTGTCTGCTTCTACTCAGCACATGTCACAGCTGCCTTTTTGAGGTATTTTAGGTGTTGGAGGTGATTTCCTCAAATTCCAGGAGTAGCAATTACTGTTTTATATGCTGTTGCATTGATTTGGAACTTTGGAGAAAGAAAAAAGGCAAAACAACAGCAGTTTTAAAAGGGAGAGGAACAGACAAAGAAAACACATGGTGAGGTCAGTGCAGGAGAGAGAGAGAAAAAAAAGAAACTGACACCAATGTGAACCTGCACAGTTACAGCCTTTGCTGTTTGAATTCATGTATTGCTGGACATGGGAGTGTGTCTGGGAAAATTAACAAACAGTGACATTCACAATTAATCTTGGAAGAATCTGTTTGGGGGAGGTCACAGCACAGAAACAGATAAGTGAATATTTTAAGCGTGGCCTTTCAGTAAGTCTGCAGTAATGAGTAGAGTGGGTTCTTTCTTGATTAAATGTTATATTGAGATATGTCTCTTGATTAAACTTAAAAATATAAGCCATCAGTATTAATTTAACCTGGAGCAGTGTTTTGTAGAGGAATAAGAAAGTGCTATATTTTGTAGATTGAAAGAAACATAAATGGCCTTTAGTAAACTGATATGCTCTTGTCGGATGTGGGAGTTTCGGGAGAGTTTACGGGTTACTGAGGATTATATCTGCAATAAATGTCGTTGGTTGCAAATCCTATCAGATCGAATGGATCAGCTGGAGAGACAGTTAGAGGCAATGAGGAATTTAAAAGAGCAAGGGGATGTGCTGGATGGCAGTAATAGGAAGGGAGGAAAGTCTCAGATACAGTCACATAGACGGGTTAACTCCAGGAAGAGTAAGAGAGATTGGCACCTAGGGTAGAAGTCTTTTGTGGATATACCCATTTCAAACAGGTATGCTGTTTTGGAAAATGTAGGGGGTGATGGATTCTCAGGGGAATGTAGCACGAATAGCCAAGTTTCTGGTATTGAGACTGGCTCTAATCCAACGAGGGGTATGTTGGCTTCCAAGAGATCAATTGTGTTAGAGGATTCTGTAGTAAGAGATACAGACAGACGTTTCTGTGGCCAGCAGAGGAAAAGCAGAATGGTGTGTTGTTTCCCTGGTGCCAGGATCAAGGATGTCTCAGAGAGGGTGCAGAATGTTCTCATGGGAGAGAGGGGCCAGCAAGAGGTCATTGTCCACATTGGAACCAACGACATAGGAAGGGAAAAGGTTGAGATTCTGAAGGGAGATTACAGAGAGTTAGGTAGAAATTTTAAAAGGAGGTCCTCAAGAGTAGTAATATCTGGATTACTCCCAGTGCTACGAGCTAGTGAGGGCAGGAATAGGAGGATAGAGCAGATGAATGCATGGCTGAGGAGCTGGTATATGGGAGAAGGATTCACATTTTTGGATCATTGGAATCTCTTTTGGGGTAGAAGTGACCTGTACAAGAAGGACAGATTGCACCTAAATTGGAAGGGGACTAATATACTGGCAGGGGAATTTGCTAGAACTACTTAGGAGGATTTAAACTAATAAGGTGGGGGGGGGGGGGGGGATCCCAGGGAGATAATGAGGAAAGAGATCAATCTGAGACTGGTAAAGTTGAGAACAGAAGTGAATCAAACAGTCAGGGCAGGCAAGGACAAAGCAGAAAACAAGGTATAACTGATAAAGAAAACTGCATTTATTTTAATGCAAAGGGCCTAACAGGGAAGGCAGATGAACACAGGGCATGGTCAGAAACATGGGACTGGGATATCATAGCAATTACAGAAACATGGCTCAGGGATGGACAGGTCTGGCAGCTTAATGTTCAAGGATACAAATGCTACAGGAAGGATAGAAAGGGAGGCAAGAGAGGAGGGGGAGTGACGCTTTTGATAAGGGATAGCATTACAGCTGTGCTAAGGGAGGATATTCCCAGAAATACATCCAGGGAAGTTATTTGGATGGAACTTTAGATTTTAGATTAGATTAGATTACTTACAGTGTGGAAACAGGCCCTTCGGCCCAACAAGTCCACACCGACCCGCCGAAGCGCAACCCATCCGTACTCCTACATTTTGAAAAATAAGAAAGGGATGATCACCTTATTGGGATTGTATTACAGACCCCCTAATAGTCAGAGGGAAATTGAGAATTTGTAAGGAGATCTCAGATATGTGTAAGAATAATAGGGTGGTTATGATGGAGATTTTAACTTTCCAAACATAGACTGGGACCGCCATAGTGTTAAGGGTTTAGATTGAGAGGAATTTGTTAAATGTGTACAAGAAAAATTTCTGATTCCGTATGTACCTACTAGAGAAGGTGCAAAACTTGACCTACTCTTGGGAAATAAGGCAGGGCAGGTGACTGAGGTGTCCGTGGGGGAGCACTTTGGGGCCAGCGCCCATATTCTATTAGTTTTAAAATAGTGATGGAAAAGGATACAGCAGATCTAAAAGTTGAACTTCTAAATTGGAGGAAGGCCAATTTTGACAGTATTCGGCAAGAACTTTCAAAAGCTGACTGGGGGCAAATGTTTGCAGGTAAAGGGGCGGCTGGAAAATGGGAAGCCTTCAGAAATGTCATAATGAGAGTCCAGAGAAAGTATATTCCTGTTAGGGTGAAAGGAAAGGCTGGTAGGTACAGGAAATGCTGGATGACTGAAGAAATTGAGGTGAAAATGTGTTGCTGGAAAAGCGCAGCAGGTCAGGCAGCATCCAAGGAACAGGAGAATCGATGTTTCGGGCATAAGCCCTTCCTCCTGAAGAAGGGCTTATGCCCGAAACATCGATTCTCCTGTTCCTTGGTTGCTGCCTGACCTGCTGCGCTTTTCCAGCAACACATTTTCAGCTCTGATCTCCAGCACCTGCAGCCCTCACTTTCTCTTGAAGAAATTGAGGGTTTGGTTAAGAAAAAGAAGGAAGCATATGTCAGTTATAGGCAGGATTGATCGAGTGAATCCTTAGAAGAGTATAAAGACAGTAAGAGTATACTTAAGAGGGAAATCAGGAGGGCAAAAAGAGGACATGACATAGCTTTGGCAAATAGAGTTAAGGAGAATCCAAAGGGTTTAAAAATACATTAAGGACAAAAGGGTAACTAGGGAGGGAAATAGGGCCCCTCAAAAATCAGAAAGATGGCCTTTGTGTGGAGCTGCAGAAAGTGGGAGAGATACTAAATGAGTATTTTGCATCAGTTTTTACTGTGGAAAAGGACATGGAAGATACAGAATGTAGGGAAATAGATGGTGACATTTTGAAAAATGTCCATATTACTGAGGAGGAAGTGCTGGCTGTCTTGAAATTCATAAAAGTGGATAAATCCCCAAGAACTGATCAGGTGTACCCGAGAATTCTTTGGGAAGCTAGGGAAGTGATTGCTGGGCCTCTTACTGAGATATTTGTATCATTTGAAGTGCCAGAAGACTGGAGGTTGGCTAATGTGGTGCCACTGTTCAAGAAGGGCAGTAAGGACAAGCCAGGGAACTATAGACCAGTGAGCCTAACATCAGTGGTGGGCAAGTTGTTGGAGAGAATCCTGAGGGACAGGATGTACATGTATTTGGAAAGGCAAGGACTGATTCGGGATAGTCAACATGGCTTTGTGCATGGGAGATCATGTCTCACAAACTTAGTTGAGTTTTTTGAAGAAGTAACAAAGAGGATTGATGAAGGCAGAGCGGTATATGGATCTATATGGACTTCAGTAAGGTGTTCGACAAGGTTCCCCATTGGAAAACTGGTTAGCAAGGTTAGATTTCACAGAATGCAGTGAAAACTAGCCATTTGGATACAGAACTAGCACAAAGGTAGAAGACAGAGGGTGGCGGTGGAGGATTGTTTTTCAGCCTGGAGGCCTGTGACCAGTGGAGTGCCACAAGGATTGGTGCTGGGTCCACTACTTTTCATCATTTATATCAATGATTTGGATGTGAGCATAAGAGGTATAGTTAGTAAGTTTGCAGATGACACCAAAATTGGAGGTGTAGTGGACAGCAAAGATGGTTACCTCAGATTACAACGGGATCTTGATCAGATGGGCCAATGGGCTAAGACGTGGCAGATGAAGTTTAATTCAGATAAATGCAAGATGCTGCATCTTGGAAAACAAATCTTAGCAGAACTTATACACTTAATGATAAGGTCCGAGGGAGTGCAGGTTCATAGCTCCTTGAAAGTAGAGTGACTGGTAGATGGGATAGTGAAGAAGGCTTTTGGTATGCTTTCCTTTATTGGTCAGAGTATTGAGTACAGGTGTTGGGAGGTCATGTTGCAGCTGTACAGGACATTGGTTAGGCCACTGTTGGAATATCGCGTGCAATTCTACTCTTCTTCCTATTGGAGGGATGTTGTGAAATTGAAAGAGTTCAGAAAAGATTTACAAGGATGTTGCCAGGGTTGGAGGATTTGAGCTATAGGGAGAGGCTGAATAGGCTGGGGCTGTTCTCTCTGGAGCATCGGAGGCTGAGGGGTGACCTTATAGAGGTTTATAATATCATGAGGGGCATGGATGGGATAAATAGACAAAGTCTTTTCCCTGCGGTCAGGGAGTCCAGAACTAGAGGGCATCGGTTTAGGGTGATAGGGAAAAGATATAAAAGAGACTTAAAGGGTAACTTTTTCCCGCAGAGGGTGGTTCATGTATGGAATGAGCTGCCAGAGGAAGTGGTGGAGGCTGGTACAATTGCAACATTTAAAAGGCATTTGGATGTGTATATGAATAGGAAGGGTTTGGAGGGATATGGGCCAGATGCTGGCAGGTGGACTAGATTGGGTTGGGATATCTGGTCGGCATGGACAGGTCGGACCGAAGTGTCTGTTTCCGTGCTGTACATCTCTATGATTTTATGACTCTATGTGTTATAAGTTTGCCATACGGCATTGTAGGAGAAAGTGAGGACTGCAGATGCTGGAGAGGAAGAGAGCTTCTTCAAGGAAGGCATCCTTGCAAGAGGATTCGCAGTAGGTTAAAATCTTCGAGGAGAAAGTGAGGACTGCAGATGCTGGAGAGGAAGAGAGCTTCTTCAAGGAAGGCATCCTTGCAAGAGGATTCGCAGTAGGTTCAAATCTTCGAGGAGAAAGTGAGGACTGCAGATGCTGGAGGAAGAGAGCTTCTTCAAGGAAGGCATCCTTGCAAGAGGATTCGCAGTAGGTTAAAATCTTCGAGGAGAAAGTGATTCCTGAAGAAGGGCTCATGCCCGAAACGTCGATTCTCCTGCGCCTTGGATGCTGCCTGACCTGCTGCGCTTTTCCAGCAACACATTTTCAGCTAATACGGCATTGTAAACCAGATCTAAACTGGCAATTGGTCTCAGGGTTGGAAAGCAGAAAGACAATGGGAATAGATTTCAAAGGATGGATTTGCAGATTTAGAGATGATTTCAAAAGACATAAAACATAGTGGGAACATGTTGAGCTGATGAACCTAAAGCAGCGCATGATAGATTGGGGTTGGCAAGAATCCTGAACCCCAGGCTTCCGACAAATATTAACTCTCCTGAGTTATACAGAAGTTTATTAACTAACAATTTAATATTTCGATGTCTGTTTTACAAGTAATCAACAGATCAAACATCCAGTATGGTGAGCGGAATGCATGAGTTTATTGCATAACAGATACGTGCCATACACCATATTGGTGAAGGCAGAAAAATTCATTCAGAGCCAGGGCCTGAGACAGATATTTCGTCCTTTGTGCTTTCAAAGGAGAATGTATCAGGAAAGAAGTGTAGCTGTGTGAAGAGGAAGATCATATTGCCTGATAATGCAGGGCTTCTGAGAAGTAAATCATCATCCTCCTTTTAGTTACTTTCAAAAAGAGAGCAGGGAGGTTTAAGTTTCAGATTTCCCCATTTGTCACCGTAACACTGAACATCAGTAACATATTGTGTTGTCATGGAAATGATGCAAAATTCATCAATATCCTGTGTTTTTGGTCAACGTTGAGTATATTCATGCAGTCCTGGGTGGCAATATTCAACAACATTGGCATTTCTGTTGTGAATTCCCAGAGATGGGTCTGATTGGCACAAGTTCTGTCAAATGGCTCACTGACTAATATTCCACACTTTGCCTGCTTGATCTAGCTGCAATTGGATGGATTTCAGTCAAGGGTCTCCTCAACTTTTTTTTACTCCTGGTCAATCTCCTGTGTGAATAGAACATGGTCCTATATAAAGATGAGAATATAATGGTATACAATGAGAATTTATAATTCTCAATCAGTGTATGCATATTTGTTGCTTTAATGATACAAGCTATGATTCCTGCCAAGTAAACTCTGGCTGGGTTGATACAGAAGTCAATTAGAAAGGCCAGGGCTCCCAGGCTTAGTGGGAGTTTTCCTAACCTGCGCATAAGCTGAAATACATACACATCTTTGGTCCTTGCCAGTTCCAGTCAACTGGAAAATGTGTCACTAACGTATCATTGATGGGAAGAGACTGCCTCTGACACCAGGAAAATCCTTCTCTGTATCATCTGCAAGAAAGATGATCAAACTAATAAAGAATGCCCTTTTTATATTTCAGGTGACATGAGTTTCTATCTGTAAACAGGCTTTATTTATAATTTATCTATTCCATGTTTCAGCTCTAATTTCCAGCTCTTTCTGCAGTTTGGTTATTTTCCTTCAACTCCACACCCAGGCTTAACCAATTAAGCACAGTATCAATAGTAAGCAGGCTCACATAATTAAGCACAGAACAATTGAATACTACAACCTCCCTCTTTGGTGATTAGGGTGATGTACCTGTCATGGTCCTACAAATTCACTTTCATCCTTCCAAAGGCTGCTTTATCTCAATCTTTGATGTAATTGGATCCAGAGATATGGAGAATGTTGAAGAGCCAAGTAATGGAACTTTTAGGCATACAGAGACCCTTACCCAATACCTTTACCTCTCTGTTCCTGAGAAAACCTGCCTTGTAAAAGGGCAATTGAAACTTTCACCACATAATAGACTAATTGGAAGGATCCAGAGCAGCAGAGATGCATAGCAACTTGATTTCTCTTCTTTTTCATATTTGACATATTTTCTACCAGAACTTTAGCCCCACTTTTCTTTATTTCACTTGACCTCAAAAACAAACCCAGTATTGCTAAACAAATGATTTATTATGTAAGTTCTGTGATAGTAAGACTTGACTGTAATAATGCTACAGCATGATTAATAATAAAAGTTCAGAAAAATGTGATCTCCTCCAATTTTGGTTTCTAGGCAGCAGATATTACATAGATTGACAAAAATGATCTTCTTTCATAAATTCTACAGACCACTAAAGGGATTTTTAGAACTGGGGGAAAGACAGAGTTGACTAGTTTTTATGGCAGTGTCCTGATGAGTCATTTTCATAGCATTTCTTGTTTCTCCTGATTATAGCAATAAACCCCCAGATCTCTCACACACTCACTGTTGTGGAAAATTCCATTTTTCTAGCCAAGTAAGCACAGGCAGGGGGGAATCTTCAGCAATGAGAGATTCAGTAATAATGAGAAAAATGGTAACCAACATGACAGGGATAATTCTGCCAGCTTGTTTTGAAACACGTACTTGTCAGACAGGTGTAGTACAATTAAAACTCTTTAAATGTGGCAACGAATGTGTTCAGAGTGACATTAAATGGAAAGCAAATTGAAATATTTAAACATGTATTTTGAGCAACAGATTTTGCAGGACTGAATTGTTCCTATTTCATTGAATTTCTACAGTGCAGAAATAGGCCATTCTACCCATCAGGTCTGCACCCAATCTCCATAATCGTAGAGTCAGAGTCATACAGCATGAAGACAAACCCTTTGGTCCAATCAGTCCATGCTGAACATAATCCCAAACTAAACTAGTCCCACCTGCCTGCTCCTGGCCCATAACCCTCCGAACATTTCCTGTTCATATAACTATCCAAATCTCTTTTAAATGTTGTAATTGTACCTGCAGCCCCACTTTCTCAGGAAGCTCATTCCACATGCAAACCATCCTCTGTGTAAAAGATATGCATGTTGTGTCTTCTTAAAATTTCTCTCCTCTCACCTTAAAAATGTGTCCCCTAGTCCTGAAGTCCCCCGTCCTAGGAAAAAGATAACTACCATTAACTCTCTCTTTACTTCACATTATTTTATAAACTTCTAGCAGATCACCTCTCAACTTCCTACGCTCCAGTAAAAAAAAGTCCCAACCTATTTTTATAAGTCAAAGTTAAAAATCACACAGCACCAGGTTATGGTCCCCAACAGGTTTATTTGGAAGGACTAGCTTTTGGAGTGCTGCTCCTTCATCAGGTGGTTGTGGAGAATAAGATCATAAGACACAGAATTTATAGCAAACGTTTACAGTGTGATGTAACTGAAATTATATATTGAAAAAGGCCTGGATTGTTTGTTCAGTATCTCATCTTTTAGAATGAACATGTTGGTTTCAGTTCTTTCATATGTAAATTGCAGAACTTTTTTAAAGTTACATTCTCAAGTGAACTTTAATAATTGGTGTCATGTCAGCTCCAAATCATTGAAAACTCAAACCTTCCATACCCAGCAATATCCTGGTAAATTTCTTCCAAACCCTCTCCAGCATGTTAATATCCTTCATAAAACTGCATTTACCATGGCTAATCGACCTAGCCTGCACAACTTTGGACTCTGGGAGGAACTAGAGCACCCAGCAGACATAAGAAGGATATGCAAAGCTGAAATCAAACCTGGGTCCCTCCTATTGTGAGGTAGTGGTGCTAGCCACTGTGCCACCCTGAGAAGCCTAAACAGGGATTCAGAAAACCTTAGACCTGCAGCTTGTTACCAAAACCCAATTGTATAAAGATATACAATAGATACCAAACAAAAATAAAGAACTGCACTGGCTGAAAATCTGAAACACAAACAGAAAGTGCAGTAGAACCTCAGCAGATCTTGTACCACCTAGAGAGAGAAAAACAGATTTAACATTTTGAGTCCAGTGACCCTTCATCAGAACTGAAAGCAGCTGGGGAATGGTAGTATTTATGCTAATGATGGGGTGGGGGCACAATGCAGCGTAAATCAAGTATATGGAAATAGTATCCAAAGAGAGAAAGAGAGAGAACAAAAGTGGATAAGCAAAAGAAGGGATAGCTGATAATAAGCCAAGACAGAGGTAAAAGAGGCAAAAAATAACTGCAGATGCTGGACTCCAAAGTAGACAGGCAGAAGGCTGGAAGAACACAGCAAGCCAGGCAGCATCAGGAGGAAACATCAGCATCAGTCCTGAAGAAGGGTTACACCTGAAACATCAACTTCTGTGCCTCCTGATGCTGCCTGGCTTGTTATGTTCTTCGAGAGACAGGTGAAGGCTGGATAGGATGCAAATGAGAAGTGTAAATGGTTGAAAACAGGTTGACTGTGCTGACAGCAACCCATATAAAACAGGACCTACAGGTGTAGAGGAGGGTAATGAATATGAAAGAGTGTGTTCACATTCTGAAATTGTTGAATGTAATGTTGAGTCCTAAAGGCTGTAAGGTGCCTTCAAATTAGATCCTCCTTCTCTTAGTTTCAATGTCAGAAATGTTTGATGAGAAGATTTATGAGTAAGTCAGTTAACCTCCTATTAAGCTATAAAATAGTATCTTGTATGCATCATCAACTGAGGATTCAAGCACATTCTCTCCTGTTTACATTCAAACAAATATCATGATCAGAGAGCATGATGGTACAACCCAAATAAAATGGTATTTGCTTCTATATTTTTTGTGCTTAAATTCTGCTACTTTTATAAGTGGGCAACATTGTTGGACTCATAAGATGGCCAAGGTTGGTCACTTGATTGTATTTCCAGATGCTTCTGATCTCCTGTATGGTATGGGCATTCCAGCTAAAGCTGACACAAAGGACTTGGAAATGAGCTGCCAACATTCAGCCAGCTATAGACAAAGGAAAACACCAAGACATACTACATTAAAATGGCCACTAATTTCTTCACAGCTACCTTGCCCATCACAATGTAAACTCAGAGGAGGAGTTAAAACTACACTGTTAAGAAGGCATATGGGACACTTGCTTTCATCAGTTGTGGCATAGGGTATAGGAGAAGGGAGGTAATGCTGGAGTTGTGCAGAACAATGGTCAGGCCACAACTCGAGGTCTCTTGAGTAATTCTGGTTGCCTCACTACAGAAGGATGTGATAGCACTCGAGAGGGTACAGAGGAGGTTTACCAGGATGTTGTCTGAGATGGAGAAATTGAACTATCAGGTGACTAAATAGGCTTGGATTGTTTTCTTTAGAGCAGAGAAGACTGAGGGGGGGGAGGTGTATCATATTATGAGGGGTATGGACAGGGTGAATAGAGAGCAACTGTTCCCCTGTTTGGGAGGTCAGTAATGAGAGGGCATAGTTTTAGGAGAAGGGGCAGGAGATTCACAGGGGATTTGGGAAAAGACTTTCACTCAGTGAATGGTGGGAATCAGGAAAGTACTGCCTGGGAAATTAGTGGAGGCCAGAAGCTTTACAACCTTTTAAAAATATTTGGATGAACACTTCAAATATCATAATATTCAAGGATGTGGGGCAAGTGCAGAAAATTGGGATTAGTGCACTTTTAGTAATCTGTGTCAGTGCAGACTTGATGGGCTGAAGGGCCTTTTCTGTGCTGTATGAATCTATTTATAATGACCTTCCAATTAGTCCATTGAGATGGGCCTGTTCTTGCCATTTGACTAGAGCTTGCTGAAATTACTTAAACATTCAATTCTGGGATTCCAGTTCAGTTACTGTTTGACCGCCACAGGGAAAGCAGGTATCGAAGCTGAGTTGACAGCCTGCTTCAGACTTTCCATCTCTGTCTCCAAAATGCTAAGGGGGAGGAACGCACAATTTTTCCTGCAAGAAAGAAAACTACAGGGCTCAGGTCATGAAGGAAACTCATATTGGACACTGATCTCCAAGATGTAGAGGGTGGGAAGTTGGGAGGGCAAACTTTGAGAAGGATGCAGATACTTCAGCATAAATTGGACAAGTTGAGTGACTGGGCAAGCACATGGCAGATGAAGTATAATGGGGATAAATGTGAGGATATTCCCTTTAGTAGCAAAACAGGAAGGCAGATTATTTTCGGAATGGTGATAGATTGGGAAAGGGAGAAGCCCGAAGAGACTGGGTTTCCTTGTTCAGTCACTGAAAGTAAGCATACAGGTGCAGCAGGTTGTGAAGAATGAGTACATATTGCTGCAGGGGCTTGGTAAGACTTTGTGAGTGTTGTTACAACTGCACCATCTTGTAAAGTATAGGAGAGTACATTATAAGCAGTGCAGAGGGCTTTCTGAAGTCAATAGTGTGCTCAATCTTCAACTTGCTCTTGAATTCATGCCATGCATGTGACTGGCCCAGTTGAGTTCTGGTCACTTTTCCCTCCCCCACCTCCCCCTAGGATTCAACAATGAAGATGATATTGATTGTCAAACAGGGGATGTTCGGCATGCTCTATGTCTGGCACTAATGTCATGCAAATGTTACTCTCTACAGCAATTCAAACCTTGGTGCTATCAAGCTCTTACTGCTTCATTATCTGAGTCATTGTGAACAGAGCTGAATACTGCAAACATTAATGAAGATTAAGACTGGCCAGCTTCATTGGCAGGATGGCTAGCGTATGGTGTACAAGAACCCGGTTCCCAGAGAGATTTGAGAAATGCTTTTACACCCTGTCCCTGAGAGTGGAAGACAGCGGCAAACCACAACAGAAAAGAAAATCGCTCAGAATGAAGCATCAGCAGGCAATGAGTCAAAGACCTACCTTCAGGCAGAGCACTCACAACACCATAAAGATTGAGAGGACTCTCCAGAAATTTTTAATAAATAGTAACTGTTACACTGCACTGTCAGTCTGACTCTGACAGCTGCCTTCTGCAAAGTGTAGCAGATAATACACATAGGATGCTGCTAGCTATGAAATACACTCCGACTGCAAAGGAAGAACTCTGCACTTGCCAGTGCACATCTTAAGCTCAGCTTCAGGCAACAACAAAGTGGCAAGGCCGGGGATTGTGGGAAAGCATCCTACATGAGATCTCAGACTGTGGATCTTTATTGATAGGTCAGAAGGTGTCTTTGGGTTTCTGGTGTAAAGTTTGTGTCAATTTTTGCCCAGAATTTCTTCTCTTTGACTCTAAATTGGCAGGAAATCTGTACTCTATAACTGAATGGATCAACTTGCTGAGCTCTCACAGTGGCTGTCTTACGGTAGAGTTTCTCACACTGCAATTTTCAGTCTCTGATTTTCCCATGCATTCAAATGTACACATGGAGGCTTAGAGATTGGCAAGTTTCAGGAGAAAATGCTGGCCTTAACACTGACTTAATGTGTTTGTTCATTATGAATATCCTGTTTTGCAATCCCAAAACAGTGCCAAGAGTAAACATTTGAAGCTTTCAATCTTATTAAAGAACTATTGGAGACAGCGATACTTGAACAGGATTCTCCAGTGTCATTTCACTGCAATCTTCATTATTTGGTTTTGATTATTTTTAAGTTTAAAAGGATGAGTTCCTTTCAAATTCAGGTAAACATGATTAAAGGCTGCTAAAAGGTCTGTGGTGTATTTCTGAATGTTTATATTGCAGTGAAGTAAACTGAACTGAGAATGCAATTATGCAGAAAATACGTTAACCTTGTATCTTATATTTGATCTAATTGGCAGTCCTTACATTTCATGTACATCAACCTTTAAACTAGGATATGTTTGCTGACACCAATGCACCAATGATGATTGCGGATGCCGCATGCACACAACATTAAGCCAATTTTTAAAAAATAAAAGAATAGTTCTATTTTGTTTAACACTTTTATTTCTCTTACTCAATATGCACTTTCATTAAACTTGTATTATTAATTGATATTTGTCACTCGTGACTGTATTTTTGAGAGGTATCACTGCTAATGCATGCACATCTTGGTGGCAGCAAATGCAGCCATTGAGAAAATGTTGCATTTTGGAGTTGCTATTCTTTCAAGTGACACATTCAGTCAAGGCTTCCTGAACAGGTAGATATTAAAGATTCCATAATCCTATTTGATGAAGAACAGGATACTCTTTGGCCATCTTGCTGAATTTTCCTTCTTAATTAAGATGAACAAGTTGTCCTCCACTTCCAACCCTCCTATAGCACCTTCCCATGCCATCGCAGAAGGTGCAACATTTCCCTGTTTATTTCCCCACTCCTCAACATCCAAGGCTCCATACACACCTTCCAGGTGAAGCATCAATTCATCTGTACTTCGTTCAATCTAGTCTACTGCATTCGCTGATCACCTTCACATCAGGGAGACAAAATGCAGAGTGGGTGACTGTGGAACAGCTCTGCCCTGCCCGTAACAACGGCCCCAAGCTTCCTGAGTTGCCTGGTACTTCAACACACCACTGTGTTCCCACGGCCCCGTTTCTGTCTTGGGCCTGCTATAGAGATCCAGGCAAAGTTCAATGCAAACTGGAGGAACAACACCTCACCTTCTGCCAAGGTACTTCACGACTCAACGTTGAGTTTAGCGATTTCAGAGCTTGAACACATTCCTCCATGTTTGATACCCACACCCATAGGTCCTGTTCAAACAGGTCGCTCCCAACACAGCCAAACCATTTTCAACCACTCACATTTCTCGTTAGCACCCATTCAGCATTTAACTTCTCTCCACTTTACTATCATGAGCCTCTGCCTGGTTTGCTTTTTTCCTCTCTCTCTGGAAACTGTCTCCATCTTTTCAAAGAAGGATCACTGGATTCAAAACATTAACTCTATTTCTTTTTCTATAGATGCTGGCAGAGCCCGTACAGCATTTTCTGTTTGTAATTTGAACAAGTCGTTGGTTCTTCTTTCATTACTAATGCCTAGTTGTCCAGAAACAATCTTTTCATTTTGTCTGTAAAGGTATGAATATAAATGTAGAAATGTAGAAATTGAAAAAAAAAGCTGAAAATAAAAAAAATACAAATATCTGAAAAATAGACATTGTCCAAGTTAAGCAGAAAAACCTCTTCTAAATCTAAGGCATATGTTAAAAACTCTCGTTTTCTGCTGAGTTTTTTTTTGCTGCATTTTTATGCAGACTGAAAACCAGAACTCACTTAATCAGCTCATGCCTTTGATAACGCTTAAAGATAGAGGTCTAGTTCTCCCCTTCAGCACATCTTAAATTGAAATTCAATGATACAGTAGTTTATAATTAAAAATGTCATTAGTATCACTTTCATTTATTTCATATTTGTGTTGCCTTCAATACTAGGGTGTGTCTTAACCACCCTTAATGTACTGCCCATTTCAAATGAGCATTCAAGTGAGACTGAAATCTTCAGTGTAAGTATCATTCATAAATAAGCTATTCACATTTTTAAAATTCTATTTAATAAATAAACTGTGCTGCAGGCATCTCATTGAAACTGAACCAATAGTTGAAAGAGAAAAAAAATTGCTTCTTTAGTAATTTATAAACACTCAATGGAATTCTGAGATTAAAGGCAATGAAGGGAATAGGTTAAAACTCAAAAATCAAAAGAATGTTAGTTCAAACCCAAAGCAAATAAGTGATCCTATTGGGATCGAAAATCTACAAAAAAATTGATTGTTATAGTTCAAACATTCAGGAGTACAGACTATGAACTCTTAAAATAAGCCTGTGGTCTATATTTAAATTCTACATATCAGCATAAGTCTTTATTCTGTACCAACCGATTCTGTAAAAATATGTAGTATTAGAGCAGAATCCTTGCTTTACAGAGGCCTATGTTCTAATTCAGCCCAGATGGATGGTATGAAATGTTTCTGTCTTCTAATGAGCTTGTTTCTATGGCCAAGTAATGGACTCTAGGACTTAATTTCAGATCAAGAGTAATTGAAGGAACAATGCTTTCCCATTAATGCAATTGTAAAGTTTTTTTTAAGAATTAGTTTGGGCTGTCTCTAACCCAATTTCCAAGGAAGACACATTACTGACCTCAAAATCCAAACTTAGCTATCACTATCTGGTAAAATATCTGTTCAGGAGACCATGGCCAAATCTTCCAAGAGTGGTAATGCAGTCAGATTGTTACCCCACTCCTTTTTGCTTAAGTGGACCAGAGCTCTGACTTTTTGGTTCAAACTTGCAATTTATACCTCATGAGAAACACAGAGCATCATCATTCAGGAAGCCTTCTAGCAAAGAGCAACATCAGTGCTTGCGGCCAAGTCACTCCCTTTTTTTAACAGCTGTAACTTCTATATTCTTGGTTGTAAAGGGCCCAGAGGCACTCAGAGAGAGAGAAGATAAGTGGGTAAGGTAAGAGGGTGAGATTGTAGGGTGCCAGGAAGCTAATATGGTAGGCAGGTGAAGGCAATATTTTGGTAGGTGGGTGAGAGGGTTAAATTGGTCAGGTGTCAGAGGTGCTGTGGATACCAGGGATGTGGTTGAGTATGGAAGGTCTCAAGTATTGGGTTTTAAGTATCATGGGGAAGATCAGCAGTCATTGCAAGGCTCAGTTTGGGCAGGAGGTGTAGGTTGCTGGGAGTGGTTGAATGTTCTATGGGTGCCAGTGTGAGTAATGGCGGTGGGGGGGAAGGGTGATCAGTACGAGTGATTGGGGGTCAGCTTTAAGGCTGAGTTAGTGTCAGGACTGTTTTAATCCCTCAATTTTCCTGGGTAAGTATTTTGGAAAGTAAGTTAGAACTCTCCAAAGTTTTCTGCAATAACTCAGAATTGAAGACATTTTTGGAAAGTTCGAGAGATCAAGTACAGAAGTTTAAGCATTCCATGGCAACTATATTTCCAGTCAGTGCATCTGGACCTCTGAGCAGTCCCATAGCACATCGTCAGAATGTGTCCAATCCCTGAATAGATGTGGGCCTGCAAAGATACAAAATTAATTCACCATGAAATTGGAAACCCCAAATAACAACAGAAAACACTGCAAATGCTCAGCAGCATCTGTGCTGAGAGAAACAATGTGCATATTTAATATCAATGAGCTTTCGTCAGAACTGGGAAAAGTTGGAGATGTAAACAGATTTTCAGCAAGAACAAAGGGATTTGGGGCAAGCGTTGCAAAGAACAAAAGGGTAGGTCTGGTAGAAAGTGGAAGAAAGGAAACAGGAACCAATGAAAGGGATGATGGTGCAAAGCAAAAAAGCATGCTAATTGGATAAATGGTGGGCGTGGAAGAGCTGTAAATGAAACAGTGGAATCATTATCAGCACCAGCGTCTAGATGATTGTAAAGTGTCGATTCATAAGGTGAGCAATGGGTTTTGGATGCCTGAAAATGCTGAAATACGCAGCAACATCTGCAGAAGCTTCCATGGGCTCCATTAGGACAGTGATGAAAAAGATCAAATTTCGAAACAGATGATGTTACTTTATAGCTTTGAGAAAAATACCTGAAAATATGGGGACTCTGAATTAATTTTAGAAGATATTAGATCATTATGAGCTCTCTGTTTTGTATTATTGATCTATTTTTGCAATTGCTTCTGATTTTCTAAATTCTCCAAATTGGCAGATGTCTGGATTAGATACTCACACAGGTGTTACTCAGCAAGAAAATAACAAATGATTAGATTGTCATCCAGGAAGCAGGAATCAGCAACCATTTTATGAATTTCACTCTGGCTAAATCAAAAGTCAGCAATAACTCAGGTTCTATTCCCTTCTGTCTTTCGTCTCCATTGGCAGATTTGATTGACCTTTTCTCTGTTATAAACATGACAGCATTTTCGTTGGTTGATAAAGTATTTTATTTATCCACCCTGACAACTCAGACCCTATCATAATGTGCTTTCAGCACAGTCACCCCATTTTCATCTGCTCATAGTCCCCATTATCAAACTTTCTCCTACCCTGCTTACGTCCAAGTGTTCATTTGTTTACCTAACTATCTTTCTTTTCCTCCAGGCTCTGTCTCCACCTACCCGCTCACGCCATCCCCCCCACCCCCACTTTCACCACCTTTATTATCAGCAAATACCACTTTTTCCTAGCTACTGTCAGTTCTGAAGAAGGTTACTGGACTCAAAATATTAATTCTGCTTTGTCTCCACACATGCTGCCAGACCTGCTGACTTTCCCAAGAAATTTGTTTTTAATAAAGCATTTTACTTGTTCAGTCATAGGATGTGGATGCGACTGGGAAGGTGAACCTTTATTTCCCACCCCTCACTGCCCCGTAGATGGTCATCTCCTCGAAATGTTGCAATCAGTGTATTGAAAATATACTTACAGTGTTTTTAAGGGGAGAGTTTTAAGCTTTTGACACAATGACAATGGAGGAAGGATGATACATTTCCTTGCCAAGATGATGTGTGTCTGAGCATGATTTTGCATATGGCAGAGCTTTCACACATTCACTGCCCTTATCATGTTGCCGGTTTGGAAGGTGCTATTGAAAGCATCCTGCTGGGTTACTGCAGTGTATCTTATCAATGGTTAACATTGCAGCCACGCTAGCTCTGGGAGTGACTTGTTCAGGTGGGGGTAAGTTGCTGATCATGAGGCCGAATTTTTCTTGGCAAATGTTAAGCTTCTTTAGTATTATTGTAACTGCATTATCCAGGCAAGTGGAAAGTATTCCTTCACATTCGGACTTGTGTCTTGTTGGTAGTGAACAGGCTTTAGAAACACTGGAAGTGCATCATTCACCAAAGGAAATCGATCCTCTGACCTGCTCTTGTACCCACAGTAATGGCCAGGATGTTGGCAGCATATGATACAGCTAACCATTACATGGTTATACTCTTTCATGTTAGAGATGGTAACTGTCTGGGCCTTGCGGAAACAAATGTTGCTAGTCACTTACATCAGCCCCATCCTGAATGGTATCCAGGTACTGCTACCCCTGAAGGCATGTTTTGCTTTACTTTTTGATGATCTCCAAATGAAACTGAACACTGTGCATCAGAAAACAATGTATTTCTGACATATCAATGGAGGGAAGGTCATTGATGGAGCAGTTGAAGTTGGTTGGACTTATAACACTCACTGGGGAACTCCTGCAGAGATGTCCTGTAACAACCACAATCTCAACCACTTTCCTTGGCACTTAGTGTGACTCAAACTAGTGCAGAACGTTTCACTGTATCCCACTAACTTCAATTTGTCAAGGACTCCTTGATGTCGCACTGCATCAACTGCTACCATGATGTTAAGGGCAGTTACTCTCAGCTCTCCTTGGGAGCTCAGTTCTTCTGTCCAGTTTTTGGAGAAAGGCTGCAATCTGGTATTGAGTCAAGAGATCCTAGCAGACTTCAAGACAAAGATCAGTGGGTAGGTTATTTGTGAACAGGAGTTCAGATTAGCTAGCAATTATATTTGTCCAGTTTTTCAAGGCAGGACATATTTGGGAAGCTTTCCATTTTCTCAGGTAGATGCCAGTGTTATAGTTGCAGTGGAACTGTCAGAGCTGGATCTGGGGAACACTGCAGCCAAGATGTTATTAGGATAGTAGCTTTGCTGTTTCCAATTTATTCAGCTGTTTCTTCATACCATGTGAAGATAACTGAATTGGCTGAAAACTGGTTTCTGTAACAGCAGAGATTTCACGAGGAGGCCAGGATGTATCATTTGCTTAGTCCTTCTAAGGGAATGTTGTTGCAAATGCTATGTGTTTGCCATAACAGCGTTCACCTGCTGGCTGCTGCTGTCATTGAGAAGGCAATGGTCATGCCACCTCTTTCCATTAATTGTTTAACTAACCACCATCATTCATGACATGATATGATGAGACTCTGGGGCTTAAATCTAGTTTGTTCAATCATGGAATTGTTTACCTCACACACTGTTTACAAAGTTTCATTTACTGCATCCTGCGTTGCAGGTTCTCAGCTTTCAAAATCATTTTATATATGTGTGTGGTGGTACTCATGATATGCTGTTCACTGAACTAGGGATGGTCCTTGGCTTTGTGGTAATTGTTGAGTGAAGGATGTGTAGGAACGTGAGGTTACAAATGGACCATATAAACAGTGTGATTTCACCAGCACACCCTTACGACTCATTAATGGACATTGAAGTACAACACCCAAAATAAATTCTATGCCTTTGCCCTACTCAATATGTCTTCCAAGAGGTGTTCAACATAGGGGGATTCCAATTCATCAGCTGATATTAAGCAATGTGATATTTAGCAATACAGTTCCCTGCACATGTTTGACCTGATGACATAAGACTTCATCGGATCTGGAGTCAATATTCAGAACTCCCAGGACCGTTCTTCTTTGACTGTTTACCACTGTGCCAACATATCTGCTGGGTCATGAGGTGTATGGGACTTTGGATGAAAAATATGATCCCTTGACTTTGACTGCTTCAAGCTTATCCGGTTTATAGGATAGCTTTTCCAGTTTTGGGGCAAGTCAGTGAAGAGGCTTTGCAAAGTTGACTGGCATAGGTATGCCTTCATCAGGTCCAAATCTGGTGTCAATGTTAATGTTGGATGGTCCATCTGATCATGTTCTTATTACACTTTTATGTTTTAGTTGTGATTTGCTGAATTGATTTCAGAGAATATTTAAGAACCAATCACATTGCTGTGTTCCTGGAGTCATACAGACTGTATATTAAGAGAACAAGTAAACAGATGGATTTTTCCAACAATGCAAATACTAGAATTTTCCTTTCAATTTATGTTTTAATTAACTGAATACAGCAATGGGAGGATGTGCACTCCTATCACAGAATTACACAATTGTTATGATGCAGAAGGAAGTCATTCAGCTCATCATGTCTGCACCAACAGTCTGACTTTGAACCAATCTCCTGCCTTTTCTCCATCACTCTGCACAGTTTTTCTGTTTAAATGATCATCTAATGCCCTCTTGAAAGCTTAAATTGAACCTGCACCCACCACATTTCCAGATAGGTAATTCCAAACCCAGACCTGAGTGTGTGTAATAGTTGGTCCTTTTGCAAAACACTTTAAATCTGTGCCCTTTGGTTCACAATCTTCTTCTGAGCAGGGACACTGTCTTTCGATTTGTCCAGACCCCTCAGGTTCTTGAAAACTTCCAGAAGATTTCCTTTCAGCCTTCTCTTCGCCATCGAAAATGGTCCTAACCTCTCTAATCTGTCTCATAACTGAAGTTGCTCATCCCTGGAAATATTCTTGCAAATATCTTCTGCATTCTCACTAAATTGTTCACATCCTTCCAAAAAGTATGGTATCCAGAATTGTACACAATACCCCAGCCCTCCAGTGAGGGCTTACCAGTATCCTGTTCAGCATGGTCGCCTGTGTTTGTACTCTAGGCCCATACTAATGAAGTATGACTATTTGTCCAATCCCTAAAACAGTTGCTTCTTGAAAACGTCCCCTGCCCTACCAAAATTAAGCTGACTGATCTGTAACTGCTGGGCTCATCTTTACAACTGTTTTGGAATAAGGGTTTTTGAATATTTGCTAGTCCACGAACACAACCCTCAAATCCAGGGTAGATTCAAAGATTGTCAGTGTCTCTGCAGTTCCCAGTCTCACTCCCTTCAATAACTTTGGTATGTATCTCATGGATATTGCCAACTTTACATATTGGCAACTTATCTAATATTCTTCCTTCGCAATGTTATACCCCTTTATTAACTAGGTTTGCTATTGTGTCAGATTCTGGATCGGTGGTGCTGGAAGAGCACTGCAATTCAGGCAGCATCCGAGGACAGGCAAAATCGACGTTTCGGGCAAAAGCCCTTCATCAGGTTTTTACCTTGCTATTGTGTCAGCATGGCCTGGGTGGCATCTGCCTCATAGGTAAAGACAATGTATTAATCTAGCCTTCTGAATTACTAATCCTGGATTATAACTATAATGGCCTATGCTCCCATCTGATTTTGCTACAACATTCATTGCTTTATTTGAAAGAGTGTGCTATGAGCCACAAACAAAACTGAAGATTTAGACATTGGCATTTTAATTGCTTTAGTGATTGCCAAACATTTGTTCCTTGATATCAATAAAGAAAAATATAAAATGAAGTCTGGATTCATGTGGGACTGTGTTAATAGCAGAGGTTTTGTTTGGAAGTATTGTGCAGTGTGCTTTTATAAAGCTGCTCCTCTCTTCTTGGCTTCATTGGTTCTCATACAGAAATGCCTGAACATCTGACACTTGCCCATTTACCCTCATGTACTCATGCAATGGGTAAAAATTTACAATTGTTCTATTTGTTATAATCTACCTATGGATTAACTGTAGTTTTGTATTAGATATCACTTCATTTTCTCCAGAAACAACAAAACACAATACATCAGGAATATGTGCAGGCTAAAGAAAACAAAGTATATTTGTTAATTAAGGAACTAGGAGGTACTGAAGTATTTAAGCAAATAATTTCAATACAATCCAACCTAGAACTATGAGAACTATCTAAAATAATTTATAAAAAATATATGTTTAATAATATCATGCACAAATTGATATAAATCACTTTGATCCCTGCAATCTTGTATTCCTTTTAGTGATGGAATTGATTGAAACAGCATTTTGATATATTTTAAGCCTCATATTATAATGTTGCCCTGTCATGCTGAATGTGAGATTCCAGTATTCTGTAATTAACTGCTTAATTTAAAAAAAAACTTATACCTTTTAACCTACTAGGCAATCAGCACCAACTGCACTGGGAAATCACCAATGCACCTTTCTTCCAAAAAGAGGGAATAGTTACTTATTAACTTCTGAAGAATACATTTTAGCTCAGTCTTGGTCAAATGGCTGGTGCCTAACAACATTACAATTCAAAAAGATAAGCAACATTCAATTACATACAGTACCATGCAGTAGTTAACATATTTTGAACCATGGAGCTTCATACTATTTGCATGTTACCACACAAACACAAAAGAAATAAATCATTATCTTGTTCAGGAACAATCCACTGGTTACCCCAGGGCAACCATTAGCACTTTGAAACAACAGCCCATCATCTAAATTTCATTTTAAACTGCCATGAGCAAACTCACATATTCACGACAGAGAGCTACACTATATTTACTGTTTGAATTTCGACTGATTGGCAAGTGTCCGCATAATGTTTCCAAACATTAAATTAATCTGACTTTCAAAGTCAGTGCATTATGAAAATATATTCAACATTTTTGTAACACTCCAGTGAATACAAGTGCACAAAATTGTAGTATCAGCAATTTTGTGGACATTCAGAAGTGGGTGTGGGATTATTTGCAAATGGAAATCTACTCTGTTTGCTACTGAGGGAGGGGCTTATGAAAGTTAAAAGTCGTCCGAGTCTGAAAGTTTAACAAGCATGAAATAGCTCTGATCCTTCATTTGCTGCAGAAAACAAATAATGTGTAAGAAGCTGACAATGTGTTTAGATAAAAGCTTGTAATAAAGAAAAGTACTTCAAATGAGGACATTTCAAACATTTTAGAACAAACCACTTAACAAGATATTTGGGCAATTCAACATAGAAGAGTCTTTTAGTTTGCGTTTTGATTTCCAGAGGATATTGAGTATATACTGAGTTTCAATTCTGCAGCACTCCAGGGAGAACCAGAACTCAGATGGTTAATTCCACCTTGTGTCACTTCTTCCTTGTTTCCTTACTTATTCTTCCTATTCTTTTGCAATTCTTGCTTTAAGGCAAGAGAGTGCTTAGTTTTTGAACACAAAGTGTGTCACGCATCTTCCTTTGAAACCTTTCCTAAAGGTCTCAGCTTATTTTTTCTTGTTTTTTCCCCAGTTCAGTTTTAATTAAAATGTCATTGTTCCGGGTGCAGCTAATTAATTACAAGTGAAAATCTGACAACACCAGCACAGAATCAAATCTATCACACACAATTAAGTAAATGTAAACTGCCAAACACAGACTTTTCCAAATTCGGTCAAAATTTCAACTATTTCCAAACATTAAAAATTAACTAAAATGTCATTGGCTGTCAGTGGTAATGTCAACCCTTGATTCAGTTTGGATTAATGGTTGATGGAAAATAAATTGCAGTTTACCACTACACTAGACACTGTGATGATCTGAAATAAATGCAGAGAAAGGACATCAAGTATATAGCATTGAAGGTTGTTGATTTTCTAATATTAGTAGTCCTTTGTTGTCAGTGTAAATTGTCTTTTCATCCATTTTATCTTTCTTGCTTCCTATCTAATTTATTTTATTTTCAAGTCTTCCTTTCTATTTTTAGGTATATACTTTGAATCACTTACCCCATTTTAAACATTTTAAAGAGTCCTTATATTCTATGTTTTTACATTTATTTCCAGTCTGCAGTTTATTAACCTGTTACACTGTGGACTTAAAATATTTAATACCTCACCATAGGTAAAAGATTGGGGGGGGGGGAGCAAATTTCAATAAACTGGCTCCCCTTCTTTATTTATCTGAACCCTTGGTTGGTCATATTAATTTTAACTTAAAAAGTATCCCTTCCATTTGCATACCTTTCTCCCAGATCAAGTTAACTTATGGTTTAAAAAGAGTCAATTTAACCAGGTTTCTTAAGCAAAGAGTGAGCTTATTAATTGCTAATAACAAGAATAATCAGTCACACAACACACATACACACATTGGTAATAAGAGGTGAGTCCAAAAAAATTACAAGTTAAAATAAATACTTTGATCAGCCTCACCATCACTAGATTTGTAACACAATGACCTCAAGCTGTCCAAATGTTCCTAACCAGACTTCATGAATAACAGATTTTGAACCCCAAGTTTATAACAAATGAAAATTAACAATCTATTATTAATATGTAATGCTAGCAGAATATAGATAAACAACAAGGTAATCTAATTAATGTCTCTCATCTAAAGTCCAATCTTCTTTGATCATAACTGCCACTCACATATAGAGAGATTGACAAGCAGACACATTTAAAGGATTAATTTAAAGAAAATTGTAATTTGCCAATGTAATAAACAGTTTCTAAGGATTGATACTAGGGCTTCATAAAGTCCTTGGACAATGGGTTGCTCACACATGAATAGAATTGGATATCCTGCCTGAATTCCAAAATCATCGGTTAACACAAAACAGTTTCAGCAGACTTCGAGAAACATTTACTTATTTCTAAAGTCTGGAATTCCTTTCTCAGAACCTTCAACACCTGGAGAGGAACTAGAGAGAGAACAAAACCAAGCAGCAGCAACTCCTGAAGTCTCAAAAAAAATCACATTGCCTCCTGCGAAAACCCGATTAGGATTGGTTCTCCTTTGATGGATCAATTCAACATTCAACCAGCTGCAAGCTCTGAGCATAGCAATAGCTAGATTTCGATTCATCTGTAGTCTCGAGATCAGTAATTAAGTTGCATTATCATTCCAGGCCAGTTTCCAATTGAAAATTTCTATGTTGTTCTCTTCTCTTTAAAGCAAGCTGTTCTGGTTTTCCCCACCTGACTCGTTATGATATCATTCATTCAATTGAGTGAATCTTAATACAAGCTTCAGCATTAATCTTTTGAAAACAAGTACTTTATATGATAGGAATAAATATCTGGATGAGGGTTTAAGCAGCTTTGACTCTTTGACAACCACCTGCAAAATCATTGTTCAACCTTCAACCATGTGCATCAGTAAAACTGTATTCAGCTCATTGGCTGCTTAAACTCTCATCCAGACGTTTATCACTATTATATAAAGTACGGATTTTAAACAGATTAATGCTGAAGCATGTATTAAAATTCACTCCATTGAATGAATGATATCATAAGGGTGGGGGAAACCAGAACAGTTCTAAATTTCTAAAACGATATACTGACCATCTAGGACTCCTCATAGTCTTTGTAACATTATCTATCAGACCACTGTAACTTCTACCTTATTGTTAACACACAATAAACTACACCTCTACTTGTTCGACTACCGAGTGTTTTTCCTCTACCCGACTAGACAAAATATGCCTTGTAGATCCCCAACTAAAAGGAGGACAGTGGCAGAAAATCTGCCTGAATTGACCAAGAGTCCAATCAGCTAAAACAGCATGATGCTTATAATGGTCGTCTGAAGATATGGCTTAGCCACACCATTTTTGCCATTGTAGGCAGCAGTGTTTACTGGAATTGGATTTAGTTGGGCAGAATGAATTCCAGTGAACTGAGAAGTAATTTCCAGCTAAAGTTTTACGAGCAACTTAGAAGACAGTCAGTCATAGAAGGCCCTAGACAATCGAACAACCAGCAGCAGTGAAATTCGTGGCAAGATTCAACAAGAGAGAATCTACAGCCAATGCTAAAAGCATTTCAAATCTGGTAAAGGGAGCACAGGAATAAATATGAACTGGAAGGTGATACACTAGTCACAGGGATCACATTTGACAGTTACAGATTGCATCGGTGCTGATGCACTGTAAGAACGATCTCAAGTCGAGATTCAGTTGGAGAGTGAATGGACATGGAAGGTTCCATAAGTAAAATTAAAAAGCTTTTTAAAAACATACTGCACTGTTAGAGGATGCAAGAGCTAGAATTGAGAAGAAGTACTTACAAGCTCAGACCCTGCTTCGTCAACATAGGGCAGATACCATGAGACGTGGCTACAGTCGGCGAAATCAAGAGCCATTGATGTAATTCAGATTGAAGTTACAGCACTGGGAATGTCCCAAAGTCAGAATTAAAGTCATACAGGGGCAGCTTAGTGGCCTATGCAGAGAGTCTAACGAAAGCAGAAAGTGAGGAGATGATTGAGGCTGTAATATGAATAGGTGAATCTAAAGAATTTTTGAAGAGTTGAAGTGATTAGATTACCTATATTGTGGAAACAGGCCCTTTGGCCCAACCAGTCCACACCGACCCTCCAAAGAGTAACCCACCCAGACCCATTTCCCTCTGACTAATGCACCTAACATTATGGGCAATTTAGCATGGCCAATTCAACTGACCTGCACATCTTTGGACTGTGGGAGAAACCAGAGCACCCAGAGGAAACCCACACAGACACGAGGAGAATGTGCAATCTCCACACAGACAGTCGTCAGAGGCTGGACTCAAACCTGGGACCCTGGTGCTGTGAGGTGGCAGTGCTAATCACTGAGCCACCGTGCTACCCCGTGCCATCTTGGTTCGAAGACCAAGACTCATGCAGGGAAGTTGTTAAAGTGAACCGGAATCCTCATTAAAATTGCAAGACAACAGCATTATTAGAAGTGTTGTAACCAGTGTGAATTATTTAGGGAAGGCTATTGAGCAATCGAGATTCATCTTTAAGGCCACAAGCAGCAGGATATAATTCAGTAAAGGCATTAAAGAGGATGGGAATTGTTTATTAAGTAGTGAAAGGGGGGAAATCCTCATTTTGTTTATTTGTGGGATGTCAGTGTTGTTGGTTGGGCCAGCAGTCATTGCTTAGTTGTCCTGGAGAAGTTGGTGGTGAGCTGCCTTCTTGAACCATGCAGTCCATTTAGTGTTTGACTGGAAAAGAGCAGGAAAGCCATCCGATGTAGCAGCACATAAAAGCACAACTGCTGCACAGCATACTTGCAAGACTTTAAGGGAAGGAAAATAAAATATTATTGCTATAAAACAAGTTGAAAGGTCTTTCAAGGAAAAGGAAAACAGTACTGAGACACTGCAGAATTGAAAATATTTTAAGTAAAAAGAATAAATAATCATGGGATGAAATAACGGCAGCAGAAATAATATTGACAAGGGGCGGCACGATGGTACAGTGGTTAGCACTGCTGCCTCACAGCGCCAGAGACCCGGGTTCAATTCCCGCCTCAGGCAACTGTCTGTGTAGAGTTTGCACATTCTCCCCATGTCTGCGTGGGTTTCCTCTGGGTGCTCCGGTTTCCACACAGAGTCCAAAAATATGAAGGTTAGGTGAATTGGCTGTGCTAAATTCCCCGTAGTGTTAGGGTAAGTGGTAAATGTAGGGGAATGGGTCTGGGTGGGTTGCACTTCGGAGGGTCGGTGTGGACTTGTTGGGCCGAAGGGCCTGTTTCCACACTGTAAGTAATCTGATCTAAAGGATGATTCAGATTCAAGAATGGGCAAGTAGAACATAAATAGAGTAACATCTTGGAGTAAACAGTTCTTAAAATACCAAGTTGCATCCAACCGAAACACTAAAATCCTGATTTTCATTCCTGAGTCAGGTATTTCATAACCCCAACCTTTAAAAGTAGCTACGTATACTACCAATTTTAAAACTGCATGGGACAGTATTGGGAGTTAGGCTGAACACTGTAGCAAAAACATAAGCGCTGGCAGCTCCCAACATCAGCTAGGCAGAAGGCCTGCTTTGACACAGCAGCACTGTGGTCAACACGTAAAAAAAAGAGATGAGAACATAAAACATACCTCCCGATCACTCCCTCTTATGCCCACACACTTCCGTGCCTAATGTTTACCACTATGTGTCCCTTTGCCCATCCTCATGATCCCTCATACCCCCTGTGCCATTCTATGTTCACTTTCACATCTTCATAGCCCTTTATGAACCTTGTACAAAGTATGGCCATCCACTATCTCCCATTTACCCTGTTTCACCCTGTGTCCTTAGTCAACCAGGTGGATTTTTAGCCCCTGTGCCAATTCATGCCAGCCCATACCCCCTATCTCCGCCCTTTGCTCTTCCCTATGCCTGACAGCCCACTATGGGAAACCTCAAGAATATGCTAACAGTATCTATTGATAATGTCACTGGTATAATAAGACACGGTGATAATGTAAGAGTCAATACATTCAATTGTGTCCAGCTGATCTGTCATGAAAACACAGTTCGCATAAATGCTTAACCCCTAATGTGCTCAATCCCTTAAGACAACAATAATTTCCATTCAATAAGCAACTGAAGTTTTCAAAATGTTCACTTATCAGGCACTTCATTGTGAAAATGATGGTTTGGACTTTTGTTTGGCAGTTTTCCTAGTCTCAATGAGTTTGTACATGTTTTTGTGCACAACTGTACCTTTTCACAATTCCAAAGGGTTGTTATCTTGTACCAGAGGTGCCCTGGAATAAGACCTCATAAACTATTCCTCCAACACATATGCTTCACATTCACCAATGTGAGGTTTATAAACAATAAAAAATAACTTGTAAAATGAAGATGGTGAGAAAGATCTTGACACAAAGAACAAAACAAAGCTTCAACATGTTTCACATAATTATTCTTTTACACAAATTCCAGGGAAATCTCGCTCCTATCACAACTCTTTATTTTCTCCCTTAACTGACACTTGCCAGATACTTTTCCTTGGATAGTGGAGACAACTATACAAATCTTCTGAGTCCGCTATCAAGAAACTTTCACAGTTCTGATGGCATATATATTTTCCATTCCAACAACTTGAAGCTTTCAATCAAAACTCTAGTGGCTTAGAAACGCCAACAAATAAAATAGTTCAACTATAGTTCCTGATTCCCTGAACCAAAACTTGAAACCTTTCACCCTTTGGCGTTGAACTCCTAGTTCATCTGAACTGAGACTTTGAACCTTCTGTTTTGAAGTTAAAACTGAATTAATGGCTTTCCCGTCTGTTGCAAACTCAACAATATAAGAATTCTTACAAGGTTTACTTATGAAGCAAGAGATGTGCAGGAGATGCACACTCCAATGATAATCAACAGCCTTACTAAATATGATGAAATTATGAAATTGAGTTATGGCAGGGGGAGAAAAGAGAAATGTATTAAGAGGGATAGCATAGTTAGGGGAATAGAAGCTGTTCTCTACAGCAAAAACAAAAAGTTTCAAAGGCTGAGTGCCAAAATGCAGAACATTTCTTCTGTGAGGAACTTGGAGAATAGAAGGACTTAATTGTTGTAATCCACATGAGTACCAATTGCACAGATAGGACTAGGAAAGAGGTTCTGCCAGGGTGTATGAGCAAGTTGGGGATAAATTAAAAAGCTGAACCACAAAGGTGGTTCTACGGATTACTATCTGACTTATGTGAAAGTTGGCAAAAAATAAGAGTAGAAAGATAAGTACACAGATTGATGTGGGAGAAATCGCCCTTGATTCATGAGGCATTCCCGCTCCTCCGCCCTTGAGCCCCGCCCCTCCAATCGCCACCAAGACAGATCCCCACTGGTCCTCACCTACCACCCCACCAAACTCCATATACAGTGTATCATCCGCCGTCATTTCCGCCACCTCCAAACGGACCCCACCACCAGGGATATATTTCCCTCCCCTCCCCTAACAGCGTCCCGAAAAGACCACTCCCTCCGTGACTCCCTCATCAGGTCCACACCCCCCACCAACCCAACCTCCACTCCCAGCACCTTCCCCTGCAACCGCAAGAAAAGCAAAACTTGCGCCCACACCTCCTCCCTTATTTCCCTCCAAGGCCCCAAGGAATCCTTCCATATCCGCCACAAATTCACCTGCACATCCACACACATCATTTATTGTATCCACTGCACCCGATGTGGCCTCCTCTATATTGGGTAGACAGGCTGCCTACTTGCGGAACGTTTCAGAGAACACCTCTGGGACACCCGGACCAACCAACCCAACCACCCCATGGCTCAACACTTCAACTCCTCCTCCCACCCCACCAAGGACATGCAGGTCCTTGGACTCCTCCATCACCAGACCATAGCAACACGACGGTTGGAGGAAGAGCGCCTCATCTTCCGCCTAGGAACCCTCCAACCACAAGGGATGAACTCAAATTTCTCCAGTTTCCTCATTTCTCCTCCCCCCACCTTGTCTCAGCCAAATCCCTCGAACTCAGCACCACCTTCCTAACCTGCAATCTTCTTCCTGACCTCTCCGCCCCCACCCCCACTCCGGCCTATCACCCTCACCTTGACCTCCTTCCACCTATCACATTTCCAACGCCCCTCCCCCATGTCCCTCCTCCCTACCTTTTATCTTAGCCTGTTGGACACACTTTCCTCATTCCTGAAGAAGGGTCATGCCCGAAACGTTGATTCTCCTGCTCCTTGGATGCTGCCTGACCTGCTGCGCTTTTCCAGCAACACATTTTCAGCTCATGAGGCATTGACACTAGTACTGGGGAAAGAGGGAGCTCCTCTGTTGGGATCGGCTTCATTTGAACTATGTTGGGACTGAAATCCTGGTGAGTCATATAGCTGGGGTTAGATAGGGATATAAACTAAATAGTGGGGTGGATGGTACAATTGAAAGGAAAGTTTTTAAAAGATCAAAAATCCCCAAGAGTAGAGGTGTAGGAGAACTGAATAACACTCAAAGAGTGATAGGAAGCAGCAGAAAAACACATGTAAAAGAGTGAAAGTACAACTAGAATAAATAATAATGGTTAAAAGGTCGAAGCTTAAAGCTCTTTATCTGAATGCCTGTAGCATTTGTAATAAGGTAGATGAGTTAACAGCGCAAATAGAAAAAAAAAATGTGTGTTGGATGTGTTATATAGAGACATAGTTGCAGGTGTCTAAACAGGGAGTTCATTATTCAAGGATACTTGATATTCTGAAAAAAATAGGCAAATAGGAAAAGGAGGTGGAGTAGCTAAGCCAACATAGGAGTTTATTGTTGTACAGATGAATACTGATATTGGTGAAATTGATTGTTATGTGAATTCAGTTTGGGTGAGAATAAGAGATAGCAAAGGAAAGAAGTCACACATAGAAATTGTCGATAGGCCTCTGGGGAGTTGCCTCACTGTAGGACAAAGTATACATTTGAGAATAATGAGTGCATGTAAGAAGGCACTACAATTCTCATGGATGATTTTAATCTGCATGTTGGCTGAACAAATCAGATGATCAAAGGTAACATGAGACCGCACCTGGAGTACTGTGTGGAGTTCTGGTCTCCAAATTTGAGAAAAGACATTCTGGCTATTGAGGGAGTGCAGCGTAGGTTCACAAGGTCAATTCCTGGAATGGCAGGATTACCTTACGCCGAAAGACTGGAGCGACTGGGCTTGTATACCCTTGAGTTTCGAAGACTGAGAGGGGATCTGATTGAGACGTATAAGATTATGAAAGGATTGGACACTCTGGCAGTAGGAAACATATTTCCACTGATGGGTGAGTGCCGAACCAGAGGACACAGCTTAAAAATACGGGGTAGACCATTTAGGACAGAGCTCAGGAGAAACTTCTTCACCCAGAGAGTGGTGGCTGTGTGGAATGCTCTGCCACAGGGGGCAGTGGAGGCCCACTCACTGGATTCATTTAAGAAGGAGTTGGATAGAGCTCTCAAAGATAGTGGAATCAAGGGTTATGGAGATAAGGCAGGAACAGGATACTGATTAGGAATGATCAGCCATGATTATATTGAATGGCGGTGCAGGCTCGAAGGGCTGAATGGCCTACTCCTGCATCTATTGTCTATTGTCTATTGTCTATGAAAGACAAATTGCATCAAGGATTGTTTCTTAGAGCAAAACATTGCAGAACCTAGCCAGGAACAGCTAATTTTAGATATAGTAATGTATAATGTGGTAGTGAATAAGTGAGTTCATAGTTAAGGATCACATTATGGTAGAATTTCAAATTCAGATTGAGGGAGAGCAACTCGAGTCTCAAGCCAAAGTCCTCGATTTAAATAAGAACAATTACAGAGATGTGAAGATAAAGTTGTCGAAAGTGGGCTGGGAAAATAGAATAAGGGGAAAGTCAATAAATCAGCAATTGAGGTATATACATAAAAGTGCTCTGCAAAAAATTATTTCAGTCAAAACGAAGGAATTGATGAGAAGGAACCCACCCGTGGTTAACAAATGTCGTAAAGGGGAGTATCTTATCAAAAACTAAGGCATATAAAATGGTGAAAATTTGTGTTAGGTCAGAGGACTGAGATTAGTATTTGGAACCAACAGTGGATGACTTAAAAACTAATAAAGGAGGGGTAAAATGATGATGAAAGTAAATTGGCAAGAAATATAAAAACATACAGAAAGAGCATTCATGGGTACATAAAGAGAAAGAGAGTAGCTAAACTAAATTTAGGACCCTTGGCGCATGCAACTGTGGAATTAATAATCAGTAAGGGAAATGGCAGATAATTTAAACCATAGTTTTGCATCAGACTTCACTTTGGAAAACAGTATAAGCATCCCAAACATAGCAGATAAGCAAGGTGTTAATGGGAGGAAAGGTCTTTTAATAGCCTTTATCATGATAGATGAAATATTTGACAAATCAATGGGACTCTTAGGGCAAGTCACTTGGACCTGATGGCTTGCATCCAAGGGTTTAAAAGGAAGTGGTTACATAGTTAATAGAGGCATTGGTCAAAATATTCTGGAACTTACCGGGTTCTGGGAGGATTCCAACAGATTGAAGAACTGCTAATATGCTGACCGTGTTCAAAAACGGAGGGAGTGGATAAAGAGCTGGAAAAAGCACAGCAGGTAAGCAGCACAGAGGAGAAGGGGAGTCGACATTCCAGGTTAGAGCCTTTCATCAGGACTGAGGGGAGGCAGACAGAAAGCAGGAAAATAAGAAAAAGCATAGACTATTAATCAAATGGCAAGTGACTCCAAAAAAAGTGGAGCTCAGAAAGATCTGGGAGTTCTTGTGCATGAAGCACACCGATGCAGCAAGTAATAAAGAAGACAAAAGGATTTTTTGGCCTTTATTGTTGGGAGGTTAGAGTTTAAAAATAGAGAAACCTTGTTACAACTGTATAAGGTGTTGGTGAGGCTGTGTCTGTAATACTGGGTACAGTTTTGGTTCCTTTATTTAAGAAAGGACACACGTATTGCAGATTTCTCAAAAGAGATTCACTTGGCTAAGTGCTTGGATGAAAGAGTTGAATTATCAAAAATGGCTAAATAGGCCTTCATTCATTAAAGTTTGAAGGATGAGAGGTAATCTTATTGAAACATACTAGACTATGAGAGGGTTTGACAGGATAGCTGTTAAGAAGAGTTTTCCACAAGTGATAGAATCTCGAAATGTTAGATATAGTTACAGAATAAAGGAGCACTCATTTAAAACTGAGATTAAAAGTAATTTTTTTCTCCCAGAGGGTAGTGAATGTCTGTAATTCTATTCCACAGAGAGTTGTGGAGGTTAGACCACTGGAAGTATTCAATGAGTAAGGAAGATAGATTTTTGAAATATTGAGAAGTTGAGTGCTATGATGGGCTAGCAACAAAGATGTCTGAGGCACATTTGACAAAGTGGGCCCTAAAGACCTCAACCCGAAAGGAGCAGCAAATGTGCTTTGCAGTGAACAAGAGTCCAGTTAGCTCACCCTTCATGATGCCAGCAGTGGTTATTTGAAAATTGAAATTAGTCAACCAATAGTTACCATCAAATTTGACTACTGTTTTTCTGCGCAGTACCTTCCAACCTCAATGAACTTAAACTCATCCAATACCTGCTGCACATATCCTAACTGATACCAAGTGCAATCCACCTATCATTTGTACAATTAGTTCCCGACATTTCAAATTTTAAAATTCTCATTCTTGTTTTCAAATGCCTCCAGGAGATTTTGCTTTGCAATAATTCTGCAACCTCGTCCAGCATGGCAAACCTTCATGATACCAGTGTTCCTCTAGTACTGGTCTTTTGTACATTCCTGGTTATACGTTCTGCACCATGCCTTCAGTTCCCCAAGTCGGCACGGTGGCACAGTGGTTAGCACTGCTGCCTCACAGCGCCAGAGACCCGGGTTCAATTCCCGCCTCAGGCGACTGACTGTGTGGAGTTTGCACGTTCTCCCCGTGTCTGCGCGGGTTTCCTCCGGGTGCTCCGGTTTCCTCCCACAGTCACAAAGATGTGCAGGGCCAGGTGAATTGGCCATGCTAAATTGCCCGTAGTGTTAGGTAAGGGGTAAATGTAGGGGTATGGGTGGGTTTCGCTTCGGCGGGTCGGTGTGGATTTGTTGGGCCGAAGGGCCTGTTTCCACACTGTAATGTAATCTAATCTAATCTAAAGTCCAAGCTGTGAAATTCCCACCCTAAACTTTAATGCATCTCTATTTCTCTTTCTCACCTTCTTTAAATCACCCTTAAAATCTACTTCTTTGTCCAAGATTCTGCTTCTCTATCATAATATCTCCTTATGTAGCAAGGTGTAAAATGTTGTTCGATAATGTTGTGAAGCTTGTTGGGATGTTTTACCATGTTAATGGTGCTGTTTGAATGCAAGCTGTTGTTTTGGCTGAGGAATTTAATTTAGTATCATCAGCTTTGAGTTAATGAGTTCTCTAATGGAAATATCTTTTCTGTTCCTGTGAAATAGTCTATGAGGTTGATGTTTATGACTTTAGGTTCATTGCACATTAGTAAAATCAAAGCTTCTGTGATCTGTGCTACTTTGTGAAGATCTGTTTTGTCCTTTTTCTGATCTCCAGGATAAGACTGATCAGATGGGCTTCATCAATGCAATACTATAATTCATTGCATACATACCATCAGGCTCGTAAATAATTCTCTATTTCTGAGCTTTATTTTTGCTCTCTTTCACCATATTGTTGGAGAACATTCAGCTGCCTGGGTGCCAGAGGTGAGTGTGATGGGGGAAGTGTGATTTTGTGATACAGTGGGTTGCATCTGAAACAGGAGCTCTGAGTTTAAGTCACATACCAGGATGATGGCTTCTGTAAGTGCATTTGTAACACAGGCAAACTGACTGACTTCAAAGTGGGACAGACTCTTGGTCAGTTTGAAGCAGGGTGGCACTACTCACTTCAGGCTAGAGACCTGTTCCAGGAATAAAAAATTATAAAATATAAACAGACTTGTTTAAAATAAGATGAATTTAAATAACCACTCTGTCTTAAGCCTTTCACTGTGGGCTCCTTTCCTGCTCCACTGACCACTTAGTATCTTGTGAAACATAACATCACAAAGTGGATTTTAACACAAATTTGTTTTCAAAGGTAAGACAGATTGGCACCTGTTTAATGAATATCGCCCATGGTAATCTGTTGTATTGGGTCACTGAGCTATGAAAGCTATTGATGCAGTAGCAATGTCATTCCTTAAGTATGACTATTTTTAAAACAATGTCTAGTTCTATTGAAAATTTAGGATTCTGCTTAAGTCCTTTTTTTTAATATACTCTGTCCTACTGAGCTTTTCCAGCAATTTCTGCTTTTGTTTCTGATTTCCAGCATCCTTTGTTTTGTTTTTATTTTTGGATTGTGTTTCCTGTTGGATATGAGATTAAATTGTTGAAATAATTGTCCCACTTCCAGATAAATGCAGCCCCACCCTCACCAACAATACCCAATATTAAGATTCCAAATCTTCAACGATGGTCCAGTTGGTACCATTCTCACCTCCAAGTCACCCTTTGCTTTCAAGTGTCACGACAGGGACTTGAGCACATGATTCAAACCGACATGCCTTCACGTACTGAGGGAATGTGGTACCGAAGGGGCGATGCTTTTGGAGGCGACATTCAATCAAGACCCCATCTGCCCACTCTCAGGTGAATCTAAAAGGACCCATGGAAACATTTTGAGGAAAAACAGTGGAGTTCTACCGAGAGTTTTATCTAGTAATTACCAGTTGCCCAATACAATCACAATTTCCATTTATATCGTGCCTTTAGTGCAAATAAAGAACCCAAGGCAATTCCCAAAGGCAAACCCAAGGCAATTCCCAGAAGCATTATAAAACAAAGCATGACACTGAGTAGCAAGAAGAAATCTTAGATCAGATGACAGAAGTTTTGGTAAAAGCACTTTTAGCAAAGAAGGTTAAAGGAGGAAGGTGAGAGAGAGAGGCAAAGATATGTAGGGAAGGAATTCAAAAGCTTGGAGCCTTGGGAACTGAAAGCATGGTCATCAATGGTGAAGGAATTCTGACTGGGAATCCACAAGAATTAGAACAGCACAGATATTTGGGATGACTGTGGAAGTGGAGGAAATAACAAATACAGGGAGGGCAAGACCCTGGCAAAACTTGAAAGCAAGGGTGAGAAATGTTACACCTAAGAACAGATTGTTTGGTTCATCACATCCTTTGGAGGACCTTGTTGAGGACAAATGTCCACATTTCTGGCATTGCAGCAGTGTCTACACAGCATTTCAAAGCACCTCATTGCCTGGAAGGTGTTTTGGCATGACTTAATGTCATGAAAGGTACTAAGAAAATGCATATTCATAATATACTTTCTCCCCTGCCATAAGCTCCGACTTGATGGAGCATTTATATCATTTTTACAGTTCACTTTATTTCAGATCCTGCTTCTATGCACAGATTCTGCTCATTTTTATTTATTTTATGAAAATTTCAGACCATCTGTGTCTGTAATGTTGGGATAATTGTCTTGCTAGATTTAAAATTATTAAGATCAAGTATTATTATATCTTTGATTAAATGCTTGCATTCAGATAGAATTTTTTGTATTTTTAGGTTTGAAATACACCCAGTGAAGGGTGCCAAAGACAATAAAGCATTAAGCCAGACCTGTGCATGTTGACAATTTCAACAGCAGCCAGCTGGTCAACTTTCCATACCCTTCAGAGACTGTGCTATGGGTACACATTCATAAATTACTCCACCTCACAGATGCAACCATCAGGTTATTCCAAAAATGAGCTTTGATTTTGAAACAATCTTAAAGGAGTCATTCACTTAAACAAAGCAAATTTAACATCAGTTTGTGAATGGGTTACATTTTTATCTGAGAACTCATCAAAACATGGGAAATCTGACTTGCTGCTTCAATTCAGCAGTTCAGGCAGTATCCGAGGAACAGGAAAATCGATGTTTCGGGCATAAGCCCTTCATCAGGAATCTCCTGCTCCTCGGATGCTGCCTGACCTGCTGTGCTTTTTCAGCATCACACTCTCGACACTGATCTCCAGCATCTGCAGCCCTCACTTTCTGTGCTTCAACTCAGTACATGTGTTGCTGACCAGATGTGCTCTGCCAATTCTATCCACCGGTAGTGTTTGTCCTATCCTTCTTAAAGCTGCATTATTATTTGCATTTCAACTCAAGTTCTGGCTTAAGCTGAGTTGATACAATTTTCCTTTCTTCACTGGTACAGTTTGGATGGGGCAAATCATCCTAATTGTCTCTAATGCGATATGTACCACACGGAGGAAAGCATTTTGAATCATAAATACAAAATAACTAATTTATTTTGATCTGTTACATGCTGACGACCTTAACATAATTTTAAAAATTGGATCCCAATTTCTTTATTGTCAATTCCATACAGCATAAATGTCTTACTGCCTCATACAAACCTAGGTAGACAGAACTTGTATGCATTTGATGTCTTTCGTAATTTTTGGTTGCCATAAAATGTTTCACAGCAACAAGGAGTCATGTTTGAAATGGCCACAAACAGCAAGAAATAAATGACAAGGTAATCTGTATTGTACTGTTGGCCAAGAGATAGATTTTGGTATAAGACACTGAAGCATCTCTCCTATCCTTCTTTAAGCATTATTTTTACATCTTCATAAGAAGGGAGGAGGTGGGGAACTGTGACAGTGATGAGCTGTGGCGGTGGGGACCAAAGGTCTGGTGTTGATGGAGGATAAAAAGACAACACACTCTTAGGGATGTTCTGGAGATAGACTTGAAGCCATCTGACCTAGAGTCAAGAGTGTTACCATTGAACCAGGGATAACATTTGTTTTCAAGTTCACTAATAACAATGAGGGCAATGTCTAAATTAACTGGTGTCATCAAGAATTAGTTGATTACATTTTTAATGAAACCCATCCATTGGAAACACAAAAAGTCATATTAAAGAACAACTGGCCCCAATAATTTATGAATACTAGCTTAAAAATATTAGGTTAATCTATTCAGTTGCAGTAGAAATATTCTATCTAAAGAAAGACATTCTATGGTTGATCATTCACAACAAATCTAACATCTCAATATTAACTTCTGCAGCAAGAACAAGATCTCATGAAATGATAACGCTCTTCATTCAATCAAACTGATGTTAATGGCATATTATTAAGCTTTCCAGGAACAAGTCCTCAACTACATGGTCGAAATTGTGATTTTTATTACTATTGCACTTTCATTTTAATGCCAATAACCATTCAATGAACATGATGTATGCTGTAGTATGTGTATGAATAACATTAACACAGCACACAGCCGGACAGGTAATGGTCAGTAAGCAGTTAAACTTGTGGAGTCATTAATAAGTGAAGAATCAGCTTAGCCAGGTTACTTTCTAATTGATTTTTCTGTTCATAAGCGGGGCGCCTGGGAAATGGTGACTCTATGACTGAGTGGCTTTGGTGTACAGCGACACGCTTTGGAGACCCTCAGCATAGGAACTGGACTTAATTGTGTGTGCCTAAAGCTGCAGTTAATAGATTGAAGTGTCCTAGGAGAGAATAAAACTCATCGGCATGTGTTTGACAAGAAATTAATCTGTAAAATGCTTAATTGCTGGCTTTGATAGCAGTCAGAGAATGACTCTCAGCTGAGTTAATTTGGAAAAGTGCAGTACAAGCGATTTATGAAATGAAATTTGACAAACTGCCAGTAAATGGTAATTAAAGACTGTTCATTAATTTGGGAGTTATTGATGGCCAATCGCAAGGCCCCTGTAATCAGGAACTGTCCAAGTGAACTCAAAAAAAAATCCAGATCAATCCTAACTATTATTTGCTTTCATATCTATCTAGATGCACTGCCATATGTTTCTATGTTTTTAGTCTCTTAGTGCAGATGTTTTGAGCAATGCTGCACTGTGACTATTTGGTCTTTAATTCACTCTTGGCTAGATACTTACCAGCTGAGACAAGGCTTGAATCCTAGTTTATGAGGAGTAATATTTTAAGCTGTTTCAAGGTTTATTGTCAGAAATTGAGAATCAACTTCTGTATCTTTTTTCTTTTTATTCATTCAAAGGATGAGGGTATCACTAGTCAGGCAGCATTTATTGCCCAGAGAGCAGTTAAGAGTCAACCACATGGCTTTGGGCTGGAGTCACATGTAGGCCAGACCAGGTGAGGATGGCAGTTTCCTTTCCCTAAATGCCATCAGTGAACTGGGTGGGTTTTCGCAACAATCAACTATGGATTCATGGTCATCATTAGATTCTTAATTCCAGATATTTTATTTAATTCAAATTCCATCATCTGCCACAGCAGGATTCAAACCTGATTCCCCAGGACATTATCTGGGTCTGAGGATTAACATTCCAGTGATAATACCACTAGGCTATTGCCTCTTCTAAGCTTAAAGAAAACTTGGGGGAGCACAACAGCTTCCTGCTTTATAGTCTTCTACTGGAGATTATAAACTTTCATCTTCTCTCATATCAAATGAATATTAACACTAGGCACAGGAGTAAAAGAAAAATGTTCTGATCGCCAGGGATATGTGAACTGCAAAAGTTTTCTGATTTTATTTTGAATTGTAATAATAATAAATGTTTGGTTGACTATGTGCTGTGGTTCCATCACTGATGCTCTTTCCCCTCCGAGTAAAGGGTTCCAGTCCCACACCAGCACCTGAAAATAAAAGTTGAAGCCATCAATATAGTACTGAGGCCCAAGCCTCTGAATTGACTCTCAGGTGGACATAAAAGATTCTATGATGTTATTTTGAAGAAGAATAAGGCAATTTTCCCCAGTGTCCAGACTGTGGGATGTGTTGGCCAAGTGGTATCATTGCTAGACTATTAATGTAGAAACTTTGGTAACATGTTTGAATTTGAATACAATAGAAATATGGAATTAAGAATCTAATGGTTGTCAATTGTCAGGAAAAACCCATCCAGTTCATTAATGCCCTTAAGGGAATGAAAGCGCTGTATTTACTTGGTCTGACCTTCAAGGGACTCCGGATCCACAGCAATACAGTTGGCTCTTAACTGCTCTCTGGCAATTAAGGATGGGCAATAAATGCTGTCCTAACAATAATACCAACAAAGCAAAATTATCTTCAACCAACAGAACTGAGCAGGAATGTATATTGCATGAAATGTCAGAGTTTTTGGGTGAGTAGTAGGTTTGTAGGAAGGGACAAGGCAGTGAAGGGATTTAAACACAAGGATGAGATCAATTTTAAACAATAGGAATTAGAGAACCAGAGACCAGAATAGCTCAGAGAGGGCAATGGTTAAAGGGCAATGGAAATTGGTGCAGCATAGCAGACAGGAAGCAAAGGTTAAATAAACTGAAGTTTACTGAGCATGTATGATGAGAGGTTAATCAGAAGGATATTGGAATTGTTCAGTCTGACTGTGAGAAAGGCATGAATGAACATCACAGCAATGGGTGAGCTAGAAAGAGGTGGAAGAAGATGATGTTTTGGAGGTGAATGCAGGTGGTCTGTGTGCTGGGGAAGATATGGAGTTGGAAACTCAGGATGGGGCAAAATAGGCACTGAAATTGTGATTTCTTTGCTTCAGCCTAGTTTGTGGCTGTGGATGGGGATGGAATCATTGGCAATGTTAGCTCTTGGAAACCTGATGGAGAAAGAGAAGTGAAAGCTGACCAATGTATGTTTAGATGATATCACAATTAAATAGAAGAAAGGAAGACTTACATTTGGTGCCTTTCATGACCACTTGGATGGCTCAAAGTATTTTGTTACCCTTGAAGACTTTTGTTATTTATCAGCTATAATTTAGGAAACAGAACTGCAATTCCTATGTAGTTGACTCCTCGAAACTGCAATGTGATCATGACCAAATTATCTGTTTTCATTGTTTTGATGAAAGGACACATGTTGGACAAAACCCTCGGGAATATCTGCTGCTCTCCTTTTAGAGCATAACAGAGATAGCAGGGGCTCAGTTTAATTCATCATCTCAGAGATGTCTCCTTTCACAATGCGGCACTCCCTCCAGCAAGGCACAGGAGTGATAACTGAGCATTTGTGTTCAAGCCTTAGGTATGGGTCCTGAACCCACAGAATTTTGATGTTAAGGTAATAGGGCTGCTAACTGAACAGTGACTGAAACAGAGAAAGGGGGCATGGATGAACTTCTGAGGCACTCAGAAAAAATGTTCTCTTGAAATTTTCTTTCTTATATGCAGCTCATTTGCTGCACTGCATGATTCCCTTAAGATAGCTGTGCAGCACTACTGTACATGTTAAAAAATATAGTGGGAAGTGTGCCCAGCCTGCTTGTGATGGTGTGGAAACGGTGTGGAAACCATCCTGATGATGGTCTCACTCCGATTTAATAGGTAAGAGTGAACAAAGTGAGGATTGTTCCTTTGAGATGAACAGTTCATTGGGTAAATCCTGGAATCCCCTTCCTAGCTCACCACCCCCTTCGAAACGTAACTAGAGGAGGGCAATCAAAGCTGGCACATGCAGCGATGCCCATATCCCACAAGTGAATATAAAAGAAATGCAGAGAGGCAGAAGAGGAGGACAGTGCAGATAATCATGTCAAAAGCTGCAGTGAATTTGAAGAAGACAAGGGGGGGCATACTTCAAAATGGAGGAGGATAATGCTGGAAGATTATTCTGTGGGATTTACAATGTCAGCTGATATGAAAATCAATTGGAAAAGATAGGTGGTCAGGAATTCCATGGAAATGGGATTGAAGGAGCATGAGGAGAGACGGAGAAAATGGCAAAGGAAGCAGGATGAAAGATAGCAAAGAGGGCAACTTGGAGAGAGGCTTAATCTGGTGGTATGGATGGAGAGAGCAGAATGGATGGTCTCAATCTCAGTGATGGAAGTCTTCAAACATTTTCAGTTTATGGAAGTGGAGGAGGCAAAAAGAATGTCTAAATTAAATGTGGTAACAATGTTAAATAGTTAAGCTAATCTCCACCAATTATACAAATGACTCTACCCCATCAATTCAGGACAATATCAATAATTTGTTTCGTTTTGTTACTGATTTTGATCAGAAAGATGGGAAATTATCATTAAGCTCATCTTGTGCAGGAACAGTCGTGCATGTCTCTGACCCATGTCTTCAATGCAAAGGTGGCAGCAAATAAAAAGACAAACAAATCAGTGGTCAATTCAGAAAACAAAACTCTGGGAGACTCCTGTCTGACAATGGCACTCAAGCAAAGCTTCAAGTAGTCCATAGTTTCTCATAATCACAATTAACCAGCTGCTTACACTCCAGAACTAGAAATGTCCTGTTCATTTGTGAACTTGTCAAGTTCAATTTTAAATCACTGGTCTAGAATCCATTGGAATGGCGCAACCGTTTGTAGAAGGCAACAAAAAGAAGAAATTATTGAATAAGTGAGTTAATATTAATCAAGACACTCCATGTTTTCAACAGACTTTTGTGTCACTCTACTATTACCCTCATCAAAAATAGTTGAACCACATTCTTGATATCCCTATCTAATAACAACCTATCAATCTATCTTAAAAGCTCCAATTAACCTTCTGGGGACAGAATTTAACATTTTTGAGCGAAAAAGTGCTTTCTGATATTGCTATGTGGCCCAGCTATAATTTTAAGATGATATCCATTTGTTCTGGTTCACTATTTGATCAAATAATTTATCTGTAAATATCCTTGTGAATTTTTAATATTTTAAATAGTTTGTTCATATCACTGTTAGATTTTCTATAATCAAGGGAATTCAAGCCAGGTTTACGTACTGTCCTGATCACAATTTAACCATCAACTAACAACCAAAGACAGATCACAATGCTATTTGTGGGCCCTTGATGTGTACAAATTGGCAGGCACGTTTCCTACATTACAACAAGATTTATACTTTTAAAAAAGCATTTCCACTGACTGAGAAGTGCATTGGGACATTCTGAACTGATTAAAGGTGCTCTATAAATGTTAGCCTTTCCTACTTTCATTATTCTGTCTCCATGAAAATCAACAGTGATTGCTATTTTCCTGTATTTAAGCCAGTTTTCATGTAAACTGCCACTTAGACTGAAAAATATTGGAACCGGTAACCTGGCAGCAACATGATGTATAGACAGAGAAGATGGTTAGTGTGAAAATGCTTGTAACATTTGTCATTTAGAAAAGTCAATTTCACGTGAATTTAAATTCAAAAAGAGGGGGAACTTGAACTGTCTGTGATATTACATGGTGGATTAATCAAATACAGTTGAATTTGGAGTGTTGTGCCATTGCTTTTTGGTGCCATGATAAGAGATGATTTCCAACAATGTAGGCTGCATATGCTAAACTTCAGTAAGTCATGGAGAATGCAAAACACTGATTTAGAAATCTAGTTTGATGACTTGAATGCATATCCTATCTGTATCCTTTGCTGAATCCATTCTACTTACTCCCGATAGGCACCAATCTGCATTTCTATCAGGACAGCAGTAAACAAGTAAAACAAATGCATATGCTCATTTCTATTTATCCAGATTAAATTTTAATGAGAAACATCTGATTTCATTTAAGGGAGGCTAAAGCCACAGGTTCTTACACAAACACACACACTACAGGTACCATAGGAAATTAAAACAATACTAGTCTCTAAGAACCAATGAGTGCACTGAATCTAATCTGCCAGTACAGACAACACTAACTCACTATTCATAAAGTAAATAGAATCTGGCATGGGTTAGCAATACTTAGCAATGGTCAAATTAATATGCTTGAAGGCAACATTTAGCACACATCACTGATCTCAACATTTCAGGAGAATCTAGTCAAATCCAACAGATGTTCTGCTCCAGGGGAAAATGACCCTGATGCTTAGTGACAAACAGGGAGGAAGCTGGAGGTCCTGGAGTTTAACATTCCACAAAAGCTAGAAGCATGTTTTTATCCCTATCTGTTGAATTTAACAATGCAACTTGATGACTATTTTTGGAACATTTTTCCAGGTCACAGACAACAACATTGTCAGGCTGTTGGCTGAATAGGCATGTGACGACAAGCCACAGATGAGAGAGTGTAAAGCAGGGAAAATAAGATTGCATGGAGCCTGAGCTCAGGTAGTGAGAGAGTCATCACAAAGATAAAGGAGAAGTCTTGGAGATCAGGGTGGAACCAGAGAGAGAGGAGCGTGTGGGCTGCAAAAGACATTCTGAGGGCATTGAATCAGAGTAAGAGGAGATTTGGGAGTTTTGGAGTGGTTAAAAAAGCAGGGGACAGCATTCCTGTTCCTTTCATCTCACAGTGTTCGAATTCCCTATTGACATTCTGCAATAATAATCAATTCTAACACCTTCCTCATGACAGATGTTAGGTGACCGACCTATAAGTCTCTTGAGTTTTGTCTTCCTCCAATTCATGGGCACACTTGTAGACCCTAAGGAATTGTGTAAGATCTAAAAAATGCATCTGCTATCTCTGCAGATCCCTCTTTTAAAAACATAAGAAGCAAGTTATCATGCCAAAACAAAATGGCAGCCTTTAGTCCAGTAAGTTCATGGAGTCATAGAGATGTACAGCAAAGAAACAGACCCTTCGGTCCAACCCATCCATGCTGACCAGATATCCCAACCCAATCTAGTCCCACTTGCCAGCACCCGGCCCATATCCCTCCAAACCCTTCCTATTCATATACCCATCCAAATGTCTCTTAAATGTTGCAATTGTACCAGCCTCCACCACTTCCTCTGGCAGCTCATTTCCATACCCATACCACCCTCTGTGTGAAGAAATTCCCCTTAGGTCTCTTTTATATCTTTCCCCTCTCATCCTAAACATATGCCCTCTAGTTCTGGAATCCCCGACCCCAGGGAAAAGACTTTGCCTATTTACCCTATCCATGCCCCTCATAATTTTGTAAACCTCTATAAGGTCACTCCTCAGCCTCCGACACTCCAGGGAAAACAGCCCCAGCCTGTTTAGCCTCTTCCTATAGCTCAAATCCTCCAACCCTGGCAACATTCTTGTAAATCTTTTCTGAACCCTTTCAAGTTTCACAATATCTTTCTGATAGGAATGAGACCAGAATTGCATGCAATATACCAACAGTGGCCTTCTCCAGTTTCAACTGTTTTAAATTCTTCCTTTAACCCCAATTATCTATTATTATTGGAATGATTTTAGTGTCTTCTACCATGAAGGTAGACAAAATATTCATTCAAAGTTTCTGTCATTTCCTTATTTCCCAATAATTCCCCACTTAATTTTCCAAAGGTCTAATAATTATTTCAGCTACCCTCTTTTTATATAATTATAGGTTTTACTGTTTGTTTTTGAATTTCTAGATTATGCTTCTAATATATTTTCTCCCTCATTTTTTTCAGTCATCTTTTGCTACTTTTTAAGTGTTCGAACCTTCTGAGCTACCGCAATCTTTTATAAAATTGCATATCTTTTTTTCAATTTAATACCAATCTTCCTTCGTCAGTGACTGAAGGTTTGTTCTGAGAGTCTTGTTTGTTGAGAGTTTGTTCTTGTCTCAAAGAATCTTTCTTTCTGAACTTTTATTAAGAGTTAGGAAATATCTCCTTAAATCCTTGCCATTGCTCATCTACCATCCTACCTTTAACTTATTGTCACAGTGCATGTCAACCAACCCAGTCTTCATAATTTTGTAAACTAACTTTGTTTAGGTTTGAGGCATTAGTTTCAGACCCACGTTTATGAACATCAAACTGAATGTAAAATTTGATCATGTTATGATCAGTCATCACTGGGGAATTTTTTGCAGTGATATAACTTATTAATCCTGTCTTACTGCACACCACCAAGTTTAAAATAACCTTTTCCCTGGTTGTTTCCAGAGTAAATGTTTTTCTCAGAAACTATCCCGAACACACTCTATGAATTTATCTTCAAGGCTGCCTCCACCAACAAGAAGATCATTGTCCAAAGTTATTGCAGTGCTTTCGTACAAGTTTTCTTTTGATTTATACTGTTCTACTGTGTAGCTCCTATTTGGGTCGCATAGACAATTCCCACAAGCAACTGAGTTTCCTTTTCAATGTTTATCTCCATCTAATTTATTTTATACTTTGATTTTCTGAGCCAAGATACTTTCTTGCAACTGTGCTGTCATTAAAGTCCTAAAACTATTTACCGGGGTTCTTTCTCTTGGATGTTTTGAGAAGATTGTAGCTCAGGTTGAGGTTCTGGGTGTATGTTTGCTAGCTGAGCTGGAAGGCTTGTTTTCAGATGTTTCGTCATCATACTAGGTAATATCATCAGTGAGCCTCCAGTGAAGCACTAGTGTAATGTGTTTAGGTTTCCTCGCGTTTGGTGACATCATTTCCTGTGGTGATGTCATTTCCTTTTCTTTTTCTCAGGAGGTGGTAAATGGGCTTTCCCTTGGAGGTTGTTGGCAGTGTAGAATGTAGCCTATCCAGGGAAATATTGGATGCTATGAATTTCAAAGAAAGAGATAAGGAAAGATTTTTTGTTCGAAGATACTAGGCAGGTCTTTTGAAAACTATCTGAGATGTTTGCTGGAAGAATTGAAATGGCGCTAATTAAAACAGTTGCCATTTCAGTATCAATATGCTATGACCTGTCAATAAACCAAGGCAGTGTAAGTTGCGATTATCGCATTATCCAAAGGGGCGTCCATTTTATCTTAGTTGAAATCTTAGTTTGCAATGGTTTTGATGTTAATGTAAAATAATTTCTGATTTACAGAATGATTGGACTATCTGTACAACCTTCTGAAATGTAAGATGGCTTCTAGCAACCCATTTTATTCAACGTAGGATTTTTTTCTGGCAATTCCACTCTAATTACAGGACAAGTAACAGAAGGAACAGCAGCAAAAGGAGAACAGAGCTTTATCTCGAGGAAACAAGGTATGATCAGATAAGCTTGTATCCCCCCAGCAGACAGCCTGGCCCAGGTTAACATACCTGGACTCATATGGTGAATGGGCCGCAGGGAACTGCCTTTCAGTAATGATGCTGACTCAGTTATATCACCACCTGCAGCAAAGTTCCTGGACAAAGGCAAGTATATGAAGCCAGGAGCTGCCACAATCTCATGAATGGCAGAGTAGGTTTGAGGAGCTAAGCTGCCTACTCCTGTTCTTATGTTCCTACTTACAACAGGCTGCCACAACCAACACTGCATTGCACTTTGCAAATATGGGAGAAGTTTTCTCTCCCTGGTTCTCTCCAGTTTCAAACAGGGATGATCAGGAATATCTATCGGCTTACATGATTACATTAAGCATGGGATTAGTGCCGACCCTTTCACCACTTTTCCAGTGGGCAACTGCAAACAGCTGAATAGCATCCTGGAGTTCATGCATATTGTAGGTTCTTACCAATCTCAGAATGTTAATGATGCATCATGTCTTCCTACCGGCTTCTTCAATTTGTTTGACTACCTCAGAAGTCCCAAAGGTTTCCAATCTGGCAATGTGCAATTGTGGAGTAATCAACAAGTTCACTATCAGCTTCCATATCGCAGTAGTACTGTAACAATTCTTCACTGCCCTCTCTTCATGCACTTACGTGCATGAGAGAGGTTGGTTGCTTGGGAATAGTGACTTTGTGCACTGGTTTTGATTCCACTCAGAAAACCCAACTGAACCAAAGTACAATCAATTTCAAGCTCAGCAAGACTTTTCATAGACAGGCTATTCCAGTCCTGAAGCAACAACTCGCTTGCCTAGACAGTTCAAGTGACATTCTGCAGTGTCACACAGAAAGGGGTCACTTATAATTGTGACTTGTGCTATATTGAATATCTTTGCTCCACAGTGTTCACAAGGTCCTGAAATAACCCCACAGAGGCCGGTATCTGGTCACCAAGTCACCCTTTATTTACACATGGAGAGCCCTTGGCATTGATCCAGCTTCCTCAGAGCCAGCTCTCAGAGTGAACGGAACTTTTGTTTATATCTGACAGCCAGGGTTCCCTGTTTGAACCTGACGAAAAGCCCCAATCAGGGAACTCATATTTTATGTGGTCCACCTGGCTGACCTCATTACAACACTACATTTCCCTGCTCTCCTGAGTCCAAGAACATTGGCTGTTTATATTTTTTATCTCCTCCTGACATATTTTAGCACCAGATCAGGTTCCTGTAACTTTGCATTTGATACATGGGGTTTGTAATGCACAGTAGATTACTTTTTGTGCCCAGAACAAGATGTTCTTTACTGTTCAGGCAGTAAAGATGTTGAGGTGGCGATATCCACCATGTCCATCTCAGATTCCAAGATCTCTTCAACACTTGGCGGAAGGTTCCATAACAGTTGGAAAGGCAGTCAAGGAGCTGGAGGAGTAAGTGAGGACTGCAGATGCTGGAGATCAGAGTCAAAACGTGTGGTGCTGTAAAAGCACAGCAGGTCAGGCAGCATCCGAGGAGCAGGAGAATCGATGTTTCGGGCATAAGCCCTTCATCAGGCAAGTTTTGCTCTCACCATGTTTGAGAATTTCCATCTTTCATATGGTTCACATGCTTGTTCAGGACCGTCGCAGCTACAAAAATTTGTATGTCACTGGACCTAACCTCATGTTGGCCAAGCTTCTTATCCATACATGGCCATTCCCATGGTTCCTACACAAAACCTCATCCCCTGACATAAACTATTGTTCCTGCATAGCGGGGTTTTGTGTCTGTCATCATCGTTCCTGATGCCATTTCACCTTTCTCCCCAGGTCTGGGAAGATCAGATTTAATCTGGTGTGGAATCGACTCCCCATGAGCAACTTTGGTGGACCTATCCCTGTAATAGCATGAGCTATCCCTGGAATCAAATAGGAACTGGGACAGTTTGGTATCTACTGAAGCTTCAAAATTTGGACTGCTGTTTCTGCAGAACAATGGATGATGTATGGTATGGAGCTGTCCTTATATGACAAATACCATATGACTTCAAGAAATACTCAAATTTCCCGATGGCAAACAATGGCCCATTCTGGGAGACCATGGATTGCAAAAGAAGATTGCAGTATTTCTATTGTTATTTCCGTGCTTGATGAATGAACCTTATGCACATCCAATCATTTTGGTTGGTATCCACAATGAGTAAGAACATTGAGACCATGAAACGACCTGCATTGTCAACATCTAATCAAGTCCAGAGTTAACCCAGTCATTCCCATGAATATAGGGGAGCTGCTGGCAGTAATTGTTTGTCCTTGTTGGCACTTTGGGCACTGCCCCACCAATGCATCTATGACAATATCCAATCCTAGCCTAGACACCAGATATAACTTCTCACCAATATCTTCATTTTGGAAATCCCTTGATGACCCTAGTGGAGGTCAGCCAGTACCTGGTAGTGACCTTTGCTCAGGACAATCACTCTTGCTCTCTGTAATAATATACCGTCCTCTATTGTGATCTGGTCTCTCAGGGTCAAAAAAAGTTTCAATTCTGGTTGGGACAGTCCTTTGGTTACCCCTATCACCACTAGCTGTTTCAGTTTTTGCCAGGACTGGATCTTTTTGTGTCCCCAAAGTCTGATATTGTCAGCTATGACTGGAATCTTGTCCAGAAAATGTAAAACCATTATGCACTCTTCAGGATGGTACCATTGAGATCTGCCAGCAGGATGCATCAGCATTTGCTATTTGTCCTTCCAGATGGTGTTTCAACTTGTAATTATACACACTTAGTGTGAGATCCCTCTGCTAAATTCAGATTAAAGCTATGGCCCACATTGCCTTGTCCTCTTTAAGTAGACCTAACAGGGTTTGTGGTCTGTTATTATTACAAATTTACATCGGTAATGGTGTGTAAAAAAAATGACTGCCAAACCTTCCCTCCCTATCTGGGCATATATACGCTCTGCATTAGCCAAAGTCCTGGATACATATGGTATTGGGTGTTCGAGCCAATACACTACCAACACTGTATGGGGGAACAGCGCATGTCAATACCAGATCTCACTTGGGATCATAGTGTGCCAACATCATAGCGGATGATAACTGTTTCTGCACTTTGCTGAAAGCTATGGCCTGGATATGCAATCATTTCCAAGGGGGACCCTTTTCTCAGCATTGATGCAAAGCTGCCAGGATGGAGATCAGGTTATGTGTGAACTTTCCATAATAATTCCCCAGCCCAAGGAAAGACCGAAGCTCCAGTACAGACATGGGAGCCAGGATGCCTTTAATCACCATCACTTTATCTTCCAACAGGTACAACCCAGTTTTGTCAATTTTTTAGCCCAAGTAGGTCACTTGTGGTTTCTAGAACACACATTCATTCCTTCTGAGGTGTACACCCACCTGGGAGAAATGTCCAAGGACCATGTCCAATTTCTCTAAGTGCTCCTTATTGGTATTCTCTGTTATGAGCAAGTCATCTAGATAAATGTGATCTAGGGAAGACCTTTGAAAATATTCTCCATTGTCTGCAGAAATATTGCACAAAACCCCAGATGGCAATATTGATACAAACTCTTTAGGTATTAATTGTGACATTAATTGTGACCTACAACTACAAGTATAGGTACATGTGGGTCAGGTCCAGCTGCATGAAGGACAGCTCCTACCCTGCCAGCTTTGTGTCTCAATCCTCTGTGTGAGGGATTTGGTATTTATCCAGCAGTGAAAGGCTGTTTTCCATTTGTTTAAAATCTCCAGGACGATGAACAGACCTGTCAGACTTCACAATCGGTACGAACAGTGCTGCCCATTCTGCAAACTAGACTGGTTAGATGATTCCTTCGCTTTCCAGCCTCCTGATATCTGCCTCTAAGGCAAATGGCACTGGACAGGCCTTGCAGAATCAAGGAATTTCTTCCTGGTTACCATACAAGGTGGCCTTGGCTCCTTTGATAGTCCCTGGATTTTCCTGAAAGATTTCTGGGTATGGATTTACGACTTCATTCAGGCAGTCATTTTCTAATCGTCAAAAGGGGAATCTTTCTCAATCAATTTTGCCCCATCAAGCATGGCTGTAGGCCTTTTACAACAATCAGCGATAACTAAACCAGCTGCTGCTCATAAGAGATTGGAACCTACATTATACCCTTAACATGTAAAGCTTCCCTTGTATAGATTCTTAGTTTTACTCGAGGTCATTTGTAAACTTAAGGGTTGGCGTCGAGAGTGTTAAAGATTGGTTCTGTGATCACCAAAACGGCCGTGCCAGTTTCAACCTCCATTAGAGCTGGACAACCATTTAACCATTTATTTTGATTGGTTCTGATTTGGATGTTGCTAAGCAATTTAGTTGTTCCAAACCAGATGTAGGTGGATTTTCCAGGGTGTGCACACTCTTGAAAATCGACCGATAAGTTCTCTTACTCAATTTAGGTTTAGTGGAATTCTTTTGCTGTGTCTAGTCAGCATACTGGCAGCAACTACAATAGATTTCCTGTATGGATCCTGAAAAGAATTTTAACCGTTTGGCCAAGGCTTAGCTTTTTTGTGGATTTTGCTATTGGCTGACCTAGAGTCCCTCTCTTCAGGATATATCCTGAGTGAGGCTATGCAGTTGCCATCACTTAAGTTAAGTCACGTTCCACTCAGTTGGCCTGGCGAGGGTGTCCACTTCCATCAGAATACCCTGCAACTCATGTGCTCCATTTGCTACATTTTCCAATGACAAAGCTAGTTGTAGTGCCTGTTTGAAGTCCAGTTGGGTTTCAGCTAGTAGGCACTTTTGCATGGTTACATCATTAATCCCACATACCAAATGGTCTCCCTGCATCTCATTAAGGGTTAAACCAAAGTCAAATGCCTCTACCATTCATCTTAACCATGTCAAAAATCCCGATACTGATTCCCCCGATTCTCGAATTGCTGAGTAAAACCGGTAGTGTCACAGAATTAATGGAGGCTTGGGGTCATAATATTCCTTAATTAACTCTGTCAACTCCTGAAAGGTTTTAGTATCTGGTGCCTCAGGGAAAATTCGGTTCCGAATAACTGAAGAAGCTGTGTGTCCGCAACCTCATGGGAGAATTACTCATTGTTTTTCATCTGCCTCAATGTTATTTGCTGGGAAGAAGCAACGCATTCTTTCCACATACTGTGCTCAGTCTTCAATGGCAGGGTCAAATAAGTCAAGTTTCCCAAATAATGGCATGATGCCAGAAATGCTGATCCCAACTCAAAGACTGTTGTGAGTGAATTTGTTCAGGAGCATGCTTTCCTCTTGTTGCCACTGAAATAACTCTACAGAAGCTGGTATCCAGTCACCAAGTCACTCTTTATTTACATGTGGAGAGTCCTTGACACTGACCCAGCTCCCTCAGATTAGATTAGATTACAGTGTGGAAACAGGCCCTTCGGCCCAACAAGTCCACACCGACCCGCCGAAGCGAAACCCACCCATACCCCTACATTTACCCCTTACCTAACACTACGGGCAACTCTCAGAGTGAACAGAATCTCTGACACTCCTGTTTACATCTGTCAGCCAGGGCTCCCTGATTGGACCAGATTAACAGCCCCAATCAGGAAACTCATATTCTATGACATCCACTTAGCTGACCTTGTTATAATCACTATAGGACTGTTCGCAAATGACACCAATAGAGTAGAAGATGGTGAAAAGCAAGCAGGTTTTGGTATCTGCCTACAGTCACAACTCTGGCAGCACCTGTTTTTAAAATCCTGCTTCTCACTGCAGTCTAACAATCACATTCAACATCTTACCCAGTCCTTCTAGTTCCTAATAAACTACACTAAGCAATGTTGATATGACACATCTGGCACAGCAGGATCATCAGCAACCACAAAAAAGACTCTGCACACAACAATTCCAAAGAGGGTTAATGATTTCATTGCTTACAGAAATGGTAACATACTCATTATTATCTGGCTCTCCCTAATACCTGTCTTAGGAAATCTCTCACCAACTGTTCTTACTTCTTCTTTTAATGCGTTTATTTGTCCAGACATGGAATGGCCTAAAAATAGCGAAAAGGAACAAATCCTTCCCATCCTCACAGCAGCCATCATCATTTTGCCACAGTCCTCAAAATAGGTTGGTATTTCCTCAATGAGAACACATAGTATTGGTTTCCTTATTTTAAGAAGCATGTAAGTATTTTGAAAGAGGTTCAAAGAAGACATACCAGACTGCTACCTGGAATAAGTGATTGTACTATGAGGAAAGGTTGGGCAGCTTAGGCTTGCCTTTACTGCGGTTGATTAAGGGAAAGATGACTTGATTGAAAGATAAAAGGTCCTGGGAACTCTTGACAGGTTGGATGCGGAGAGGATGCTTCATCTCAAGAGTGGATGTGGAACTAGGATTTACTATTCAAAAATAAGAGATCACTGATGTAAAGCAGAGATGGGGTGGATTTTTTTTTCTCTCAAAGGGCCATGAGTCTTTGGAACTCTGTACCTGAAAAAGGTGATGGAAGCAGAGCCTTCAAATATTTTCAAAGCAGATATAAATACATTCATAATAAGTAAGAGGGTGCAAGGTTATCAGGGAGAGGTGGGAATGTGAATTTGAGGTGACCACCAGATCAGACATGATCTTATTAAATGTCAAAGCAGGTTGGAGGGTCTGACTGTTCTATTCCTGCTTCTTATTCATTTGTTAGGTGTGCACAGCTAAGCTAGATATTTAAATGAAAGGCTTCTGATGTCAATAGAATGATTATGCTAGTTTAAGACTGAATAGGATGGAGTTTGTACCAGACACTCCCTGTTCAATATTAGTTAGTGGATGGAAGAAGCCACAACAGATAAATTATCTCCTGGATTCTATAGTCAACAGCAAAGTGAGAGCAAAGTGAGAGCAAAGTGATAGCACTCGCTGCTGACCTTCAAAGAAAGCTGCCCATCAAAATCTAGCAATCTCCATTTTTCATGGCCTTCATCTTTTCATGACATCAGTTTGAATCTAGCTTCAAGTCAAGGGCGGTCAAGCTTCTAGCAACAGTAATATCATCAAACAACTTAAAGCAGCCAATTATATTGAAGTATTTTCAGGGACATAAAATCAGGATGTAAAATGCACTGAATTTTTTTACATTTAATTACAATTTGATAGAGACTGAAATATACGATTGGAACACACACTTTGGATTAAATTAAAATCTGAAATTTCATTTTCAAAGTTTAATATAATTATATTTCAAAATTAGGAACTTTATAACATCATAGAAATCCAACATTCTGTAAATATAAAATTATTCTTTCAAGGCCAGTGACACTGTTAGCAGTAATTATGAAGTTAGTGTGCCATTAGAAACCCAGTGGCACTTCATTCGACAAGGTGTTAAATTTTCAAGGGTTTTTGCAACAAGACTAATAGCATATTAACAATGATGACATTTAATCAATAGCCTACAAAATTTATTTATGTATATTTGTGCCTGGTTACTGCCTTGGTGTTTGGAGAGAATCAATGTAAACATGGTTTAGAAATTAGGAATGTTGTGCTACCAAGATTTTTGTGGACTCATACAGTTATACAGCACGAAAACAGACTCTCCGGTCGAACTCATCCACGCCAATCAGACATCCCAATCTATCCTAGTCCCATTTTCCAGCGCTTGGCCTATATCTTTCTAGACCTTTCCTTTTCATGTACTCATCCAGATGCTTATAAATGACATAATTGTATCAGTCTCCACACTTTCTCTGGCACCTCATTCCATACACCTTTTTCAGTCTGAAAAGTTGCCTCTCAGGGCCATCTCATCTTTGATCTACGCCCTCTAGTTTTGAACTCCCCTACTCTGGGAAAAAGACTTTGGTTATTCATCCTAACCATGCCTGTCATGATTAGTAAATCTCTATAAGGTCACCCCCTCAGCTTCCAATGGTCCAGGGTAAAAAAGCCTTGCCCTATTCAGCCTTTCCTTATAGCGCAAACCTTCCAATCCCGACAACATCCTTGTAAATCTTTTCTGAACCTTTTCAAATTTAACAACATCTTTCCTATAGAAGGGAGATCTGAACTGAATGCAGTATTCAAAAAGTGGCCTCACCAATGTCCTGTACAGCCACAACATGACATCCTAACTCCTATATTCAATGCACTGACCAATGAAGACAAGCATGCCAAACACTTTCTTCACCCTGTCTACCTGCGAGTCCACATTCAAGGAACTATGCACCTGTACCCTAGGTCTCTTCATTCATCAACACTCCCCAGGGCCTTATCATTAGCTGTATAAGTCTTGTCCTGGTTTGCCTCACCAAAATGCAACACCTCACATGTACCTAAATTAAAGTTCATTATCTGCAGCTCCTCAGCCCATTGGTCCTCTGATCAATGTCCTGTAGTACTCTGAGATAACCTTCTTCCCTGTCCACTACATCACCAATTTTGGTCTCATCTGCAAACTTACTAATCACACTTCCTATATTCACATCCAAATTATTTATATAAATGATGAAAAGCAGTGAACCCAGCACTAATTCTTGCAGTACACCATTGGTCACAGGCTTCCAGTCCAAAAAGCAACCTTCCATCACTTCCTTCTATCTCCTACCTTCAAGCTAATTAGTATCTAATTAGTTAGTTACACATGATTCCATGCGATCTAACCTTGCTAACCAATCTACCATGCAGAACCTTGTCGACTGCCTCTACTGAAGTCCACATAGACAACGTCCACCATTCTGCCTTCAATCTTCTTTGTCACTTCTTCAAAAATCTCAATCGAGTTAGTGAGACACAGATTCCCATGTGCAAAACCATATCAACAGTCCTTTTAGATTAGATTACTTACAGTGTGGAAACAGGCCCTTCGGCCCAACAAGTCCATACCGACCCTCCGAAGAGCAACACATTCAGACCCATTCCCCTACACCTATGTGCAATTTAGCATGGCCAATTCACCTGACCTGCACATCTTTGGACTGTGGGAGGAAACTGGAGCACCTGGAGGAAATCCACGCAGATACGGGGAGAACGTACAAACTCCACACAGACAGTTGTCTGAGGCGGGAATTGAACCTGGGTCTCTAGCGCTGTGAGGTAGCAGTGCTAACCACTGTGCCACCGTGCCAAAGTTAATCAGTCCTTGCCTTTCCAAATGCATGTAAATCCTGTCCCTCAGTATCCCAACCTTACCCACCGTTGACATCGGGCTCACTATAGGTCTATAGATACCTGGGTATTCCTTACCACCTTATTTAAATAATGCATCACATTAGCCAACCTCCAGTCTTCTGGCACCTTTACCCATGAATAGCCTCTCCCAAGCAACTTTTGAAAGTTTCTGCCTAATACCATCAAAAATGGCCTTACTCCAATTTAGAACTTTAACTTTCAGATCAGCTATAACCTTTTCCATAACTATTTTAAAACTAATAGAGTTATGATCACTGGCCCCAAAGTGCTCCCCCATTGACCATCGCTGTCACTTGTCCTGCCTTTTTTCCCCAAGTTTTGCTCTTTCTCTAGTAGGTATGTCCACATATTGAATAAGAAAATGTTCTTGTCTACACTTAACAAATTCCTTTGTATCCAAGCCCTTAACACTGTGGCAACCCGAGTCTACGTTTGGAAAGTTAAAATCCCCTGCCATTGAAACCCTGTTATTCTTACAGATATCTGAGATCTCTTTACATATTTGCTTCTCAATTTCCTGCTGGCTATTGTGGGCCCTATAGTACAACCCAATAAGGTGATTATCCCTTTCTTATTTCTCAAATCGACCCAAATAACTTTATTGGATTTCTCCCCGGAATATGAAGTACAGCCATAATGTTAACCTTAACCAAAAACACCATTCCCCCTCCTCTCTTGCTCCCTTTTCAACCCTTCCTATAGCATCTATACCATGGAATGTTAAGCTGCCAGTCCTGCCCCTCCCTGAGCCACATTTCTGTAATAGCTATGATATCCCAGTCCCATGTTCCCAACCATGGCCTGAGTTCATCTGCCTTAAACATCAGGCCATTTGCATTGAAATAAGTGCCGTTTAATTATAAGCCTTACCTTGTTCTCTGCCTTGCTTTTGCCTGCCTTGACCATTTAACCTGTTCCTCTTCTCTACTTTACCGGCCTCAGACTAATCTCTTTTCTCACGATCTCTTTGGGTCCCACATTCCCCTCCCCCCTTAATAGTTTAGAGCCTCTGAGTAGCACTAGCAAATCTCCCCTCTTTACTATGTACATGTTAGAAGTAGAGGTGTGTCCCTTATCCAAAAACGGCTCAGGGTTACTACCAATTGATTAATTATTCTATTACTTCACTCCCTTCTCATTTAGTCTTCAGTTAGCGATTGATCTTTGTGCCATCAGTAAGATGCCACTTACCAACTGAATCTCCATAGTTGAATAACAGAGGTAGAGAGGTTGTTTTCTAAGTTAGGGAGGGCAGCCTTCTTTAAGTCCCTCACTCACCAGCCACTGCATGGTGATCAGTGAAATGCTGACAAAACATTTACCAGTGAATCTGTAGAATGATGAAGGAAACCTTAGATTGCAGTAACAGTTTATCGAGAATGCTCTTCAATGTTGGAACAAAGTTTAACAAAAATTGATAAAATTTAAATAGCATTTAAAAAAAAGATTCTTATTGAAATTTATAAATTGCAGTTAGCTTTCTGCCTCATTTTTAAATAGAGAGAAACATTGATCACTGAATTTGTTGCTGGTAAGCATTATCACATATTGCTTGCAGTGTGATTTGCCACCAGCAGGGGAGCTTTACCTGATGAGGCAGTGCCTATGTTATCTCTCATAAAGTAAGAAGCTAAGACATGGGTAACATCATACTGGAATACCCAACAGGCATTTATTACGGTTTGTTAATATATACAGATATTACATTCATAGCCCCATCTATGTCTTGGTTAACTTGAAGCTATTCAGTAATAAAGAGCAGCACACTTCCATTAGCCTGTCATGGTTCGAGTGATCCAAGGTCAGATGGCATCCGATACCTTTAGATCCTTAGGTCACTGTAAAGATCTCATGAACTTGTCTCTTCAAGTTATACTGGCATATTGTGCAACAAACCCAAGAACTGAGGATGCTTGAAACATGAAACAAAAATGGAAATTGATGGAGAGAATTATTAGATCTAGCAGCATCTATGAAGAGAAAGTCAACATTTCAGATCCAGTGACCCTTCATTAGAACTAGAAGTAGCTAGGAAAGGCGGTATATGCTGAAAACGGGGGTGGGGGTGGAGAGGTTGGGGGATGTTGAAAGAGTGAAAGGATATGTCAGGACAGAAACCAGAGGGAGAGAAAGAAAGTTAGGTGAATAAAGGGATTGATAATGATATGCCAAGAAGGAGAAAAGCTAATAATGGGGACCATCAGTAGGTGAAAATGGTTGGCTGTACTGAAAACTGCCAATGTGATGATGAGGCTTGGGGTGTGGTGGTGGGTAATGGACATAGATAAATGTCTTCAGGTCATCAAACTATTAACCTCAATATTAAGTCCTGCAGGTTGCAAGGTCCCCAAGTGGAAAATGAGATGCTGTTCTTCCATCTTGCACTGGTCTGTGCTGGAGCACTGCAGCAGGACTGAGAGGGAAATGTTGGGCAGGAAACATGATGGTGTGTTAACGTGGCAGGCAACAGGAAGCTCAGAGTCATTTTTTCAGACATAACATAGGTGTTCAGTAAAGTGGTCACTCAGCCTGTGTTTTGACTTCCCAATTTAGAGGAGACCTGCTACACCTAGAAGGTATGTCTGGAGTCTTGGACATATTGTGTCTCTGAAATGTACACTGACACTGACTGAGAGATATAACTCAACATTTAGGACAGTAGTGGGCCCTCAGTACAGGATTATGCAATGTCTCTACAATTGCTGGAAGCAAATTCTATGTGCTATGATGCTGCCCAATAGCTACCTGACGAAGGAGTAGTACCCAGAAAGCTTGTACTTCCAAATAAGCTTCTGCTCTATCAAGATCCTTTAGGATCTTAAATGTTTCAATTAAGCCATCCCTTACTTTTCTCAACTCCAGGGGATATAAGCTTGCCCAAAGAACCTTTCCTAATAAGACAGCCTGCTCATTGCAGGTATTGATCTAGTAAACCTCAGCTGCCATTAGCACATTTACTTCCTTCCTTAAATGAGGCAATGAATACTGTGCACAGCACTCCAGATGAAGTCTCACCAATTTTCTTCCTTTTGTATTCAATTCCCTCATAATACATGATAACATTCTTTTCGCTTTCTAAATTATTTGCTACCTCTTCATATCAACCTTTGTGATTCATGCACTAGGATATCCAGTTGCTTCTGCATCTCAGTGCACTAATCTTTCACCATTTAGGTAATATACTTCTTTAAAAATCCTACCTGACAAATTGAACATTTTCACATTTTCCCATATTACATCTCATTTACCAAATTTGTGCCCTCTCACTGGCCCCACAAACAACAATATGAAGTGAGCACATGTTGCAAAAAGGAAACAAATTCTGGGATCCAAGTTAGGATAGGTTCTCATGGTGAATGGTCAGTTGTGCTATGTCTTGCAATATTTAAAACAACAGTAAGAACACAGGAATGGGCCCTTCCACCCACAATGTTGTGCTGAACATGACACCAAATTAAACTAATCCCTTATGCCTGCCCTTAGTCCCTAAACCTCCATTCCTTGCATACTCACAAGCTTATCTGAGAACCCCTTAAAAGCCCTATTGTAACTGCCTCCACCACCAACCTCAGCAGCAAGCTTCAGATATCTACCAATCTCTGTGTAAAAAACTTGCCCCTCACATCTCCTTTGAACTTTTCCCCTCCCACCTTAAATGCATGCCCCCTAATATTAAACATTTCAACTCTGGGACAAAGAATCAATGGGCTAATTTTTCCCAGTCCCTGAAAATGTAGGCAATGGCCACTCATTTGGGAAAATATGCTAAGATTCGAAAAATTTTAATTCTCAACATCAAAAAAGAGGTTTGATTTTACAGCCAAAGTTTGAAAACCAAGACAAGAATGTCAATGGTGAGTGGCAAGAAACCGACTTACATGTAATTGCATGCCATTAGTACCTAATCTCACTTCATTGATTTGTAGTCTGCCATTCCCCAGACAAAAACTGGCACGAAAGTCAGAGCAGATACCTGGCAACTGCAGCTTTCCACCTGCTCCTCCAGACCTTCATTTTGGGCAGAAGTCACCAATACTTCAGCTTATGCTCCATGGACAGTAACCGCCTTTGGAAGTTGGTATCAGATACATACACAGCCTCACCACAGTTCTTCATTTCAATACTTACTTTGAAAAACATTGAAATCTTGCATTGTAATGCCCTGCATGCACATAGATGTCCATCTCAAAGATTGGATTCGGGAGCATCTCAGAACTCATTGTTTCTCTTCAAAGTTTGGGTGAAGATTTGTAGCTCGGGTGTTCGTTGTTGTGGTTCTGTTCGCCGAGCTGGAAATTTTTGTTGCAAATGTTTCGTCCCCTGTCTAGGTGACATCCTCAGTGCTTGGGAGCCTCCTGTGAAGCGCTTCTGTGGTGTTTCCTCCAGCATTTATAGTGGCCTGTCCCTGCCGCTTCCGGTTGTCAGTTTCAGCTGTCCGCTGTAGTGGCCGGTATATTGGGTCCAGGTCGATGTGTTTGTTGATGGAGTTTGTGGATGAGTGCCATGCTTCTAGGAATTCCCTGGCTGTTCTTTGTTTGGCTTGCCCTATAATGGTAGTGTTGTCCCAGTCGAACTCATGTTGCTTGTCGTCTGCGTGTATAGCCACACATGCAGACGACAAGCAACATGAATTCGACTGGGACAACACTACCATTATAGGGCAAGCCAAACAAAGAACAGCCAGGGAATTCCTAGAAGCATGGCACTCATCCACAAACTCCATCAACAAACACATCGACCTGGACCCAATATACCGGCCACTACAGCGGACAGCTGAAACTGACAACCGGAAGCAGCAGGGACAGGCCACTATAAATGCTGGAGGAAACACCACAGAAGCGCTTCACAGGAGGCTCCCAAGCACTGAGGATGTCACCTAGACAGGGGACGAAACGTTTGCAACAAAAATTTCCAGCTCGGCGAACAGAACCACATCATTGTTTCTCTCTTCATGTTCACTCATTTTGCATCAGTTTGGTCATCCACAGCATTGCTGCCATGCCTTGCATTGCCTTTTGTACTTTGCCACCTCATTTGGAACTCACAAACTCACAGTCTTTCTGCCTTGTCTTGTCTTGTCTTGTCTTTGAGTGTAAATGCAAAGGCCAGGCAGCCTCTTATGGTGCCAACAATAAGCAGTGAAGGGTGTGGATGAGTTACTTTAAGGCATCATGCCACGCTTTTCTCTCAATGCCCATCTCACATCTACGTCATCTGACAGCAGCTTACACAGCAAACACATTGCATGAATGTTAACCAGATGGCCTTGTCTTAAAGTTTGAAGGTGTAGTCCTCAATCAAGTCCATGGGCCTATCTTCAATCAGAGTTAAACAGCTCAGTAAGTCAAGGAACATTGTCTGATCTCAGTCCAAGTGTTGGATGCAGTCATTAAGCTGCTTGGGAGTCCAAGGTCAGGGGTCCATTTCATTAGTCTGGAGATTGGGCCACCATCAGTCTTCCAGGTTCAGTTTAACCAATCTGCACATTAGAAATAGGTCAGTTGACCATTTGTACAGAAGTCAATCATGGGTTCTGAAGAAGAGTCACTGGACCCAAAATGCTGCCTCACAGCACCATAGATGCTGCCAGACCTCCTGAGTTTTACAGCAATTTCTGTTTTTGCTTATGATTTCCAGTTTTATTTTTAATTAGATTTCCTACAGTGTGGAAACAGGCCCTTCAGCCCAACCAGTCCACACCAACCCTCCGGAAAGTAACCCACCCAGACCCATTTCCCTCTGACTAATGCACCTAACACTATAAGCAATTTAACATGGCCAATTTACCTAACCTGCACACGTTTGGACTGTGAGAGGTAACTGGAGCACCCGGAGGCAACCCATGCAGACACAGGGAGAACATGCAATCGCCACACAGACAGTCACCCGAGGCTGGAATTGAACCTGGGACCCTGGTGCTGTGAGGCAGCAGTGCTAACCACTGAGCCACGGTGCCACCTGTATTTGTTTTTCAGTTCGGGGTCCATTCACTCATCAGTTGCTGCTGTCTTTCCAAGTCTGTGCACCAAAAGGCTTGAGCAACATACATCTGAATCAGGGCAATGATGTGAAATGTCCATGCAGAGACATCCTATTGGCCTCCTTGTCCAGGGCCTCTATATCACAATGTTTGGAGAATGTCATTCAGATGTCATTTGGGTGGCCGCAGCTTCTGACTGATCCCATTACTGAGGAGCTGCCTTGTTTCTGATATTGCCCACACAGGCTCATTGGAACTGTCCCCAGTGGATTCAGGCACAAAAGCAATGGCATGCCCTGTGGTCACTGCACTATGGGCTGTGACACAAATGGATGAGGGACACATACCATCTGCAAGGCCAGAATCAGCATCAACCTCTTGCTGAGTGTAGCTGAACACCTTGTTCTTTACATGGGGTTCATGCTGTTTAATAAAAATTAAGGTTAAAAATGGTTAGAAGACTCCACAACATTCACAGCTCCCCCCCATTCAATCCTGACAAAGTTTCTTGCTAGTATGAGTGCTGTGGAAAGTATACCTATCACACAGGCAGGGTTGGAACGTTTTTTGGTGCTAAGAATGGCTCAACCTTCATTCTTAAAGATGCAACTGAAATGACATTGGGCCACACGCTAGAGGGTGAAAAGTGAACATATATTAACAAATAGTATAATATAGTTACAATGAAGTGTCACCCATGCAACTAAATGCCCGTTTAAGGTCTTCATTTCCTTCCCATTCCATCTAAGTGCACGTCCAGTGTTTGCAGTGGGGGATGGAGGGAGTCTCCCCAATATTGGAGCCTCTTTGCTTTGTAGTTTCTGTTGGGTGACCCCAAGAGTGTTTAAGGTAGAGACAGCCCAAGGCCGCATGCTGGCTCAGTGGTTAGCACTGCTGCCTCACAGCACTGGAAACCCAGCTTCAATTCCAGCCTGGAATGATTGTGTGAAATTTGCACATTCTCCCCGTGTCTGCGTGGATTTTCTCTGGTTGTTCCAGTTTCCTCCTACAGTCCAAAGATGTGCAGGTTAGGTGGGTTGGTTTTGGGAAATGTGTGGTTGTGGAGATAAGGTAGGCAGCTGGGTCTGGGCAGGATGCTCTTTGGAGAGTTGGTGTGGATTCAACGGGCCAAATGGCCTCTTTCTACAAGGGGATTTATGGTAACTTAATCTGTTGGAAGTTCACCTTCCTCGACTTCAATCCCCCACACTTGGGAATTACAGACCGGATGGAGCTGGACACCAGTGAAGTGACCTGAGTGGAGATTTCAGGAAGGGTTATATATGGCTCCTCCTCCGGCTAGGTGCACCACTGGCATCTCCCTGACTCCTTGTGAAGAAGGTGCTCCTGAAGTGATGTCAAGTTTCTTCACCTCCTGTTCCCTTGAACCAGTGGATTGAGTGATGGCATGCAGTTCCATTGTATACCCAGGAGACAATGAGTTTGCTGAGCTTGGGTCTCCATGGCAACTGCCAACCCTGCATGCTCGAAGCACAGCACAAACCGCATTGGTAGATTTCTCCAAATTTTCAGTGTGTCCAACATATATAGAGATATCAGCATTACCACATTAGCAATAAAGATTCTCTCCCATTCAGTCCAGAAGTCTCTCCTCATCGAGGATGACAAGATGGATATCAGGCACTCACTGCCTGTCTTGGCTCTCACCACACTGTTGTGGGCTGTTTTCTTCTGGAATGAGACAAAGAGAGGGATGGAGTGAGATACAAACAGTTGGCACGACTGTCAGTGTTGGTGCAGCTGGAGGGAATGGGGTGAGATGTTTGAGGGAGTTGAGAGTGAATGCAAGGTTAACAGTCTGAGGGCTTGGGACTTGGGGGAATGTGATTAGAGAGTGTCAGGGTAAGTGAGGGAAAATGATATATGCAATATTGAAAATAGTAGATCATGAACCTTGGTCAGACGTGCAGAGAGTGAGTGTGAGAGAGATAAAGGTTGAACTTAACTTCATGGAGTGCAGAAGGTCATCACACGTCTTCCTGCACTACTGAGCTTTCCTCCAGACTGTGCACTCCATACTGACCCACCTGGCAGCTGTGGACCAGGTTGGCTGAGTCTGGTGGCATGGTCTCCTATGGTAGACCTGAAGAGAAGAGAATGGCACTGCCAATCACCACCCCATCACCAGGAACCTCCAGGTCACTGTCAACAAGGAAATTGCCAATTTGCTGCTGTCCGGACAATTCTTCCACACTGCAACTGTGAGAGGCAGCTCCTGACCAGCAGCATTTGACCTGCAGAACAATTGGACACAATCAGAGGTGGAAATCTCAGAAGCTCTGCACAGTAGCGAGTACTTCTGTTGCTGTTAAGCACAGGATAATATTAAAGCAGCACCACAGAGATAAGGCACACACCTAATGAAGTGAGCATACAACATTGTGTGAAAAGAAACACGTGAGGACTTGCAGAAAGAAACCCTCAATAGAACTTCAAGGTATCGTTCAGCTCTTGGTATTTCCATTGATGTCATTTTTCTAAAAATCTATTTCCTATATCCCATTGGATCTGAAAGAAGCTGATTGCTTACCATATTTTTTCCACTTGAAGCCCTGAGAGGCCTCAAGCCAGATTTGGCATGCAGTCTCCATATTCAAAGGACCCATTCAATTGAGAAGAGAGCCCTAATACAGCAGGCCAGGCCTTTACTACCAGTGGCGGCACACACTGCCAACATTTTTTTTAAATCAAATAATCCTGTGCATTTTCTATCTGTACACCTTTATTTCTGGTACAGTGCACCTCTTCCACATTCTGGAGATCTGAAACAAACATGGGAATGTTGGAGAAACTCAGCAGGTCTGGCAGCATCTGCAGCAAGAAAAATAGAGTTAATGTTTTGAGTCTGAATTGACTACTTCAGGAACATTTATGTGTATTGGTAGTGTTCCTCCCTTTGAGTCAGGAGGGCTGATCCAGAGCTGTAATAACACCTCTGAAAAGGATGCTTAGAAAATATCTTCCTGTGTTTTATAAACATATTGAGCACATTAGACATGACACCAGCATCACAGTTCTGTATTTTTCTTTTCACCTGGCAGACTGTTAACACACTTGAAACTTTTATTCAATCATCTTAAGTTTAAAAATGATCAAAAACATCACAAAAGGAAACACATTAATGTTGTATTGACTCAGCCCTCACTTAGGAGTTTGCAATGTATGTGATTTTGTGCATTACATAATGCACACAAATGTTTTGTTGCAACATATGCTATTTATGGCTTTGTTAACAAAATGCCAATAACACATACACTCACTTTGTCAACTGGAAGTGATTTGGTGAATCAGAATTTATCTAATAGAATGAACAGGAAGCAATTTGATAACCTAGAATAATGCTGAATAGGATTCAGTATACAAGAGTTGGATTCAGTTAGGCTGAGATTTTACACATTAGAATTTCATACAGTGCAATTTGTACATTTGACTTCTATGCTTTGGGACTAAATGGAATTTAATAATGTTGGAATTATGCACAATAGAAGCAAATTTAACTTGGTACATTCAAATTCTCTATACATTCAAATTCTCTATAAATGGGATAAGGAGGAATTATAACTTTTAGTTTTATACAATAGTGCATTGAGATTTGATATTATGAAATTAAGAATATTATGAGTAAATTGGTTTTAATACATTAATTCTATATAATGGGAAGAGATGAGTCTAGGTACATTACATAATTAAGTGAAAAGCAGAAAACACTGGTGTTTGTTGCAATGAAAATTAACTTATATTTTCTTCATATAAAGATGTTCTGCATTCCACAGAATAGTGTGCACTTGAACAGCACAATTTCATTCTCAATAATAGCACATGTTGGATTATTTAATAAGTTCTCTTTCATTACAAGGTTTTGCATCGTCACATGGGGAATCATTTATTTTTCCATTTTTAAGTACTGAATGCTTTGAGCTTTTGAACGTTACATTTGCAGACTCATCCAAATGTAGTTCACATTTCTTAGAAGAAATAAAGTAGTTAAAATTAGAAAAGGATACAATGATTGTTATGAAGAATGGAGGACTTAGGTATGAAGAGAGATAAGTGACAGCAGTTTTTTCTTAAAATAGACTAGGTTAGGAGGTGACTAATAGAGGTTTCCAAGTTGATGGAAAGTTTTGAAATAGCAGATAAAGAGAAATGATTCCCTCAGGCAATTAGATTACTAACTGGAGGTCAAAAATCCAAAATCATTAATAAACAATCTTGAGGGAAGATATTACTTTACAGACTATGCGAAGATTGGGAACTCTGCCTGAAAAGGCAATGGAAGCTGACCACATGAATTATGTTAAAAGGAAGTGTAAATGTAGCTCAGGATGAGGATCTCAGAGTTACAGGCAAAAAGCAAAGATGTGGGTCGAAACCGCAAATGCTGTGTCAAGGAGCAAGCACAGATATGACAGGCTGAATGTCCTCCTTGTACACTGTACATTTCCCTGATTCTTAATTATTAAGGCAACATCCGAAAATCTCCTCTCAAACTTCTTTGGGATGAATGCTCCCCTGTTTACCCAATAGATAAATTGAATGGATATTTGGCATTCTAAGAATGTTCATTTCATTAAAATTGAACTGATACAATGTGCTGACTTTTCCCATTTAGATTTGAAGTGTGATGGTGAGTGAGCTTCATAATATTCAGTTCACTATGACAGGTCAATTTCACCTCATTAATTTTGCAATTCAGCTGCTTGGCATATTTCCTGAGAAATGGTGTGGCTAGAGGCAGGAATGCTCAACATGGAAGGGACTCCCTGGCTTACCCTACCCTGGTAGCCATTCAGCTGTCACAAACCAGGAACTGGCCCTAGTACTCAACCCTGAAAATGTCCCAGAGGAAAGCCAAGCTTGCTCCTCCTTCCAGGACAGAGATCTGGAGGTGCCTGGGAATGGGGTGAAGAGAAGTGCAATCTTTTTTACCTGCTGACCATCAAAGAGAGCCATACCATCAGACCCAGCAAGCCTGGAGAGAAATTGTAGTATAGGTCAGGGCTGTGTTCCATATCAAAAGGGATACATAATGATTTCACAAGAAGGTCAATTATCCTCTCTGCTCTGTGAGTAAGTTCCACTATTTTCTCTCTGTTACTTCATACTCACAGGACCACACCTCACTCTAATATCAATCTCTGACCAAGGCTCATGGACTGCCTCTCAGTATTGCTTGTACCATGCTCACACTCACCTCATCCTCCCAAAGTATGAACCCTTCCTGTCTTCTGCACTTGCTACTCGCTTCCCAGGGGCACGATACCACCTCTGCTGCTCACAACAAATTCCTTTGTTGTGTGGCTTTATGTCACATCCAAGAGTATGGGTTCAAGACAAGCTTATTATGGAGAAGGCAATGTCAAGTACTGTCTTCAGATTTATTCTTCTTTCTATTGCTTTTTATTACATTCTGGCGTGTAGTAGGTGCAAATCTTACTGTTACATTATTGAAGGATTATTCCATGAACTCTGCAACGTAATGCTAATTATTGTAAACCACGCTTCTCTGAACATTCACATGGTACATTGTAGGTTGCTGTCTTGCTTTCCATGTGCTCCTTCTCTCAACTCCACCCACATTATGCTATTTATGCTCAAAGAGGAGCAGCTTCATGACATCATCACAAGGTTCATCCAGGATCCTAAATCACTTACAACATGCATGATCACTAACTGATCTTGCATTTACTTCCATAGTACTCAACTCATCCCTTTGTCTCATAGCAGGGCAAAACCGGCCATTTCAGCAGGACTGGTGTTTCAACAATGGTCTGAATGGTGTAACTATAATCTCTGGATTGTCTGCACTTAACCTGCAGGATTCACCATAAAAGCCCATTGTAGTGTAATGGATGAGCCCCTTGATTGACTGTGGTGCTACACCCGGACCAACTGCAGAACCCTTTCAACCCACTAATGAGTTTTCCCATTGACTTGCATCATTTGCTAGAAGCACAAGCAGTGTGTTTGTCGCACAAACTGCTGGAGTAAGCTCTAGCATTGACATTGATGTCACAAGGTATCATAATGTGACATGTCCATTCCTGTCCAGCAATGAATTGGCAATTCAGTGCTCCATCGCCATCACTAGCTGCCTGCATTTCCCTCTGTGTGAAAAAGCAAGCTAAACACATTGGGGTTGGCAGCCCAAATTTCAATGTTAATGTCAGTGAGCACTAAAAATATAAATGTGGCAGCGATAGGAGTTGGTAAATTCCAGGTAAGCACTAAAGTGAGTGAGCATGAAGAAAGCAAGTTATGAGCCATAAGATAAGTGTGGCAACACCTGTGCAAAAGCATTCAGTGCAATGCATGACTGTCCCAGCTCACAAAGGGAGCTGACAGAAGCATACAAATCATAGGTGTCCTTCAGTTCAAAATTAAAGTGTTGAGACCTGAAGTCATATGAGAGTTGGTCCGTGAGTAGGCACAATGATGTGTGGAGGCTGGTTTTCTGCCAACACTGACCTTGCTTCAATGAAGGGTCAAAGTTCTTGGTGCCTGGAGCGTGCAGGTGAGTAATCCTGAAGAAACACTTGCATGATGGTCAAGACAGGCATTCACAAGCTGTTGGTACCAGGAAGGCACGCTGTTTTACCCATCAGGAACTGGCACCATTTAGTTCCTGCATGAAGGAGAGGATTATTGGAAGTAGAATGTAAACATGGTGAGCCAGGTGTTAACTGAAATGCAAATTGATTCTAAAATGTCAGTTAAAGCTTGAAGGGAAGATCAGAAACATTTTTCTTGGTGTTGAGAATCTGATTTTTTTTTTATTCTCACCCTGATACTTGCCATTATTCTTGTCACACCAAGGAGAGGAAAATTCTATTGAATAACTAACTCCAGGGACTGAAGGACATTACCATCCAGAACGTAGGCTTGATTTCAAAGTTGTTTGATACCTCCATATTAATAAAGGTAACAACATCTCCTAATAAATGGATGCTCAATTAGAACAATACTAATCATATCTACTGAAGTGCAAATTTTGCAATTATAAAGGAACTATAGATTTGGAGCCCTTTAAAGAATGAAAAAAATGAGACATTTGAAAAAAATCCTTTAGAAATACTTTCCTCTCACACACTGGAATATAAAAATGTATTTCATGAAGTGTGCTCTTCTTTCAGATCTCCTGTTGACTTAGCTAATCTGTGAACATTAGGAATACCTTTAAACAACTAACTCGCTAGGTCTCTGTATTTGACTTAATCACGTGCTATGTATTCTACCTCGCTGCAGTGGTACAAATTACTGTTTGCACTCAATTTTTTGATTGCTACAAAATGAAGACGTGGACTAAAATGGAAGATTAAGCTCATAAAGTGGAAATTTTGTCAGCCAAATGCTGAATAAGAAGATGTAATGCACAGTCAAGCAGAACTCAATTTCCACAAACATTTTGCAATTAAAGATCTGTCTAAACCCAACTAGGTCATTTCTGCAACATAAACACAACATACCAAAAAAGGCAGAAATGTATTATTTTATTTATGATTATAAATTATATTTTCCACCCTATTTTTCCCTCTTCATTTTTATTCATTGAAAGCACAGATTCCTCATTAGGGTACAGTCTTACAGCAACTTACCCTCGAATTGATTTTCTGTTGTACACAACTTGAGAAAATCTTGAAACATGTTCTGAGTTAAACATTGACAGTTGCTTGAGAAAAATCATGATCTAATCATCAACCAGTCAGGATTCAAAATTGTATTGGAATGTTGAATTCTGATATAACTTTAAGACAGATACAACACATTAGCTGTGTAGCAGAAAAGTACAATTGTGACAAGTAGTATCTGCTGATCCAGATCATAGCTTCTTCTTCTGTGTTCTCTTCAGTGCTCAGCCTTCCCAATGTCTATGACCCCCTTGGGGATGTTGGACTGGAGTCTTCATTGAGTCTTCTTCTTCACCGACTCTAATAAACCCTCTCCTCTCCTCTCTTACTCTGTATATCATTTCAGAGATGTAGATGCCCTGAACAAGGTCATTTTGTTCTATAAAGGTTTACTTTATTTCAAATTACCCTATCCAGCATCAAGTTCAACTTTAGATTGAACATCCCAACCTTTGATGTCAATCATTGACTATTACCTTTATGGACCCTTACATATATTGGATGGCCATTGTTGTCACGATGAAACAGAAAACCAAGACACCTTTCTTGTGCATAAAGTTTATTAACTATTCAGTCTCTTAGCTCTTCCACTTGTTACAGGTGTTTCCCATTTCTGTGTGCTTAGCCAATTAAAAACAATCAACTTTCTTGAAAACCTTAAATAAAGACAAACTTAAGGATGTGATTAACCAGATATAAACAATGGTCATCTTACTTCATGTTACCATTATCACTTCTTCAGTTTTTTTTGCCAAGACAAATTCCACCCTCCCATAACATTCCAGTAACAGTTTGACAGTCTGTATGTCCTGAACCAACATCACAAAGGCTATTTGGTGCAGCTGCTCTTACCACTTGTCTGGCTGTGAGTCAGGCTTTTGTTCACTGTAAGTATTGTATGTTTTTCAGTAAGAAAGATGAAATGAAAAGTCTAAAACTGCTTCATACCACGTGGCATTGCTTCCAACCGTAGCTTTTTATTCAACTAGCCAACCTTATCTGCAAATAATGATTTTCTAGGCTGGTTTCCATGGAAATGAAACCTTCAGCAATTTCCAGTAAAATTAACTTGAAGCACTAATCCATCCCTTTACTTATTTCAGGTTAATTTTAGAAATATGTAGGTCTTAGACAGATTGCTAATTTGTAATAGAACTTGTAAATGGTCTGTGTAGCACCTTTCAGGTTGTTACATGTCTGTGCATGTTATGCAGTTTGTCAGGTTACCAATTCACAAGAGCATCTATTATTTATATATATATAAACCTATGCAAGGAGTATCAGTAGATTAATTGACAATACAACTAATCACCACCAGCTCTGTTCCTCTGCTTGCCTGTTCTTTATATGCGCATCCATGTTGCTAAGATCCTGAATTAACTCAGCATAGCTTTAAGGTAGAGCTCCCTTGATCTGAATGGTTCAGTTACTCCCTACTTACTGAGCTGTTATAGGAGTAAATTATATTTTATGAACCCATTTTGCTAATCTTGTGGAGGATCAAGATATATACTTTAGATTCTATTATGTAGAAGAAGCAACATCTGGATACTGAAAAATAAGCCAGCAGCTAAACATTATACATTGAATTGAATTGATTTGAATTTATTGCCACGTGTACCGATGCAAAGTGAAAAGTTGTGTCTTGCAAGCAATACAGGCAGATCACAGAGTTAAGTAGCATAGATAAGTAAATATTAGGTAAACAGTAGCAAAAACAAAAACACAGGTACAGGCGAATGCTAAGAACTTGTGAGTCCATTCAGTATTCTAACAACAGTAGGGTAGAAACTATTTTGAAACTGGCTGGTGTGCGTGATCAGGCTTCTGTACTTTCTCCCTGATGGTTGAGGTTGTAGAAAAGCATTGCCAGGGTGGGATGGATCTTTGAGAATTCCTTGACAGCAGGCCTAGTAGATGGATTCTATAGATGGGAGGTTAGCCTTTGTGATTGTCCGACCAAGTTCACCATTTTCTGTAACCGTCTCCGATCTTGAATGGTACAGTTGCTATACCAGGTAGTGATACATCCAGACAGAATGCTCTCAATGGCACAGCTTTCAAAGCTGGCAAGGGTATTTGCCGTCATGCCAAATTTCCTCAGCTGCTTGAGGAAGAAGAGATGTTGTTGGACCTTTGTAACCAGTGAGTCCAGCATTTTTACCAGTGTTCCACCTCCCGTCAGTTGTCTGCTTCGTTGCCATCTGAGATTCAACTGACTATGGTGGTATCATCAGCGAACTTGTACACTTAAATGGCATTAATCTGGTATTTGGTGACACAATCATGGGGAGAGAGTGAGTACAGTAGGGTGCTGAGTACACACCGCTGGGGGGCTTCAGTGTCGAGTGTTCGTGCGAATGAAATATTATCCCCAATCTTCATTGATTGTGGCCTGTGGGTCAGGACACTGAGGATCCGGTTGCAGAGAGTGGGGCTTAGACCGAGATCACTAAGTTTAGTAATCAGTCTTGAGGGGATAATAGTGTTGAAGGCTGAACTGTAGTCAATGAGTAGGATTCTTACATAGCTGTTCTTGGTGTCAAGATGTTCTAGGGGGGCATGAAGGGCAAGTAATATGGCATCTGACATGGATTTGTTGGTCTGATAGGCAAATTGGAGTGGGTCAAGAGTAGTGGGGAGGCTGGAGTTGATTAATGCCATGACCAGCCTTTCAAAGCACTTCATGACCACCGAAGTTAGGGCTACTGGGCAGTAGTCATTGAGACAAGCTGCATGAGCCTTCTTCGGCACAGGGATGATGTTGGCTCTCTTGAAACAGGCAGGGACAGTGGCCTGTTGCATCGAGAGGTTGGAGATATCCAAGAAGACCTCTGCCAGTTGATTTGCGCATGCTCTGAGTGCACTGTGCATGCTCTGAGTGCATCACTCTCTTAATGAGACACTTAACAAATTTTTGGTCAGGTTGGCAGTTCAGCAGTCAACAAATTATTTTAGTTATACATTTTGTAGAAAGCTTTCCAAATAATGTGCCCAATGAGACAAGAAATTCATGTATTTGCATGCTGTGTGGTACATTTTTGAAAGAAGTTTAAAGAAATCCACTGTAACCCACTTTTGGAGCCATCTGTTTTACTTTTAAGAAAAGACTATAATTGGGAATTGATTAATTTTGAACAGCTCCTCCTAGCACACCTTTCAACAAAATATTGCCAATATTTTCTTCAGCTTTCCTAACTGAATTTGTTGGTATCCAGTATATCGCCAGAGCTGAAACTCTTACAAAATTAATACAATAAATATGCAGCCTAGTCCATTTTGTGTACGTTGCCTCTGATAAGGATAGCTAGATAAAAGAGATGGAATATTTACCCATAGCTACAGATTAAACCTACTAAAGGAATTGAAAAACATTTTGCAACCTTTGCCAAGAATTACTAACAACAGGTTCAAATGCTTTTTTAATTTGAAAGCTACCGCACCTTTCCAGTATTTGAGATGTCTGCTCATTTTCATGAAAAGTCTCCAAGTAGATTTGAGTACTAATTCAAAATTGAGATGTAGCTGAGGCAATCAGCTGCCTGGTACATCTCAACTGCTTCCCTCGCTGCCTGTAATTCCTATCCTGTGGGTACAACCACATCCAGAAACTAAAGGGGGAAGAGAAGGAACAGACAATTTGCTGCAGAATTTTCACCGAAAATGTGTTTGAGTTGCACTAGGTAGGGAACAGTTTCATTTGCTCTTAATTTTGATAACATATGTTGAATCTAATGCCATTTTGGAAAAATATGAATTTGGTCAAGTTTCATGGAGTGTTCCTTTCCATGAGGTCTAATCCCAAATTCACCCAGTAACTATCTACTCCACATCAAACGAAACCCCTCTCGTAACGCTAACGTAAATCTCCCACTGAGGATAGAAGAATTCATCCAGATATCCCGGGATGGACTGGCGTCCATTCTGTTGGCACTATCTTTAAAAGGCCATTGTAGACCTGGACATTCTACAGAACTGCCCTACATATTTTGTGACACTTGCCCTGGGGATGGCAGATATGTGGTATTTGGCACCTCTCTTTGTGGACAGGCAGTTTGATATTCTGTGGGTGGATTGGTGCAGAAGAAAGATATACTCTTTTTACAGGATTGGCAAACTAGACTAGACCTTGCCATGCTAGTCTGTGATTTCCACTCATATCAATACAGTCTCAGACTGAAAGATTATTTTTCAAGTCGATTGTGCCATACTTTAATGTTTGCTGAAAGTGCCATATATTCCTACCTAGGGACCCATCCTCTGTGATGAAAAGGAATAGAATCGTTACAGTGCAGAAGGCCAATTAACTCATCACGACCCTGTGCTGGTCTCTATGAATATTTGGGAATTGTAGAAAAATGCACAGTAGAGAAGGAGGCCATCTGGACCGGCACCATCCAAACCCGGCCAAATCCCTGAATATGTTGCATTTTATAAAATACCACACGAAATCAGGAAGCCTGTAGTTCCCTGTTCCTTTCTCCACAGTAACAACTAGCCCATAAAAGTTGACTTGCTAACCAGTCAGCACTCTGTATTCTTATGGTGTGAATTGCTGTGATTGTTTGAGATTCGGCATTCTGGCATTAGTTTTAATGAGTGCAAGACATCTCTCTTTTCAATGATATTCTATATTACAAAAATATTCCTTCAGTAGCAATATACCACTTCATATTAAAATATAATAGAAATATATTATTCATAGAATTCCTGAATATGGTATTATTTTCAGAACTCTGTATTGCTTCATTTTTATCACCAATTCAACAATTAATCAATTGTTAGTTTAAATCATACTTAATTTTCTTTAAGAAAACTTACAGCTTATTTCCGGTTATTTGACCAAGTATCTCTCTAAACAACTTTCGTGACAAAGCATGCAGAACACTAAATTGGCTAAATGCTGGATAATGCAGATAGCCGTGGTCGTTTGGTCCAATGTTTGGCCAACAGTTTCCTGCGCAGTGAGCTTCCTGATCCTGCTATAACTATCGAATATAGCTTTACTGAAGGGTGATCAGATCTCTGAGAAATTTCTTCACCCAAGGAGTGGCAGGCCTGTGGAATTCTCTGCCCCAAAAAGTGGTTGAATCCAAAGTATTGAATATTTACAAGAAGGAGTTAGGTATAGTTCTGAGGGTGAAAGGGATGAAAAGATATAGGGAGAAAACCGGAACAGGGTACAGAGTTGAATGGCAGAGCAAGCTCAAAGGTTGAATTGGGTTAATCTTGTTCCTATTTACTATGCTTCAACGTTTAGATCAGAAACACCGTGAGGTTGGTACCTCTGACAGAGGGGACAAAGTATGAAAAGGCAAGGCAGGAATGCTGTGAACATCAAGATAGATTCAAGGTGAGTGAGCATTAAGATAACAAATGAGCAGCCCTGAGATGTAGCCCAGTCCAATCAGTGAACTGGGTGTCTGTCCTTGGATATAAGGCATCCTTGCAGCAGCATTGCAATGATAGATGCTAGTGCATCCCAAGGTGCAACATGGCCGTGCAAAAATATGGTTCCCGGGGATCACATATAGAATCATAGAGTCATAAAGTCATACAGAATGGAAACATACCCTTCAGTCCAAATTGTCCATGCCAACCAGATTTCCCAAACTTAATTAGTCCTATTTGCCTGCATTAGGCCCATAGCCATCTAAATCTTTCCTGTTCATGCACCTGTCCAAACGTCTTTTAACTATTGTAACTTTACCCACTTCTATCACTTCCTCTGGCAGTTTATTCCATATACGCACCATCCTCTGTGTGAAAAAGTTGCTCTCAGGTCTATTTTAAATCATTCCGTCTCATTTTAAAACTACACCCTCTGATTTTGAAGTCCCTTGCCCTAGGGAAAAGACCTTTATTGTTCACCTTATCTATGCCCCTCATAATTTTATAAACCCCGGTATGGTCACCCCTCAATCTCCGACATCCCAAGGAAAAATGTTTCAGCCTATCCAGCCTTTCCTTAGAACAAAAACCCTCCAATCCCAGTAACATCCTTGCACATCTTTACTGCACTCTTTACAATTTAATAACATCCTTCCTATAGCAGGGCGACCATAAGTGTATGTAGTATTCCAGAAGTGGCCTCACCAATGTCCTGTACAGCCCCAATATGGTGTCCCAATTCCTAAACTCAATGCTCTGACCTATGAAGGCAAGAGTGCCATGTCCAAGATGAAGATGCACAGGTTGAAGTGGTCAGCTGGAATCACCAGGTGTCTGCCCAGAATTTTGTGCTGGAAATACCCGGCTTCTAACATATGGGTAGGATAGGAAATTGTATTTAGTGATATGAACCATAAGCAATAATCCCAGTTAATAGGCACTTCACCACTCCCAAGCAAGAGTCTTGTCTTGGCACCTGGATATATGTTGGACAATGAAAATAGTTGCTCCAAAATTTAAAAATGACCTCACTGAAGTTCTTAGCTAATTCTCCCAGATTTCCACAGTCATCCACCTGTGAGTAAAATGATTTAAAATCATTGAATTTTTTTAAAATTATACTCAACTATTGCGTACGTTCAAGCAAAAATAGGAATAAGGAGCAGACTAGGTCATTCAGCTGTTCAACTAGGTAAAAACAAGGACTGCAGATATTGCTCTATTCCTGATGAAGGGCTTTTGCCCAAAACGTCGATTTTCCTACTCCTCAGATGCTGCCTGACCTGCTGTGCTTTTCCAGCACCACTCTAATCTAGACCCACATTCAGCTGTTGAAGTCCAGTCAGCCATTCAAAAAGATCATGGTTGTTTTGATTTCCAAATCCCCACCAACCCCAATAACCTTTAATTTCCTTGACTAACAAAATTCTATCTCATGCTGCCTTAAAAATTTTAAATGACCCCACCTCCAGCAAATTCCAAAGTCACATGACTCTCTGTGAAAAACAATTTACCTCATCTCTGATTACCTGAAAGAGGAAGAGGAAACATCCTTTTCATATCCATCTTGACAAGACTGTGCAGGATATTAAATACATCAGTCAGGTCATCCCTCATTCTTCCAACCTCCAGATGAAATAAGCACAGTCAGTTCAACCTTTCTTCAAAACACAATCTGCTCGTTCCAGGGATTAATCTAGTAAATTTCCTCTGATCTGCAGTACATTTATATGCTTCCATAAAGGAGGAAACAAAAATGATACACAGGGTTCAAAATGGGGTCCCATCAGTGCCCTGTATTATTGGAATATAAAGTCCTTACTGTTATCCTCAATTCCTCTCTCAACAAATAATATGAATGTTTTGTGACCCACACCCAAATCCTTTAAATTCTGAATTGTGTGCATTTTTTTTGCTAAAGGAGTACACTTTCTTTCTGCATGCCAAAGTAAACAACTTCACATTTGCCCAAATGCCATCTTCCAAATATTTGCCACACACTTAACCTAACTATATTTGTCGACACATTCCTATGTTCTCTTCGCAATAAGCTTTCCTATGTATCTTTGTATCATCCACAAATTTATCTATTATGCCTTTGTTTCCCTCAGCTCAGTCATTGATATAAGTTGTAAGATCCTGAGGTCCAGTACAACATCCTGTGATACTCTACCCACCCTGCCAATCAAAGACCCATTTTTTCTGCCATACGGTCAATCTTTAATCCATGCTAATATGCTACCCTTATTCATGAACTCTCAATTTGCTCTACAGCCTTTTATGTGACACCTTGACAATGCCTTCTGTAAATGCAAGTACAGTATATCAACAAGTTCCCCTTTAACCATAACTCCAATGAATTGTTTAAGCATGATTTCTCTGTCTCAAAACCATGTAGTCTCTTCCTGATTACTTTGTTTTTTCTAAGTACCCAAATACAGCTTCCTTAATGATTGATTCTAACACTTAACCCACATGGTGGCTCAGTGGTTAGCACTGCTGCCTCACAGTGCCAGGAACCTGGGTTCAATTCCTGCCTCAGGTAACTATCTGTGTGGAGTTTGCACATTCTCCCCATGTTTGCACATTCTTCCTCTGGTTTCCTCCCACAGTCCAAAGATGTGCAGGTTAGGTGAATTGGCCATGCTAAGTTGCCCGTAGTGATAGGTGGATTAGTCAGGGGTAAAGGAGGGGAATGGGTCTGGGTGGTTTGCTCTTCGGAGGGTCGGTGTGGACTTGTTGGGCCAAAGGGCCTGTTTCCATACTGTAGGAAATCTAATCTAATCTATAAAAGACATCCAGCTAAATGGCCCATAGTTTTCTATTTTCTTTCTCCCTGCCTTCCTGAATACAGAAGTTAGTTTTGCTAAGTTCCAGTCTGATAGAATCTTTCTTAGAATCTAACAAATTTTTAAAACTAACATCAAAACATTTACTGCATCTTTTGAAACACTAGGACAAGTTCCACCAAGATTATTCATTTGCCACGTTCCATAAGTTCCTTAAGTTTACTCAGTGCTATTTCCCTAGCTATTTCTGGAATGTTTTTTCTATCTTCTATAATGCTCATTTCATCTGTCATTTCCTTATTATCCACTATTAACTCTTAATTTTCTGTCAGCACTCACTTTGCCTGCTCCTTTCTTCTGGAAACTCATTTTTACATTTCCAGCTATTTACCTTTCATAGCCTTTCACCTGATTAATATTTTGGTCGTTCTTGGTCATTCTTTATATTCTACGTAATCGCCTGACTTCCCACTCATCTTTGCCCAACTATATGTTTTTTTCCTTAAGCTTGATGCTTTCCTCAATGTCATTAGATAACCTCAGATGGTGGGTCCTTCCCTTAGAATTTTCTCTATAATGGGAAAATACATATTCTGTGTATTCTGAAGTGTCACCTTAAATATCGTCCACTGCTTCTCTATGGATCAATCCCTTAGCCTAGTATCCCAGTTCATTTCAGCTAGCTCAGTTTTCATATCTATAGAATTGCCCTTATTTAAGTTTAAAATAATAGTTTTAGACCCACTCTTCTCCTTTTCACACTGTATGTAAAATTCAATCATATTGTGATCACTACTACTTAGGGATGCCTTTACACTGAAGTTATTAGTCAATCTTGTTACAGTACATAATACAAAGTCTAGTAATAACCTGCTCTCTTGCTAAATTTCAGAACGGCTGGAATATACAGAATCTGTTATATTTTGCGCAAAATTTTAGTTTGCTGCATTTTGCATATTATGCAAAAAATTTATACCTTCTTTGACTTTTCTCAAAAGGAAAATCAGGCCGACAAGACTGATCCTGGGTTTTTTTGAACAGCTTTTTAATAATGGACAAAATATTATTCTTGCACCTGTGCTATAATGAAAGAACTTGTATTTGGAAAACTGTGTGATAGAAATTCAGTGCTTAATTAAAAATTCCACTATTACGGAATTGTACATTCACCGAAAAGGTTTCTATTAGCACAATGTCAGAATGATTAACAGTGTGTGGGACTTTCAGTTGACTCAGAGCTGTTTATTCAATTTGAATAACCTAGTGATATTAACTTGTATATTCTAATGCAATACTTAGAAATAAATATTCCCTTTATATTGAAGAAGGTTTATCTGAAAAAAATTCTTCCAGGCAATTAACAGAAATTACAGAGGTTTTATTGTGCAAACTTCAGCACATGCTATTGATGGCATTACCTTTACCAATAATTAATAACCATGCAATTGTGAATACTGAGGAAAATAAATGGAAAATATTAATTTTGTTGAAAATTAGAGTTTAGCATTGTGAGCTAGGGGACTGAGCTGAGTGACACCAGGGAGCTGAGATTTGGTCAAACTCCACGGATTGCTGAACAGCAGGCTCATAATTGCTTGCTCACCAGACTGCAATGGTCTAATTGTGGCCATAAATTTTCTGCGCTTCTCTGCATAAAAATTCAGCAGAGCCATTTACAGGAAAAGAGAGGGGCTAAATGCAAATATTAAAATAAGATTCATCGATTTTATTCAGAAAAGCATATCTGTCAGAAGTAGAAGCAGTACAATGTTCACGCTAGACTGGGTGTGGTTAAAAGGTCAAGTTCTCATGAATGGCAAACCATCGTGCATTGCAGATCTGTGGTGCTGTCTCGAAGAGGCATGTAGAGAGACATTACAGCCAGGGGCATGCTGAAGACAGGATGTTTTGTGTGATTTGCCTATTTATGAAGGAGCCATAAGCAATTAAACAAAATTCCAGTTTATCAGAAATGCACAAGGCAGTCAATGGCTTCAATGTTGATTAAATGTTGTGGCCATAGGCCAAGGCATTTAATTAAACTATGGGAACAGTTATTGCTGTGGACAGTCTGAGCAGAAGTGATTACTATTGTATTAGCTTTCAATAAAATTTGTATGACACTTTTGGAAAAAAAGTTATGTAAATTTTCCTTTATTGTTATGCAGTAATTCCAATATCTGATTATCTAATTTGCACAATTAAATCTATTTCTTGTTCGATAGCAAAAAAAAGTTAATATTTAGAAAACGTCCAATGGCTTTTAAAGAAAATTGTGCCCCTGTGTTAAATATTTACAAGAATTCTTGATATTTCCAAATAGTTTGAGCAACTACTGTGTAATGTAAATAATAATTCATACTAACATTTTCTAATAATCCTGAGAAGTTTACCTGCTTAAATAATTTCTCAAACATACCATGATAAGAAGATTGGAGGATTTGAAAAATGAGAGAATAATTCCCAAAACCATTTGATGATTCATATTCATGAGGTACATTGTCTATTCCTTAGAATCAGTGATGTTAACAACTTATAGTTCAAGGCACTAATGGTTTTGTTGATTATTCTTTGACAAGAATGAACCTATTCAATCATTTACATTTGTAATATGAGAGAAATTATAAAATGATCATTTAAATATAGTTTTAGTAACATGGTATTTTTATCTCGGGTGGCCAATTTATACTCAATTTTATTTCTCCACTGGACACTTTTAGAAAATTGGAAACAAACATAAGAGAATGGGGAAAGATTTTAATCAGCAAGCAGTAAAATTGTGAACCTCTTCACAAGCGATTTTATAATTTCATTGTACACAGTGAACAAAGAAAATTTCATGAGTTATATTACAACAATACTAACAAAATCATTGAACATTATCAGCAATTTGTGGAAATTTTTTTTAACATTATTTGATATGGATTGTAGGTTACCTATTGTTGGCCACTTTTTTCTTCATATGAAAAGTGAGCATCACTGGCAAGCCCAGCATTTGTTGCCGATCCTTAGTTGTCCTCAAGCTGATTCACTCTCTGAGCTGTTTCAATGGGCAGTGAAGATTAAGCCACGTTTCTCAGGGTTGGAGTTATGTGTAAACCAGATCAGGTAAGAGCAGCAGGTTTATCCCCTAAAGGATATTGGTAATCTGTATGAGTTTTTATAATAATTGACATGATCATCATTTAACTAATGAAAAAGGGTTAACTTTTTTACCATGATTGGGACTTGAACCCATACTTCCGGAACATTAGCATAGCTAAATTACCATTACACAATCGCTTCTCCTATGTCATGCATCAGATATTCTATTAATAAAAGGGGACTTAAATAACAAACCTGCATTCACTAATATTTCCTCACACCTGCAAAAACCAAAAATCTTAATAACAGTACATTTTCGAAAAACAGATGAAAGGCTTACTGATGGAACTTTGCATACTGAATGACAATCCTCAATGCACAAATTCTGTGACAGAAATGGATATTTTTAGAATTGTTTTGAAAAGTAACATCTAAACAGAAAGGTCATTTTGCATCTTCTCATAAAGGATAGGTGCAGCAGTAGGCAATTCAACAGCTCAAGCCTGCTCTTGTACATTATGATCACGCCTGATCATCAAGCTCAATACCCGAATCCCACCTTGCCCCATACCTTTTCAACCCTTTCACCACAAAAGCTGAATCTACCTCCATCTCGAAAACACATAATGTTTTAGCTTCCACCACTTTCTGTGGTAGTGAATACCCCAAGTTCACCACTTTTTGAGTGAAGATATCTTTAGAAGCTGATGGATTCTCAGGGGAATGTGGCATGAACAGCCAAGTTTCTGGTATTGAGACAGGTTCCAATGCAATGAGGGGTACGTCAAGTTTCAAGAGATCGATTGTGTAAGGGAACTGTCTAGTCCGAGGCACAGACAGATGTTTCTGTGGCCAGCAGTGAAAAATCAGAATGATGTTGCTTCCCTGGTGCCAGGATCAAGGATGTCTCAGAAAGAGTGCAGAATGATCTCAAGGGGAAGAGGGCCCAGCAGGAGATCATTGTACACATTGGAACCAATGACACAGGAAAGGAAAAGGTTGCGATTCTGAATAGAGAATACAGAGTGTTAGGCAGGAATTTTAAAAAGAGGTCCTCAAGAGTAGTAATATCTGGATTACTCCAAGTGTTACGAGCTAGTGAGGGTAGAGCAGATGAATGCATGGCCGAGGAGCTGGTGTATGGGAGAAGGATTCACATTTTGAGATTAGATTACTTTACAGTGTGGAAACAGGCCCTTCGGCCCAACAAGTCCACACCGACCCTCTGAAGAGCAACCCACCCAGACCAATCCCCCTACATTTACCCCTCCACCTAACACTACAGGCAATTTAGCATGGCCAATTCACCTAACCTGCACATTTTTGGACTGTGGGAGGAAACCGGAGCACCTGGAGGAAACCCACGCAGACACAGGGAGAATGTGCAAACTCCACACAGACAGTTGTCTGAGGGGGGAATTGAACCCAGGTCTCTGGCGCTATGAGGCAGCAGTGCTAACCACTGTGCCACCGTGGAATCTCTTCTGGGGTGTAAGTGACCAGTACAAGATTGCTCCTCTTTTGGAAGGGGACTAATATACTGGCAGGAAGACTTGCTAGAGCTGCTCAGGAGGATTTAAACTAGTACGATAGAGGGGTGGGACCCAGGGAGATAGTGAGGAAAGAGATCAATCTGAGATTGGTACAGCTGAGAAAAGAAGCGAGCCAAATACTTAGGGCAGGCAGGGACACGGTAGGACTAATAAATTAAACTGCATTTATTTCAATACAAGAGGCCAAACATGGAAGGCAGTTGAACTCAGGGCATGGTTAGGAACATGGGACTGGGATATCATAGAAACATGGCTCAGGGATGGGCAGGACTGGCAGCTTACTGTTCCAGGATACACACACCATAGGAAGGACAGAAAGGGAAGCAAGAGAGAAGGGGAAGTAGCATTTTTGATAAGGAATAGCATTACAGCTGTACTGAGGGAGGATATTCCCAGAAATACACCCAGGAAAGTTATTTTGGTGGAACTGAGAAATAAGAAAGGGATGATCATCTTATTGGGATTGTATTATAGACCCTCTAATAGTCAGAGGGAAATTGAGAAACAAATTTGTAAGGAGATCTCAGTTATCTATCAGAATAATAGGGTGGTTATGGTAGGCGATTTTAACTTTCCAGACATAGATTGGGACTGCCATATAGTGTTAAGGATTTAGATGGAGAGGAATTTGTTAAGCATGTACAAGAAAAGTTTCTGATTCAGTATGTGGATGTACCTACTAGAGAAGGTTCAAAACCTGACCTACTCTTGGCAAATAAGGCAGGGCATGTGACTGAGGTGTCAGTGAGGGAGCACTTTGGGGCCAGCAACCATAATTCTATTAGATTTAAAACAGTTTTGGAAAAAGATAGACCAGATCTAAAAGTTAAAGGTCTAAGTTGGAGAAAGGCCAATTTTAACGGTATAGAGGAACCTCAATTAGCTGAATGAGATGTGTGGGCACTATTTTGTTCAGATAATTGATTGTTCGGTTAATTGACTCAATGCCTGTCCTTTGGGGTTCAGAGTTTTCTTAAGTTTCTTTTTTCCTCGCTCTGCCTGCCTTGTTCCCTCTCTCTGTCTCAGGGTTTGTTTCTCAGCCGACACACATTTGTGTGTAAGGGACCTGCAGCGTTACTGAAGCCGCTTCCACCCCCATCAGCTCAATGGGATTGACACAGCGAGCACTTGCTAAGTCTGCTCCTCGTTCAGATGAGGCAGCAGAACACTGTGCACGAGCCCGCTCCCTACCTCCCTGTCTGGTCCCCACCCATGCTCTCCGTACACCCCATCCACCCATCCAAACCCGCCCCACCCCCACCTCCCCACCCCGTCTGCCCCCAACCCCGTTGAACCCCCTGCCACCATCCACGCGCCCCCACCCACGTCCATGCCCCCGCCCCCTGTCTGACCCGGCTGCACCCCTAACCTCCGCCGTGCGCCCCTGTGATCTCCCCCATCTGCTCCCACCCTCTCTCCGGGGCAGCCAGACTGGACATCAACAGTAAGACTGCTAATGCATTTGGGAGTGAGTCTCAAAATAGCATATATATACACACACACACACACACACACACAACTTTTGACAGCAATGTTTTGACAGGTTCCACCCTTGCCCTGTGCACAACAAAATTGGAGACATTATCTGGGGAAGGGGGTTTAGGGTACACCCCTGTGTTGAACCTGCATAGAAATAGGGGTAGCATGATTGCTCAGTGGTTAGCACTGCTGCCTCACAGCGCCAGGGACCCAGGTTTGAATCCAGCCTCAGGTGACTGTCTGTATAGAGTTTGCATATTCTTCCCGTGTCTGTGTGGGTTTCCTCCCACATTCCAAAAAATGTGCAGGTTAAGTGAATTGGCCATGCTACATTGCCCATAGTGTTAGGTACATCAGTCAGGGAGAAATGAGTCTGGGTGGGTTACTCTTTGGAGGGTCGGTGTGGACTTGTTGGGCCAAAGTGCTGTTTCCACACTGTAGGGAATCTTATCCTGGAGAGGGGGGTTGGCAGTCAGTCATTTGGAGACAGTGCCTGGGCTCTCGTCAATGTCCAGGACTGTTCTCGGCAGCTTTTTAGTAAGCCAAGTTCATTTTTAATCATTGGAAGCAGAAGACACAATCAGTGCTTCTATCGTGACCTTGAGATCTTCTTCAGATAATCCAAAATTTGGATGATTGATATTCGGATAATCAAGGTTTCTCTGTATTAGGCAAGAACTTTCAAAAGCTGATTGGGAGGCACATGTTTGCAGTTAAATGGATGGTTGGAAAATGGGAAGCTTTCAGAAATGAAATAATAAGAGTGCAGAGACAGTATATTGCTGCTATGGTGAAAGGAAGGGCTGGTAGGTATAGGAAATGCTGGATGACTAAAGAAATTGAGGGTTTGGTTAAGAAAAAGAAGGAAGCATATGCCAGGTATAGACAGGATAACTCGAGTGAATCCTTAAAAGTGTTTAAAGGCAGTAGACTCATAGAGTCATAGAGATATACAGCATGGAAACAGACCCTTTGGTCCAACCTGTCCATGCCGACCAGATATCCTAACCCAGTCTAGTCCCACCTGCCAGCACCCAGCCCATATCCCTCCAAACCCTTCCTATTCATATACCCATCCAAATGCCTCTTAAATGTTGCAATTGTACCAGCCTCCACCACATCCTCTGGCAGCTCATTCCACACACGTACCAACCTATGCATGAATAAGTTGCCCCGTAGGTCTGTTTTATATCTTTCTCCTCTCACCCTAAACCTATGCCCTCTAGTTCTGGACTCCCCCACCCCAGGGAAAAGACTTTGTCAATTCACCCTATCCATGCCCTTCATAATTTTGTAAACCTCTGTAAGGTCACCCCTCAGCCTCCAATGCTCCAGGGAAAGCAGCCCCAGCCTGTTCAGCCTCTCCCTATAGCTCAAATCCTCCAACCCTGGCAACATCCTTGTAAATCTTTTCTGAACCCTTTCAAGTTTCACAATATCTTTCCGATAGGAAGGAGACCAGAATTGCACGCAGTATTCCAACAGTGGCCTAATCAATGTCCTGTACAGCCACAACATGACCTCCAGGAGTATACTTAAGAGGGAAATCAGGAAGGCAAAAAGGGGGACATGAGATAGCTTTGGCAAATAGAGTTAAGGAGAATCCAAAGGGGCTTTAAAAATGCATTAAGGACAAAAGGGTAATTCGGGAGAGAATAGGGCCCATCAAAGATCAGCAACACGGCCTTTGTGTGGAACCCAGGAGATGAGAGATACTAAACGAATATTTTGCATTAGTGTTTACTGTGGAAAAAGACATGGAAGATATAGAATGTAAGGAAATAGATGGTGACATTTGGAAAATGTCCATATTACAGAGGAGGAAGTGCTGGATGACTTGAAATATATGCAAGTGGATAAATCCCCAGGTGATCAGGTGTACCCTAGAACATTGTGGGAAGCTAGGGAAATGATTGCTGGGCCTGTTGCTGAGATATTTGTATCACCAATAGTCATAGGTGAGGTGCAGGAAGACTGGAGGTTGGCTCACGTGGTGCCACTATTTAAGAAAGGTGGTAAGGATAAGCCAGGGAACGACAGACCAGTGAGCCTGATGTCATTGGTGGGCAAGTTGTTGAGGGAATCCTGAAGGATAGGATGTACATGTATTTGTAAAGGCAAGAACTGATTAGTGTTGTCAACATAACTTTGTGTATGGGAAATCATGTCTCACGAACTTGATTGAGTTTTTGAAGAAGTAACAAAGAGGATTGATGAGGGATTCATTTGGACTTCAATAAGGCGTTCGACAAGATTCCCCTTGGGAGACTGGTTAGCAAAGTTAGATCTCATGGAATACAGGGAGAACTAGCCATTTGAATACAGAACTGGCTCAAAGGTAGAAGACAGAGTCTGGTGGTGAAGGACTGAAGTCTTTCAGATTGAAGGCCAGTAGAATTCCACAAGGATCGGTGCTGGTTCCACTACTTTTCATCATTTACATAAATTATTTGGATGTGAGCATAAGAGGTACAGTTAGTAAGTTTGCAAATGACACCAAAATTGGAGGTGTAGTGGACAGCGAAGAAGGTTACCTCAGATTACAATGGGATCTTGATCAGATGAGCCAATGGGCTGAGGAGTGGCAGATGGAGTTTAATTCAGATAAATGTAAGGTGCTGCATTTTGGGAAAGCAAATCTTAGCAGGACTTATAAACTTAATGGTAAGGTCCTAGGGAGTGTTGCGAAACAAAAAGACCTTGGAGTGCAGGTTAAAATAGACTGAAAGTAGAGTCGCAGGTAGATAGGATTGTGAGGAATGCATTTAGTATGCTTTCCTTTATTGATCAGAGTATTGAGTACAGAAATTGGGAGGTCATGTTGTGGCTGTACAGGACATTGGTTAGACCACTTTTGGAATATTGCGTGCAATTCTGGTCACCTTCCTATTGAAAGGATGTTTTATGAAACTTGAAAGAGTTCAGAAAAGATTTACAAGGATGTTGCCAGGGCTGGAGGATTTGAGCAATAGGGAGAGATTGAATAAGCTAGGGCTGTTTTTCCTGGAGCGTCGGAGGCTGAGGGGTGACCTTAAAGAGGTTTACAAAATTATGAGGAGCATGGATAGGATAAATAGACAGAGTCTTCTCCCTGGGGTGGGGGAGTCCAGAACTAGAGGGCATAGGTTTAGGGTGAGGGGGGAAAGATATAAAAGGGACCTAAGGGGTAAATGTTTCATGCAGAGGCTGGTGTGTGTATGGATGGTTAGTACAACTGCAATATTTGAAAGGCATCTGGATGGCTATATGAATAGGAAGGGTTTGGAGGGATATGGCCAGGTGCTGGCAAGTGGGACTAGATTGCCTTGGGATATCTGGTCGATATGGACAAGTTGTTTCCATGCTGTCTATCTCTATGACTCTGTGACTCTATGACTCAGTCCTAAAAGATTTACCTCTTGTGCTTCAAATATGACTCCCGCTTCTGGACTCCCCCAACTCAGGAATATCCTTCATCTATCTGTTTAGTTCTGTTAGAATTTTATAGGTTTCTATGAGACGGCCCTTCATTCTTCCAAATCCCTGTGAATACAATCTTCATTGACTCAATCTCTCCTCATATATATCAGTTCTGGTATCCCAGAAATGAATTTGGTTAAACTTTGTTGCTCTTCCTTTCTAACTAAAACATGCTTCCTCAGCTAAGGAGACCAAAACTGCACACAATATTCCAGGTGTGGCCTCACCAATGCCCTGCTTCTTTGCATCAAGACACCCTTGTTCGGGTACTTGAATTCTCTCATTGTGAAGGCCCACATACAGTTTGTTTTCTGCATTGCCTGCTGCACCTGAGCACTCATTTAAACTCCTTCCTATTTTTGCGTAACTTCACATTTATCCACATTATACTGCATCATAGTGGTTACATTAGACCTTCAAACCTGCTGAGCTTCTCAAGCAATGTCTGTTTATGTGTGTTTCAGATTTCCAGCATCCACAGTTCTTTGTTTTATTATCGCTACTTCCTGGTTGGCCTTTCTAGGTGTCCATTTCAGTCAAGTGAGAAGGACTCCCTTCTTCATGCAATTTTTCCAAAAAGTAAGATTGTGACTGGCAAATATCCTTTGAAACCTAATTGTTAATGCCAGTCCAGAGTAGAAATCAGACTTGGGACTGGTAGCAGAGAAGAAATCTGGAGCGACTAAATAATCTACATAATTACCACTTTAAGTAAGACAATTTTTTCAAAAAATCTGACACATATCAAATGTGACTTACTGTGTTGGAAGGTTTGTTAACCTCACCCCTGCATTTCACAGTCAACTCACCTACCCATCCTAGTCCTTATTAAAAACATGACAGAGGTTCACATTGTTCAGCATACAGTGATTAATTGAACCAAAAATGTGTACAGGCTTTTACTAATTTATCAGCTCATATGTCATACAGATCAAATCTGCTTAGAAGGGCAATGTTATCAAGAAAACCTCTCTTGGGGGGGGGAGCAACGGCAGAGAACAAAGCTTCATTTTTATGGTAATATCATACAATATATGACAATGTTTTGTTGCAATTTACATAGTCTCTAATCAATGGAAAGTAGTATCATCAACTTCTTCACAAACAGTATCCCTTTCAAAGAACCATTCAAGTATTTTGCAAAACATATTTATACTTTATGATTAGGAATGTTTCAAACATAGAATTTGATTTTTATGTTGAAAGACTTTTGTTGGCAATCATTCATTATTTTGGCACAGTAAGTGACAGAGTAATGATATTTGGCAATTGGGCAATGATTATGATAAGACATTTTGCAAACACTGCATGTCAAAAGCTGAAAACAGGAGCTTACAGTCTTACAATATCTGTTTTGATATAATAGTTTCAAATGGATCAGTGAAAGATAAAAGGCTTAGAACTGAAGTATCCATTTCCTGAAGTGTCAAATTTTTAAAACTCTGAAAGAGGGCTGGGAGGTTCAGTGGCTGCGATATTGTCCTGTTGGCCCTAGATCCAAGACTGCCAAAAAAAATTCATCATGACTATGCTTAAAATTGAAAATGACTGCTTCATCACCCCTAAGTACTCATTTGGGCTATCTATTACCAAAAAATCACATGTCTACCATCTCTGCCCCATCTCCTCCTGAAACCCTTGAAAAGTGGAGTTGGGTCTGATAGTCAAAATGACACCACCCATTGTGGGTTTACCTGTCGAGGGTTCACAAGTGAACAGGGAATCAGCCAGCATATGGGTTTCCCAAAATGTATGAAACTGCAGCTGGTCAAACATCAAACAGTGAAACTGAAGAGCTGCAGACATGCCTCGTGAGAGGCTATTGCTCACAACACTCTTGAGACTGTGCTCTTCCTGCCAATCTGTAATTTTAAGTTGTTAGGTTTCATTCGCCTTGATCTGTATTTATCTGCAGTCAGCCTTCACCACAGCATGAGAGCTACTTACCTGACTCTGTCTTAAACATCTGATGAGGAACAACAGGAGAATCAGCACCAACAACATCTGAAGCAGCAGGAGCAAATCAAGCAGCTGTTCAGCTGGCTTCTCGTAGCCACATGCCATCCCACAGGACAGACAGGATGAACAATAAAACCCAGTCAGCACAAGACAAAACCCACAACATAGGCTGTACAAGCAACAGGTCATTTGGTCTCATTCTTTAAGATTGAATATAAATTCATTAGAAGCAGTTCAGAGAAGGTTCACTTGACTAATTCCTGGGTTAAGGGTGTTATCTTCTGAGTAAAGGTTGGAAAGTTGCAGCTGTATCCATTGACAGTAAGAGATGATTTTATTGAAATAGAAAAGATACTAAAGGGACTGGACAGGATGGAGGCTGAAAAACATGTTTCTCCTTATGGGAGAGACAAGAACCAAGGTATACCGTTTAAAAACAAGAGATTTCCTATTTAAGATGAAGACAAGGAGATTTTCTTTTTAATCCCAGGGTGTCATAGATCTGGGGAACTGTCTGCCCCAGAGAGCGATGGAGCGAGGATCAGCGGATATTTGCGAGGCAGAGGTTGATACCCTGACTAATAAAGAAGTCAAAAGGTATTTGAGGTCAGCAGAAAACTGGAGCTGAGACTGCATTCAGATCAATTACGGGGAGTCCCGAGATTACAAACGCGTTCCATTTTTTCCGCTGTTCGTAAACCAAGTTTGTGTATAAATCGGAACAGATTCGGGCTAATTAGTCCGCCCGTTCGTTAGGACGAAACGTTGTAGATGACTCAGATATTTTAAATGAGAAGCCAGAGGTCAGTTCTTAGGTACGGGACATTCATAAGTCGGATGTTCGTAACGCGGGGACCTCCTGCATGACCTTATTAAATGGCAGAGCAAGCTTGGGAGGATGTAAGGCTTTCTGCTCCTAATTCATACATTCGTAAGAGTATGTTTGTAAGATCTCATAGTGTGCAAATCTTTCTGATCACACTTTCATGGCAAGTCATTGCTTCCATCTTAGATAGTAATCTTTTCACAGGGATCAACGGGCAGACATTGCCACGGCTTACCAAGGTGGCTGCCACTACAGGATATCTGCCCCAGAGGGTAATAAGTCATCATGGCCCACCAGAGCCCAGATAAACATTGTACACATTGGGAACAGATGTAGAATATGGCAAAGAAGTTGCCACATGAAAACTAACTGTAATATTTAGCAAGTAGACTTCCGCTTTCTTCCACCATAGTATTTCTGAATATGTTTTACCCTTGTAATATTTAATTTCTAGTCCTCTATTTCTTATGTTCATGTCTCATTTAATCTGACTACATCTGATTCATTGCAAAGTTTTATTGTCTCCAGCTTCCATTTTATTATAGAAACTGTGCATCTCATTGCACAGTTTCACTCAATTTTAGAGTAATTCATTTTACTTTATTTTTAAACAATCTTTTGTACTTCTATAATTCTATTTATGTATTTATTGGGCCTCCCTTAATTGAGTATGACCCATCCTCTCTATCACTGTTTTAAGCCTGCCTCATTTGTTTTATGTCCTTTCTCCTGCCTTACTAGTTCAACATTTTTGCCCCATTTCTATTTACCCTTTCCATTGAGGTAATCCTATTCAGAATAATTCTGGGATTCAGGTGAAGCACTTCACATCAGTGCAGTTCCTTCTTGTCTCAGTACTTGTGCCAATGACCTGGCAAAAGGAACCCCTAATTCTCCCATGATAAAAACAGAAAGTACTGGGAAAAGAAACAACTGGTACAGCAATATCTGGGAATAGAACTCTTTTCTCTCTTTTGGTTTTTTTCCCCACCAGTGCCTGTATCTTTTCAAGTTTTGGTCAGAGCTGACCTTTATTCTGCATTAACTCTGGTCCAGTACTTCTTCACTATAACCATTATCTCTCCCTTTGCCTTTTGTTCTATTTCACCTTTGATCTCTAATCTCCATCACCTTCTAACCTTACCCTGAGCTACCTGCCTTCCTTTTTCAATAGTATAAAATTGAAAATAACTAAAACTTATCACATTTCCAACTCTCCATTTCAAAACAAGTTGTATTTGACTCAAAACATTAAATCTATTTTTTTTCCTGTCTGCTGATGCTATCAGATATGTTGAGTTCCTCCATTATGTCCTGTTTTTATTTCAAATTTCCAATATCTACCATATTTTACTCTCATTTTAATACCTGCTTTCCACCATCAGCCCTTCAACCAGATACAATTTTGACTCTCCTGATGTGTCTGCCTGTACATTGATTTTAATGTAGTTCAGCAATTTGTATCCATTGTAGTTTAGAAAAGTAAGAGACAACTTGATTGAAACATACAAAATTTCAAGTGGTCTTGACAGCGCACATGTGGAAAAGATGTTTCCTCTGTGAGACAATCTAGAATTAGTGTCACTGTTTAACAATATGAAGTGGCCTATTTGAAATAAATATTTTTTTCTCTCAGTATTTGGAACTCTTCCTCAAAAGGTGGTGGAAGCAGAGCCTTTGAATACTTTTAAGTCAGAAGTCATACAATGCCTGACGAAGGAACAGCACTCGGAAAGATTGTGATTTCAAATAAACATGTTGGATTTTAACCTGGTGTCGTTGTCGCTTCTGACTTTGTCCACCCCAGTCCAAAACTGATATCTCCACATCAGGAATACATTTAAGGCAGAGGTAGATAGATTCTTGTGAAAGAGGGTATTAGGCTAAGCAGGAGCAATCAGTTGAGGCACGATCTTATTGAATGTAGAATAGGCTCAAGGGATATATACCTACTCCTAATTGTTATGTTTGTATGTAAAACAAAAAGAAGAATACTGGAAATTTCTGAGAGATGGACCATACAGGCAGAATCTGTGCAGAGAATGAAGAAAGTCAAAGCTTCAGATTTTGTCAGTCCTCTGCACAAAAGAAGGTCTGACTCACACCATAATGTCCACCATGAGTGCGCAAGGAGGCAAGTGCTGAATCCATCCAGCCAGAATGGGGTGTCAAACACCAATTGACCACCACAACTTTGACAGAAGAGTCCTGGAAATCCTCAGCTGTTTCTCGAGAGGTTCTGTCAAAGTTAGAAAGTAAAGCTCAGGAGTTCTTTAAAGTTCACCCATCAAAGGGTGGCATGGTGGCTCAGTGGTTAGCATTGCTGCCTTACAGCGTCAGGTAGCTGGGTTTGATTCCTGTCTCGGGTGACTGTGTGGAGTTTGGACGTTCTCCCCATATCTGCATGGGTTTCCTCCCATAATCCAAAGATGTGCAGATCAGGTGAATTGATCATGCTAAACTGCCCATAGTGTTTGGTGCATTTGTCAGGGGTAGATTAGATTACTTACAGTGTGGAAACAGGCCCTTCGGCCCAACAAGCCCACACCGACCCGCCGAAGTGCAACACACCCAGACCCATTCCCCTACATTTACCCCTTCACCTAACCTGCACATTTTTGGACCGTGGGAGGAAACCGGAGCACCCGGAGGAAACCCACGCAAACTCCACACAGTCAGTCGCCTGAGGCAAGAATTGAACCCGGGTCTCTGGTGCTGTGAGGCAGCAGTGCTAACCACTATGCCACCGTGCCACCCGTAAATGTAGGAGGATGGGTTACTATTTGTAGGGTTAGTGTGAACTTGTTGGGCCAAATCTAATCTAATCTGATCTAATCTGTGTTAAATATGCTTATTTTATCTTATTTCACTTGCTTTTGAAATTAAATCTGAATTTTATTGGTTAAGACATGGTTAGATACTCAGCATAAATGGGATTTCTTAAAACTATGTTTAATTACTGGTTCATGACAGTTACAAGCTGAAAAGGAAAGCAAATTTAAACTTATGCTGCATCAGTTGTAGGGAAATGTTGAATAATGTTGTTTTGGTTCAATTCAACAGAGAAAGCAGTTTCTGAAAATGTGCTGCATCATCTAATTATCAGGGCCTGTGAAGAACACTTGATCACTTTCATTTTCTCAGAACAAAAAAATAAAATTATCGTCACCATTCTATAATGTACTGAATCAGATTACTTTAATCTGCTCAACATATTAGTACAAATTTGATCATTGGATAGAAAGTTAGTAATTTTGGTGTTGCTGATAGGATAGGAGTACATTACAAACGAGCAGCGGTTTGAACTTTGTAATGTTGAGTGTTAGACCATTTTTGAGTAAATCACTGGTGGTAATATCGCTGGTATTATATTTGTCCATGATTTGTTTTGCCAGTAGTGGTTTTATAACAGGTATAGAAGTGCTTGTCAGCAAAAAGCAAAATGTATCAGCAAAGTCATTTATAAATGCCCAGAAGAGCTAAAAAGAAAACCTGGAGCTGTAGAGAAAACCTATTTCCCACAAGAGGTAGCTCACAAATACTCTTCTGCACTGGTAAAACTTACTGGGGAATTAACTGTGAGATTCTTGTGGCATTCCACAAGGCACTGTGTGCAGAGAACTGCCAATACCTGAATATATTGAACTAGCAACAATCCTGACTCCACTCTTTGGGAAAGCATTTTAAGTCATTGCATAAGACACTAGCTCTGCCTCAACTGGAGTTTTGCATTCATTTTTAGAGGTGCCTCACTTTTGGAAGGATGTAAAGGCACTAGAGAAGGTGCAGATGAGGAATACAAGAATTGTTTTAGAGATGAGGATCTTCAGTTATGAAGATTAATTCACGTAGTGGAGAGATTGTTCTCCTTGGAAAAGAGAAGGCCGAGGAAAGATCTGGTAGAGATATTCAAATTCACAAAAGGCTTGGACAGAGAAAACAGGGAGGAAGCATTGCCATTCAGGAAAAGATCAAGAACGAAAGGACAAGTGATATGAAGTATAAAGCAAAAGAAGCAAATGTGATATGAAGAAAACCTTTTTATTCCACACCATCAGTGGCTATGATCTGGAGCTCACTGCTTAAGAGCATGGTGGAGGCAGTTTCAATCAAAGCAAATGAAAATTCAGTGGTAATTTTAAAAGGTACTGTGTGCAGGGAAATGGGGAGAAGGCAGGAGAATTGTTGTTAAGTTGGATGCTCGTTGTTACAGACAAGATGGGACAACTGAGTTTCTTTCTGTCTGTTATAATTCTATGATTCAGTACCTCCATGGAGATTTTTTTGATTAGTCCCTTATTTTCTTTCCACTCCTTCATCCCTCAATCTATCTGAACCAAATATGGGAGATGATAGGAATAGTCACAAACCCTGCTCTGTAATTTTCTAAATGTTTGTCATAGTGTAAATCAAGTTATAGCAGGTAGACTTATGTGCCAAAGGGATAGAAGGCCTTTCCACTAGATACATACATATCCCTCCCACAGTCAGTTAGGGGGTTCAATTAACCAACCAACCAGCAGATGGGCTGGTTTCTACCTTACCAAATCATGGGGGACAGCTTGGAGTGGTGGAAAGATATTGGGCATAATAATGCATATCAAAGTTAAATTGTGTTGTTGAATCATTTTAGGGTAGCATTGCTTTTTAACAAAGAGTTTGATCAATGGTTTGTCTTTAGGCATTCAATTTAATTAGAGCGTTCAGATTAATCAAGACATTCCTTCAGTTTGGCTTGAATTGTTTTTGCAGATGGACGGGTTGCTAAGACAAAAAGCTTGCATGGAGACACTGTGGTGGATTTAATGTGCTCAAATAATTTGGATTGTGTGCTGTAAAAAATAAATGTGCATTTGGAATGGTTTAAGATTTTAACACAAACCGACACAGAGGAAATCTTCCTCCTGTTGATCTATCTTTGTGGAACTGAAATATTGTGGCTCCGAACACTTTCATAAATGTTTAATATGCAGACTCTAAATATACCCGATTCAGCTCAATGTGCCTAATGATTTCACAAGTGTTCTAGTACTGGCGTTAATAGAGATGAGGAGGATTTTATTCTCTTGGAGAGTAGTGAATCTGTGGAATTCTTTACCACAGAGAGATTTTGAGGTTAGATAAAATATAAAATATATTCAAGACTGAGATAGATGCAGCTTTAATCAGTCAAGGAATCTAAGGTTATGGGAAATGATGAGAAAGTGGAGTTGAGGGTTATCAGAGTAGCCATGATCTCATTGAATGGTGGAGCACAATCAACACCTGAATAGCCGACCTCCTGTTCCTACGTTTTTTGGTCTTATGGTCTAGGTCATGAAAGAGCTGGCCATTCTCTTTCTTTCCCCATTCTCAATGGTTGTTTGTGCAGTTAACCTGTATCTACATCTCACTGACTGGCTGAGTTTGCTATTACTATCGTCTTGGTCTAATATGGTAGAGACTTCCTTGTCTAACCAGAGAGGCTTGTGTATTGAACAAAGATACTTAATTGCATATTATTGTTCCAGAATCTATGGGGAGGACCTGGATGTTTGGCCTTATTCCTCCTAAGCTGTTCTGTCCATTAGTACATCTTCCACAATCAAAGGAGGCGCTGACTAAAGTTTTCCTGTCACACCTTAAATGGGAGCAGTGCACTGATACCCATGTCCCAGTATTCCCCAAGCCATCCCAAAATGTGCAAAATCCCAATTAGACCACCATGATGACTTATTGCAGAAGAATTGTCATGTTGGTCTCGTAACATTAACTCTGTTTCTCTCTCCACTGATGCTGCCAGACTTGCTGAGTTTCTTTAGCACTTTCTGTTATTTTATATTCACAACATCTGCAGTATTTTGCTAATCATAACAAAATCAATTCACACCAGGTTGTATCACTGATAAAGAATAACTATTTTTTGTAATACACAACTTTAACAAATCAAAGAGAAAAGGAAGAATTACTAAGTGACTATTATGTGACTTATTCTATATCTTTTTAAGGATCCAAAATACACACATACTTGTTCACAATTAAGACAGAGAAATGTCATACTGTTTAACACATATTACAAGACAATGAAATATAGACAATGAACAAAATTCCAAAGTTGAAAAGTTTAGATTACGAAGTGAATTACGTTGTCTCTCACATCCCTTTTTGACTTTAGCAATGATGACTCATTGTTGTCTGTACACAGATGGCTGCTCTTCACTTCAATAGAGGATCGAGTGAACTGAGATCTTGTTAGGATTCTTCCTGTTCAGCTTTCTATGTTTTTTGTCTTTTCACCTATACCAGGAGAAGGGGACAGAGAGAAGTTTTGGATGTTCTAGCTGTGGTGATCTCTGGTTATTCTACATCATTAGAGGGCCAGCAATGCGCAATATACCAAAAATACATCCTAATGTCCTCCATCCCAGCCATCCTCAGGGATGCAGTCAACCTTTTCCTCTGAAACCATTTTAAACAGCTCCCTGACTTTTTCCTGAGTAAAGGCGGGTCACCTTTTGTGTGGTTCCTTCTTCGGTCCCTCCTCCTCTCTTTTTGCTTAATGTTCTGTCCAGTGTTAACCTATTCTCTTACAGTCACTGCACCTAGAACCCTAGCTTCTGCTGTTTGTTTTAGGTGACCATGCAGTATGTTCCAGCTTACCATAGGTGTAGCAATTTATGGTGATGGTAATTGCAGCTACCATCTTCTTATGTGTGGTAATTCATTTATTTCACCTTGCACCTGACACAGTAGCCCTCATAGGCAGTGTTTTTTGGCAGTGTATATTGAAGGATTAATGTCGGCCAGACAGTGCTGTTGATTGAAAAATGAGTGCAACCTTTAGTAGGCTGATTTAGGCTGTGGGCTTAACACAAAAAGTCAAAAAGCATTTTTAATTCAAATGGTGGACTCTCAATCCTGAACAAAACCCCTCAATTTCAACCAACGTTAAGTCTGAAACATTCATAAACACTATATCCAGTGAAAAGATTCTCCAAATGGCCAATTTAAAAAGTATAGACAGTTCAAAGCAATTTTTACAGTACTAATGAAAACTAGATTAAGGGCTCCAGTTAAGTGTCTGCTGTTGTGTAAGTAACTAAAAGAAAAATGCTTGTAACTTATATAATGTTGCATTAACAAATTATTTTAGTGGTTACTTAAAAATCTCTCATAAGATCTCCCCATGTAGCAAATTACCATTTGGCAAAAGGTTGGCAGGCTTTCCATAACTTTGCAGTGCTGAATCTAAACTAGCCATTAGAAGCATGACACTAGCCTCAAGTGATTTCCCCTCCAGCACCTGCCCAGTGCACTCTCCCGAATGGAGTGTTCTACATCAGTGATTTCCCATGTGGAGAAAAGTTGGTGTTAATTGTTCTGTCATCAAGTTACCTGCTTAAAACCAATTGGAATTTAGCAGGTATAACATTGAAATGTATGGATTTATTCAAGATGAGCTGTTTCCATTATCTTTAATATATTCAGCATGAGGAACATCAGAGGAACAGGAAGGAACAACACGAGTTTGATCTGTGCAACGATGCAGCTCAGGCTACAGGGAATGTCTGCATATGTGTTCACATGCCTCCTTTCAATAATTCTTACTTTTTTTTAAAGACTCATTTGAATTCAACATGAAGTGAAAATACATTATGATTTACTTTGGACTTTAACAAATTTGTCCAACAGAAGTGAACAGTGTGATTGATTTAAATAAGCCTGTGGATGGTTGATAGGTTTTCTGTTGCAGCTATTGGTGATGTTATTCTCCTTGTAGCTGTTGTTACTTAATTTACATTTACAAAAAATGTCTGTCTAAACTGGTGAGGAGGCCCATATTTCATGTTGCAGCAGAACTTGCTGAGATAATACTATGTTGCTATCATTCACTAATAACCATTTAAACAACCCCTGTCTGCCAGTTTATTAACCAGGAATCAGATATTATTGACATACTGCCTTACAAAAACAGATCCCTACTAAATTAAGCAAGCCTATGAAATCCCAGTCATTTCAGGCAATCTAACTTCTGATTCTCATTTGTATCCAATTTTCTACTCTTAATACCCAAATATATGCTCTCCATTGATGAACATATGGATGATATTTTATGCACCCATCCTTCAGTGACAAGACCCTAAGACAATAAATTGTGGAAGCACACCATTCATCCCAGAGTCTTCCCTGCCATTCAGTGAGGTCATGATGGATCTGATAATCCTCAACTCCAAATACCAGCTTTTTCCTGATAATGTTCAATTCTCTTTATGGTTAAAAATCTATCTATCTCAGCCTTCAATAAACTTAATGGACCAACTTCTTTGATAATGAATTCTACAGATTCACTAACCACTGATAGAAGAAATACCTCTTTGTCACAATCTACAAAGTCTTATTGTGCACTGGCATTTCGACATATGCTAGAAAGTCTAAAATCAAACCCCGAGGAATAAAATTTTGACCGTTCAATAATACTTAGTAAGTAATATGCAAGCAAAACTCATTGGTGCAATTGAATGCAGGATGGCATGTTGGAGATTGTCCTCAGCAACTTACAGACTACATTTTCCAACCATCCATACAGAATAAGACAATCCAGCAGCCAATTACACCAGCCATGGTATGGGAAGCCATAAAGGATGACAGGACTTACAATGTCCCAACCTGGCCCAAGTCATATTGAGTTGGTAAAGACTGGTGTATGAGCTGCCAACTGTTTCTTTCAGGTGTATCTAGTGTGTGTCAGGGTAGCCATTTTCTGATCTAACAAGCAGAGTCCTGTAGAACAAACAAGATGTTGTTTATTGCAACTCTACAACTGTTTACAGGTTATAAAAACAGGGTCTAAATTATTAAAAACACCTTTTGGAGGATCTAGCCTTAGATCTGTTTCCCATGAGATCCTATATCATCCTCATGCTGAATCTTCATGACATCACAGTGGGTGATGCTTGTTGCATGAATCAAATGTTAATTCTTTTATATATAACACAGAACTAATCATCTGACACTCACTGCCTCTTTGGTAGATTACTGAAGCTCCCAATATTGAGAGCAAGGAATTATGTTTCTACATCATAGAAACTCATATCTACACTTGCAACAACATACAAGTAAAACCATTTATGCCAGCCGAAATAGGTGCCACATAACTTACAACCAGGAAACAAATGACAGTCTGAGTTCCCCACTTGATGATCATTTCCATGGATAACCAAAGAAGAAAGAGCCATTGACACATTCAGAACAGCAGAGACCTGTAGCACTGCATTCCAAATAGGGCACCCACCTTTTGTCACTTTGCAGGGAACTTTGCTCATAAGTTGCTCATCTTCTCAAGTAGATGCCACCAAAGAATCCACAGTTTTGCAAACACTGTATGCAGTATCACATAAATACAGTACATATGATAAACTGCTTGTACTATATTAGATTTTAATGTGACACTTGTGCCCTACATTTATAAGGTCTGCTGCAGAACACAGAGTTAGGACATTTCTTTGCTCTACAAAGCTGACCTGGGGCTCCACAGGAGTCAGAGAGAAAGTGAGGACTGCAGATGCTGGAGATGCGCTTCCAACCATCACCTCCCACATCAACTTATAACACTACAATACACATTCTTCATCCATGCCAACCAAAGATACGTCAAGTCCTCCACTCACCCCATATCCTTTATAGGCTCTATGCCAACCTATGTCCATCTATCACGCATCAGAGTCCTTACACCTGCCATGCCAATTCATCCAATATCCACAATGGGCAATCCTCATGACCCATCCTGAGATTAAATAAAATGAAGTTCTAAGTATCTATTTCAGACTAGTTCCAGAAACATTCTTGTTTTTTAAAAATCTGTTAACTGTATTTATATTCCTTCAACTGCAAAATCACTTATGTGTACAAACTCTTCTTTCAAATGCTTAATCCTTTATGAAAGCAAGCACTGAAAATCCCAATCCCACTTCAAACAAATACTATATCACCTGGGGCTGTGATCCAACAATGAAATAGCAGGCACCCGACTATGATAATGGAAGGTTGTGAAATCAGTTATGCAGCTCCAATTAAGTGATTATAATATTTATGACAATGTCAACAGAGAGGTTAAAATAGCAAACAATGATATCATACGAACACCCAATTTCTTTTAATATTTAAAGGAGAGGAGGTTTACTTGCCTTGACAATTTTGACAATTTTCTTTGAGAATTTTGTCAGTTATTTTCAGCAGTTCCTTTTGACTATTCTCTTGACAGTTGCAATTAGTATATGCATTATTATCTCATTTAACAAACTCAAAAGACACCTTGCTATTCCCAAGGAGCATTCGACTTCACTGGCGGACACCTGACCTCCCCTAAAGGTGTCTCAGGACCATAACCAAAGAGACCTGACCTATTTAGAAACCTACCAAACAACTCCACAAAGTTTTGACCTGCCCCTACCAGGTCTAATACGCACACGTGATGTTTCACACACCTCAGCATGAATGGAAGCAGCTGTCAATCTTGCTTTAAAACTGCCTCTGCAGAATGTGCATGTGCTAAATGACCTTATGAAAATAATAGGTGGCATTCTGAATTTTGACCTCCTTTACCATTTATGCAATGTTTCATGGAAACCCAGACCTATGTTTACTTCCAAAGAAGCAATACCAGACAACAAACAACAAGGAATCAAAAATATACAAAGATACTTACAAGGACTTCCTTAAACTTAGAAGAAGACACCAGCCAGCTTTATATCAAAACCTGATAGTCAGAAATTAAAGCAGTCGACACCAATGCCAGTTGTTGCGATAAATCAGGGTGATATAGTTGACTTACACACTAAAGACATCTGGAAAGTTTCCTTTTTGCTGCAGGCTGTAAGAATTCTGTAGAAATGTATTTTGGGAGTTTCAGCCTAGTTCATAATTTAACACCAATTAGCAATTTATTCAGATCACCATAAAGATGACTAGTATGGGAACTGAAAATTAGCATAAGTCTTGTCAAGGGCAATTTTCTGAGACTGGAGCAGCAGGAATTTAATACCAACAATCAAAATGTTAAAAAACTGCTGCATTCCCCATTTTGCATTCCTTATTTTAATGAACACAACAAGTTCCCTGCAAAACATTCCTACCAATAAACATAAATAATTGGGTATTATTGAAGGGGAAGGTAACCTTCATACTGCCAACTCCTCCCTAAAGTTACTAATAGAGATTATGAAAACTACTCAATGACACTTCAATTGTTAGTGGCACTTCATTGTAAATACCTTGTTTTCATGGAGACTCCTTGAGAAAGAGCCATAGCACTGATTATTATCAAAACAATGGAAGAGAACATGAGATAAATGACCAAGTACTGGTTAGATTATTTATTTGTGCAATCTTTAATCCAAAAAGTGGTGGTTTGATGCTACTAAAGAAAATGTTCCTGTTTGTCTCAGGCTCCAGTCTGTCTCCCAATCTGTTTCCAAGCTTTATATTTTCAACAGGGAAAGACTTGAACAGAAGAGAATCGGAATTTATTGCTGATATTGAAGAAAGACCAGGAGATGGGCCATTGCCATTTCTTAACTGCTCGTGACTTTTTCATTTGGAACAACGCACACTATGAATGTTTTTTCAAGAATCACTCTTTGTAGCTATGTTTTGATTCGGATTGGGATGTCTCCAATTTGACTTCATCTGGGGATTGGTGTGTGGACAACACAGATTTTTAAGCAATGTAATCTGACTGTCCACTACATGCAATGGCATTATACGCTGCTTGGAGACAAGTTGAGACCAAAGGAATACAACTCATCTACCACGAGTGTAATTTGTACTAATTTGAGGGGGTTAGATGATTTGAACTGAATCTATACCAATTGCTCCCAGAACATTATGGGAATATGGTCGGCATGGACTGGTTGGACCGAAGGGTCTGTTTCCATGTTGTATGACTCTATAACATACTTTCCAGTATTCTGACTATTAAATCATAGTCTTTGCAAAAGTGACAACCTGCTTGATTGACTGATCTTTGCCCAACACCCTATTAACTTTCATAGTCCTGCACTACTCATCTTAAATCAAACAAGAGTTACTACTTAATGTCTTAAGTTGAGATATCTTATAACAGAAAGGTTTGGGGTTTGTATTGTAGATTTGCTGCAGGTTGCAGTAGGTCTGACTCAAGATTGACTGATTATTCTGAAATCCAGACTGTATACACCAACAAAAGGAAATTGTGCAGTTTCAACTGTTTGTTAGCCAGACAGATTACCCCTCAGGGAATAACTCCAATCTAGGAGTTTCCTAACACTGCATCTGGATTGTGATAGCAGTAAAATCAATGAATACTGATAGAACTGAATTTACCAACAATGCTAATGAATGTCTGCGTCAGGCACAAGGCCATATCCCTGATTTATGGCATGACAGCTCAGCACTCAAGCAGGCCATAAGCAAATTGAAGTCAGAAAAGTCAATCAACTTGGAAGCAGAATGAACATATTAAAAGGGCTGTCAAAAGCAAGTTGAAGATCAACAGATGTGGCAACTGTGCTTGGTAAAACGGTGAAATAGCTTTTTAATTCAGAAAGGGGACATTGGCATGGAAGTTTGCAACTGCACAGAGAATGAATTCACTTTAGATGGGATAGGCAAACATTTATTTTTGTGAATAAAGTCACCTGACCCTTTTCTTTAATGCTCCACTTACTTTTCACATGGAGTATGTATGTATGAATAGGAATGGCCCTTTTGAACTCCTATGGTCTCAGATAGTACAGGAACTAAAATATATTGAGATATTGTTATATAATGAAAATTCAGGCAAGAAAATGTGTTTATGCTGAAGTCAGACCAAGCCTCAAATACAGTTTAGGATCTCTTAGATACACCTTGTCGAAAGGCCAATATTAATATTAGGACATAAATAATAATATGACTATTGAACTACAAAATGTATGCTTTCATGGTGCATTATTGTTCACTCTAGTCAATAAGATTGCTTGGCTGCTGTCATTTATTTATCACTTAAAGGGATTATTACACAGTATAGTATTAAAACGGGCTGAAAGTAAAAATGATTGTTGACCCAAAATAGGTAAGAGGATTATTGTTGAGTTAGAATAATTGTATGTTAAAGAGCATAGCCCAAGAATTCCAATGGAAAGATTTTTGTTGCAGCAACAGGAGTTGTGTGTTAGGATGCAATCTGTTAGCTCAGTTAGCAGGCCAGCTGGTTCATGATGCAGAGTGATGCCAATAGTGTGAGTTCAATCCCTGGACTGGCTGAGGTCACTGTGAATGTCCTGGTTTCTCAACCTTGGTCCTTGCCTGAAGCCTAGTAAGATCTCCAAGTCCACTGCCCTGATTGGGCCCTTAATTCTGCCCCCAAACCCCTCTAAAGCACTCACCTACTCACCTGCCATCTGCCTTCCCTCATCTACCTGTCACCCTTCCCGCCTCAGGCTGTACCCAGCACCAATCACCTCTCTAGTGAGTGAGCAACCTCAGTGCAATCAGACTCTGACAACTTTCATTGCGTGTTGGGACCATGCAGAAGTCTCGACTTCCTGGAATTGCCCTGGAAGTTAAAACTTCCGATGGCCAATTACCAGAAGCTGCAGTCCTCTGAAAAGTCTCCAACTCTGAGTGAGAGTTAAAGACCGTGGAGAGTTTAGCTTAACCGTTTCTCAGTGAGAATCTGCTCTAACTTCTGGGTAGCTAATAAATTAAACATACCCAATCACCCCAGGACATAACCTCACCCCTCAACTCAATCTGACTGATTTCCCCATTCCTCCACCCAACCCAATCTCCAAGTCCACTGTCTTGATAGGACCCATTCTAATCACTCCCCACTTTCTCCTAAAGCACTGCCTAATTAACCTGCTACCATGCTCCCTCACCCACCTGCCATCCTACACTCTCACAAATCTGGTACCCATCTCTCCCGTGTCTGCCATCCTAGCCACTCAGTTATCAATATTAGAAGGTAGCCAAATACCATACTAAACTACCAACAATAGCTTCAAGATCTTTAAATCCTGGAATACAGCAATTGTCATGAGAAAGTGTCATGGGTCCACAGTGATCCAGTTCACTCCTGGCTGTGTGGATGCCTGACCTAGCCTAAACTGCTGTAGCTGAGCAGGCTGCTGGTCCAGACATTAACAGTGAGAATCTAAAGGTTAATGTGCAATTTTCTGCTTCATCAATATTGCAAAAAGGGTTTTTGAACCTGATTGGAAGGTATGAGCCTCTTAGAGAATGTTCATAATAAGCATGGAGAGGAATGTCCAGAGGGTAACTACAAACTTCTATGAATCTCTTCATAATTTCAATAATCTGGAAAAGAAGGGCAGCAAGGTGGCTCAACAGTTAGCACTGCTGCCTCACAGCACCAGGGACCTAGGTTTGTTTCTATCCTCAGATGATTGTCTGTGTGAAGGTTGCACATTCTCCCCGTGTCTGCATATGGGTTTCCTCTGGACGTCCGGTCTCCTTCCACAGTCCAAAGATGTGCAAATTAGGTGGATTGGCCATGTTAAGTTGCACTTAGTATCCAGGGATGTGCAGGCTAGGTGGGTTAGCTATTGGAAATGCTATTGGAAATAGGGATAGGGTGCCATGTTCTTCAGAACACTGAATGGCCTCTTTCTGCACTGTAGGGATTCAATGTGATCTAATAAAGTTGTTTCCAAACTTAAATTCTTAAAATCCATCATTATAAAGATTTTGCTCAGACCATAAAAAAGATGGGAAGTCAATTGTTACATGGCAACAGGGTCTTCTGTTCTCCCAAACATCTTTAACTTTGATGACCAATTATATGGTTGGATCTCAAAAGTAATATAATGTTTGAAAGGTCATCATGCTATGACTTACTTGTTTTTTTATATACCTGCATTAATTTTTTGTTATCAAAGTACTCTAAAGCTGAACTGTGTGTTATGTTCAATCTGAACTCCAATTGTAACTCAGTCCCATATCACCAATCTTTCTGAAGGAACACCGCGGCTACAGCCCACTAGAGAAGTCATTCAATTCCTTTGTTAATTCCCTGAACAGACTACTAGGGGCTAACTTAAGGCAAGAGCCTTCAGTTCTACTGGTAAGGTTCATTACAAAAGCTAATGCCTTTAGAGTACCGGAACAATATTATTCAATTCTAACCTCACATTATCAAAAGGAGATAAGTAACTTTAATTAATACTTTGAAGTACAGAATAAATGGTATTAATTATTCAGGAAATTTAAGCTAAGTTGCAAAATCTGTGTGAATAGAAGACGTACAAATTCTATTCAATATAAAGTCAAAGTATGTTCAATGACCAAACCGAAGTTTAACCCTTTGATGCCTGGGATTCTATTTAAGTAAGATGGCACTTTTTTTGTAAAATTAAATTTGTGAATATGTGCTGAACATCTTAGAGCATTTGAAAAAAAGTGGGAACATGCCTCAACTTCTATCATAGCCCTCCATTAAATGTAACTATTTAGCAATAATGTATATTTTCACTGTACTCTTCTTGTCTAAGGGATTGTTAGCTGTCATAGAACGTAGAACATTACAGAGCAGTATAGGCCCTTCGGCCCTTGATGTTGCGCTGCCCTGAAAAACCAATCTGAAGCTCATTTAACCTACATTATTCCATTCTCATCCATATGCCTATCCAATGACCACTTAAATGCCCTTAAAGTTAGCAAGTCTACTACAGGTGCAAGCAGTGCACGCCATGCCCCTACTACTCTCTGAGTAAAGAAACTACGTCTGACATCTGTCCTATATCTATCACACCTCAATTTAAAGTTATGTCCCCTCGTGCTAGCCATCACCATCCGAGGAACAAGGCTCTCACTCTCCACCCTATCTAATCCTCTGATTACCTTATATGTCTCAATTAAATCACCTCTCAACCTTCTCTCTAACGAAAACTACCTCAAGTCTCTCAGCCTTTCCTCGTAAGACCTTCCCTCCATACTAGGCATCATCTAAGTAAATCTCCTCTGAACCCATTCCAAAGCTTCCACATCCTTCCTATAATGCGGTGACCAGAACTGTGTGTAATACTCCAAGTGCAGCCGCATCAGAGTTTTCTACAGATGCAACATGACCTCATGGTTCCAAAACTCAATCCCTCTACCAATAAAAGCTAACACACCATATGCCTTCTTAACAACTTTCTGGGATCTCTGTACATGGACACTGAGATCTCTCTGTTCATCTACACTGTCAAGAATCTTACCATTAGCCCAGTACTCTGCATTCCTGTTACTCCTTCCAAAGTGAATCACCTCACACTCTTCTGCATTAAACTCCATTTGCCACCTCTCAGCCCAGCTCTGCAGCTTATCTATATCCCTCTGTAACCTAAAACATCCTTCATAACTATCCACAACTCTACCGACCTTAGTGTCATCCACAAATATACTAACCCATCCTTCTATGGCCTCATCTAGGTCATTTATTAAAATGACAAACAGCAGTGGGCCCAAAACAGATCCTTGCAGTGCATCACTAGTAAATGGACTCTAGGATGAATATTTCCCATCAACCACCACCCTCTGCTTTCTTACAGCTAGCTAATTTCTGATCCAAACTGCTAAAAAAAAACCTCAATCCCATGCCTCCATATTTTGTGCAATAGCCTACTGTGGGGAACCTTATCAAACTCCTTACTGAAACCCACATATACCACATCAACTGCTTTACATTCATCCACCTGTTTGGTCACCTTCTCAAGGAACTCAGTAAGGTTTGTGAGGCACGACCTACCCTTCACAAAACCGTGTTGACTATCCCTAATCAACTTAAGCCTTTCTAGATGATTATAAATCCTATCTCTTCTAACCCTTTCCAACACTTAACCCACAACCGAAATAAGACTCACTGATCTATAATTACCAAGGTTGTCTCTACTCCCCTTCTTGAACAAAGGGACAATATTTTCTATCCTCCAATCTTTTGGCACTATTCCTGTAGACAATGATGACATAAAGATCAAAGCCAAAGGCTCGGCATTCACCTTCCTGGCTTCTCAGAGAATCCTAGGATAAATCCCATCTGGCCCAAGGGACTTACCTGTTTTCACACTTTCCAGAATTGCTAACACGTCCTCCTTGTGAACCTTAATCCCATCTAGCCTGTATCTCAGTATTCTCCTTGACAACATTGTCTTTTTCTAGTGTGAATACTGATGAAAAATATTCATTTAGCGCTTCCCCTATCTCCACTGAATCCACACAGAAGTTCCCACTGCTATCCATGATTGGCCCTAATCTTACTCAAGTCATTCTTTTGTTCCTGATATATGCATAGAAAGTCTTAGGGTTTTCCTTGATTCTATCTGCCAACAATTTCTCACGTCCTAGCTCTTCTTAACTCTCTCTTTATGTCTTTCCTAGCTAACTTGTAGCCCTCAAGTTCACTAACTGAGCCATCACATCTCATCCTAACACAAGCTTTCTTCTTCCTCTTGTCAAGAGATTCAACTTCCTTAGTAAACCACAGCTCCCGTGCAAGACAATTTCCTTCCTGCCTGACAGGTACATACTTATCAAGGATCCACAGTAGCTGTTCCTTGAATAAACTCCACATTTCAATTGTGCCTATGACCTGCAATTTCCTTCCCCATCCTATGCATCCTAAATCCTGCCTAATCGCATCATAATTGCCTTTTCCCCAGCTATAACTCTTGCTCTGCAGTATATACCTATCCCTTTCCATCACTAAAATAATCAGCTTTTGATATCAGTTCAGGAGCTTGGGCACTGTCCAACAGCCACTGGAGTGGTTACAGTCAGGATCCTCTCTTCATAGGAGGCGAGGAGCCAAATATCAGGCACAATACCAGAAGTCTTGGCTCTTTCTGCCTTAAAGTGGGCTACTTTCCCCTGGAATGAGAGAAAGGGAGGAAATTAATGAAATGAAAGTGGGTGACATTGCTTTTTTTTTCTTAATGTGGAAACAGGCCCTTTGGCCCAACAAGTCCACACCGACCCTCCGAAGAGTAACCCACCCAGACCCATTTCCCTCTGACTAATGCACCTAACACTATGGGCAATTTAGCACGGCCAATTCACCTAACCTGCACATCTTTGGATTGTGGGAGGAAACTGGAGCACCCGGAGAAAACCCACGCAGACACAGAGAGAATGTGCAGACTCCACACAGGCAGTCGCTTGAGGCTGGAACCGAACCTGGGACGCTGGTGCTGTGAGGCAGCGGTGCTAACCACTGAGCCACCGTGCTATCGTGCTGGTGTAAGTGAAGAAGTGGTGAAAAGATGGTGAAAGATGGTGAGGTGCCCCACATGAGTGAGTGTGTGGCACAGACAGAATGCAGCTTTCAGAGTGTAGGTTGTTGGGTTGGTGGGAGTGAGTGGAGATGATGTGGGCAACAGTGTGAGTGGTAGAGCATGAACTTTGGTGGGAGGAGGGTGCAGTAGCCGAGATGGACTGGGTGTGAGGTAGCAGAGAGAAGATGGTGGCACTTACCTTGGCAGAGTACCTTCTTCCTACACTGCTGGGCATTCCTCCAAACAGTGGATGCTGCACTGACTCAAGTGGCAAGCAGGCTGGCAGCATTTGGAGTGGTGGCATCAACTGACACTCCTGGGGGAAGAGAACAGCCCTCTTCTGCCCCAACCCGTTAACCAAGTAGGGTGCTAATTCCTCCTTGACAGCCATGTCTGCAGCAAATGTCACAAACAGCTCAGCTGTACAGTGCAACTCTGGACAGGGAGTACTTGACCTGGTGAACAATGGCCCTTAAATATGGTACCAGCACCAGGAGTCCCAGGATATCCTGCAATGGAGAATACTGTCATCCTCAATAAGTGGGAGAATCGGGAAGCATCAGCCAAGAGGTGTGTCACTGGTGCGTGGTGTATAGTTAATGAGGCAGATTTCAGACGATACTGCAGGAAAATTCACTGGGCCTCATGGAAACAAACCCAACATGAAACTCAACAAAAATGAGGCAACTGATTTTTGGTAAGGTTCAACCATATGATTGCATTTGAGCCCATATTTTTTCAGCACTTACTTCAAGTACCATTGTAGTCTGGTATTTTCACAAAACCATCTGTTCTGATGGTCAGGTGTAAGGGATCACGCAAAGAAATGTATTTCTCGAATTGCAGCATTCCCTCCGTACTGCAAAATTGTTAAATTCAAATATGTGCTGAGAATATGGAGTGCAGTTCAAGCCTTCTAGCTGTCAGCAGCTGAGGCAGAGTTTCTCCAGTCGTTTCTGGTTTTGCTTGTTTGTCTACTATCTGAGGAGAAAGTGAGGACCGCAGATGCTGGAGATCAGAGCTGAAAATGTGTTCCTGGAAAAGCACAGCAGGTCAGGCAGCATCCAAGGAACAGGAGAGTCGACGTTTCGGGCATGAGCCCTTCTTCAGGACGTGGAGGCAGAGCAGAAGGTTTCCTGAAGAAGGGCTCATGCCTGAAATGTCGATTCTCCTGTTCCTTGGATGCTGCCTGGCCTGCTGTGCTTTTCCAGCAACACATTTTCAGCGCTGTCTACTATCTGAACCAGGTTGACAACTACAGCAAGTTACAACTCTTCAAATTCAAGCAAAAATGATTGCGTCCATTTCAACTAGAACAATTGGTATGTTTCTGTTCATTCATAGGATGTGGCATAGCCACCATTTATTGCTCACTGATGCTTGAGAGACTGAAAGTGAACCTCCTTCTTGTATCTCTGCAGTCTGGGAAACAAAATTTCTGTAGTAAATAAAAGGGAAGAGCATTTAGAGTTTAATTAATGAAAAAGAATCAACACCTGGCAAAGGTTGATATTTTGAGTTTTTAATGGAAATTAAAATCATTTTCATATTTTTTAAAAGCTGTAAGGCATTATACAGCACAGCGAGTAGATGCTGGTCAAAATACAATAGCATTCGACAATAAGAAGTATCAGTCAGCGACTTAAAATTTATCGCAATCCATCCAGTTCAAACAAGCTCAGGGCAGTGACTCTTGAGCTGGTGTCAAAATGAAGCCACTTCTAAGAATGCCCCCGTTTCTCTCGCTTTGCTTACTTGCCTTCAATTACTTCTCCTCACTTCAGGGAAGCTGTCAAGCCACCAACCTGGGGACATCATATGAGTGTCCCCTTGCCTTGTGTTTGCTCAATCTCGCCCATGCATCTTCAGATTCTTCTGATAAAAGACATTTCTTTCTTAGAGGTTTCCATAAACGTCACTATGTTTGATCATGTTGTAGAGCATTTACAGCACTGAAGAAGACGCTCCGACCCAATGTGTCATCAAGAATTTATCAATTGCAGCACTGATGAAAGAACTCGAGGACCTTAGGCTCATCCGAGAGAATGAGATCTTTCTGGACAAGACCTTCAGCGAGGTTATTACACCGACCATACCAGAAGAGAGCAGACGATGAGGAAGGCAGAGAGGAGACAGGTGCAAGAGACCTCGGGGGAAGTACCTGTCAGGGACAAGTTGAATCTTTTGGAAACAGTAGAGACAGATGACACTGCCAGTCCGCGAGGTGGCCAGGTCTGTCAATCAAATGTTGGCGTGGAGGCAGAGCGGAAGAGTCGGACATCGCACAGAGCCATGGTAATAGGGGACTCCATAGTGAGAGGAACTGACCGGGGCTTTTGTGGCAGCAGACAGGACTTAAGGATGGTGTGTTGCCTTTCTGGTGCCAGGGTTAAAGACATCACAGACAGAGTGCAGGACATCCTCAAGGATGAAGGTGAAGAGCCAGAGGTGGTGGTACATGTCGGCACAAATGATGTCGGGAAGAAGAGGAGGAACATACTACAGCGGGACTTTGGAGAACTAGGAAGAAGGCTGAAAAGCAGGACGTCCAGGGTGGTTATCTCCGGTTTGCTTCCAGTTCCTCGGGCTGGTGAGGCCAGAAACAGGGAGATAATGGACTTGAACGTGTGGCTGGGGAACTGGTGCAGGAAGCAAGGATTTAAGTTCTTGGATCACTGGGGTATGTTTTGTGGTAAGCATAAATTATACAAGAGAGACGGTTTGCACCTTAATAGGTTGGGGACCAGCATTCTGGCAGGCAGGTTTGCTACTGCAACACAGCTACGTTTAAACTAAGTAGCGGGGGGGAGGGGACAAACTGGATGTTTGAGAAGGAAATTGAAGGGAAAGTTAGAACAAGGGAAGTCAAGAAAGACAACGGTATCAATGAAGCAGAAAACTCAAAAAGGGATCATGCTGTAAGGTTGAGTGAAATAGGAGTTGATGGGAAGGGTGAGGGCAGTAACAAATTAAAAATACTATATATGAATGCACGAAGCATTAGAAATAAGATGGATGAGTTTGAGGCTCTTTTGGAAATTGGTAGATATGATATTGTGGGGATAACTGAGACGTGGCTTCAAGTGGACAGGGCCTGGGAAATGAATATTCAAGGCTATACGTGCTATCGTAAGGACAGACTGACGGGCAGAGGGGGTGGGGTGGCCATGTTGGTAAGGGATGATATTCAGTCCCTTGCACGCGGGGACCTAGAATCAGGGGATGTAGAGTCAGTATGGATAGAGCTGAGAAATTCTAAGGGTAAAAAGATCCTCTTGGGAGTTATCCAAGTAGGCCCCCAAACAGTAGTCTGGATGTCGGATGCAAGTTGAATCAGGAGCTGAAATTGGCCTGTCGCAAAGATGTTACTACAGTTGTTATGGGGGATTTCAACATGCAGGTAGACTGGGAGAATCAGGATGGTATTGGACCTCAAGAAAGAGACTTTGTGGAGTGCCTCCGAGATGGATTCTTAGAACAGCTGGTGCTGGAGCCTACCAGGGAGAAGGCAATTCTGGATCTGGTATTGTGCAACGAACCAGAATTGGTCAGGGACCTTGAAGTGAAGGAGCCATTGGGAAGTAGTGACCATAATACAATAAGCTTCAATCTACAATTTGAGAGGGAGAGGGTACAATCGGAAGTGACAATATTTCAGTTTTTGAATAAAGGGAACTATGGAGCTATGAGGGAGGAGCTGGCCAAAGTTCAATGGTGCAATACCTTAGCAGGGATGACAGTGGAGGAACAATGGCAGATATTTCTGTGTATAATGCAGAAGATGCAGGATCAGTTCATTCCAAAAAGGAAGAAAGATCCTAGGAGGAGGCATGGGATGCCGTGGCTGACGAGGGAAGTTAAGAAACATATAAAGTTAAAAGAGAAAATGTATAACATAGCAAAGCTAAGTGGGAAAACGGAGGACTGGGAAGCTTTTAAAGAACAACAGAGGATTATTAAGAAGGAAATACACAGAGAAAAAATGAGGTACGAAGGTAAACTGGCCAAAAATAAAAAGGAGGATAGTAAAAGCTTTTTTAGGTATATGAAAGGCAAAAAAATGGTTAAGACTAAAATTGGGCCCTTGAAGACAGAAACAGGGGAATATATTACGGGGAACAAAGAAATGGCAGAAGAATTGAATTGGTACTTCAGATCTGTGTTCACTGGGGAAGACACAAGCAATCTCCCTGAGGTAACAGTGGCTGAAGGACCTGAACTTAAGGGAATTTATATTTGCCAGGAATTGGTGTTGGAGAGACTGTTAGGTCTGAAGGTTGATACGTCCCCGGGGCCTGATGGTCTACATCCCAGGGTACTGAAGGAGGTGGCTCGAGAAATCGTGGATGCGTTGGTGATTATTTTCCAGAGTTCGATAGATTCGGGATCAGTTCCTTCGGATTGGAGGGTGGCTAATGTTGTACCACTTTTTAAGAAAGGTGGGAGAGAGAAAGCAGGAAATTATAGACCAGTTAGTCTGACCTCAGTGGTGGGAAAGATGCTGGAGTCTATTATAAAGGATGAAATTATGACACATCTGGATAGTAGTAACAGGATAAGTCAGAGTCAGCATGGATTTATGAAGGGGAAATCATGCTTGACTAATCTTCTGGAATTTTTTGAGGATGTAACTCTGAAGATGGACGAGGGAGATCCAGTAGATGTAGTGTACCTGGACTTTCAGAAAGCTTTTGATAAAGTCCCACATAGGAGGTTAGTGAGCAAAATTAGGGTGCATGGTATTGGGGGTAAAGTACTAACTTGGATTTAAAGCTAGTTGGCTGACAGGAAACAAAGAGTAGTGATAAACGGCTCCATTTTGGAATGGCAGGCAGTGACCAGTGGGGTACCGCAGGGATCAGTGCTGGGACCGCAGCATTTTACGATATATATTAATGATATAGAAGATGATATTAGTAATAACATTAGCAAATTTGCTGATGATACTAAGCTGGGTGGCAGGGTGAAATATGAGGAGGATGTTGGGAGATTACAGGTTAGGTGAGTGGTCAGATGCATGGCAGATGCAGTTTAATGTGGATAAATGTATGGTTATCCACTTTGGTGGCAAGAACAGGAAGGCAGATTACTACCTAAATGGGCAGTACAAAGAGATCCGGGTATTCTTGTACACCAGTCAATGAAGGTAAGCATGCAGGTACAGCAGGTAGTGAAGAAGGCTAATAGCATGCTGGCCTTCATAACAAGAGGGATTGAGTATCGAAGCAAAGAGGTTCTTCTGCAGCTGTACAGGGCCCTGGTGAGACCACACCTGGAATACTGTGTGCAGTTCTGACTCCAAATTTGAGGAAAGACATTCTGGCTAATGAGGGAGTGCAGCGTAGGTTCACGAGGTCATTTCCTGGAATGGCAGGACTACCTTATGCTGAAAGACTGGAGCGACTGGGCTTGTATACCCTTGAGTTTAGAAGACTGAGAGGGGATCTGATTGAGACATATAAGATTATTAAAGGATTGGACACTCTGGAGGCAGGAAACATGTTTCCGCTGATGGGTGAGTGCCAAACCATTTAGGACAGAGATGAGGAGAAACTTCTTCACCCAGAGAGTGGTGGCTGTGTGGAATGCTTTGCCCCAGAGGGCAGTGGAGGCCCAGTCTCTGGATTCATTTAAGAAAGAGTTGGATAGAGCTCTCAAGGATAGTGGAATCAAGGGTTATGGAGAAAAGGCAGAAACAGTTTACTGACTAAGGATGATCAGCCATGATCATATTGAATGGTGGTGCAGGCTCGAAGGGCAGAATGGCCTACTCCTGCACCTATTGTCTATTGTCTAATTCTAATCTCATTTTCCAGCACTTAGTCTGTGCCCTTGTATCCTATGGCATTTCAAGTATTCATCTAAACACTTCTTAAATGGCTTGGGGATTTCTGCCTCTACCAGCCTTTGGGGCAGTGAGTTTCAGACACCTACTGGATGAACAGCCTTTGTCAAATCTCCCGTAAACCTTCTGCTTTGTATCTTAAAACAGTGCTCTCTGGCTATTGAATCCTCAAGGGGATATGTTTTCCCCTATCTAAGCTACTCCTAATATTTAGACCTCAAACAGGTCCCCCCTCAGCCTTCACTGCTCTCAAAAAAAAATCCTTGTGTATCTAGTCTCTATTAATAGCTGAAATGCTCCAGCCCAGACAACATCCTTGGAAATATCCTCTGTCGCCAGCTGTCAAATCCCTTCATATTGATACTAACTCAGACCAGACTTGTTAATAATCATTTATTTATATTTGTTATTACACTTCTTACTGGATCGCTCATACATGATCACTGAGGTCACTGTGACATCACTGCTTATCTCAGAGATATATTGAAATAATCATCGAGCCCTGTCATTTTACATCCCTCCAAGTACTTTTCCAGTTTTCAACTAAAAGTATTTTCTTAACATTAGTAGAGTTATAGAGTCTTAGAGATGTACAGTACGGAAACAGAGCCTTCGGTCCAACTCATCCACGCTGACCAGATATCCCAACCCAATCTAGTCCCACCTGCCAGCACCCGGCCCATATCCCTCTAAACCCTTCCTATTCATATACCCAACCAAATGTCTTTTAAATGTTGCAATTGTACCAGCCTCCACCACTGCCTCTGGCAGATCATTCCCTACATGTACCACCCTCTGCGTGAAAACATTGCCCCTTAGGTCTCTTTTATATCTTTCCCCCTCACCCTAAACCTATGCCCTCTAGTTCTGGACTCACCCACCCCAAGGAAGTGACTTTGTCTATTTATCCTATCCATGCCCCTCAAGATTTTATAAACCTATAAAAGATCACCCCTCAGCCTCCGAATTCCAGGGAAAACAGCACCAACCTATTCAACCTCTCCCTATAGCTCAAATCCTCCAACTCTGGCAACATCTTTCTAAATCTTTTCTGAACCCTTTCAATATTCACAACATTCTTCCGATAGGAAGGAGACCAGATTTGCATCCAATATTCCAAAGGTGGCCTAACCAAAGTATTGTACAGCCGCAACATGACCTCCCAACTCCTGTACTCAATACTCTGACCAATAAAGGAAAGCATACCAAACGCCTTCCTCACTATCCTATCTACCTGCGACTCCACTTTCAAGGAGCTATGAGCTTGCACTCCAAGGTCTCTTTGTTCAGCAACACTCCCTCGGACCTTCCCATTAAGTGGATAAGTCCTGCTAAGATTTGTTTCCCTAAACACAGCACCTCACATTTATCTAAATTAAACTCCATCTGCCACTTCTCAGCCCATTGGCCCATTTGGTCAAGATCCTGTTGTAATCTGAGGTAACCTTCTTCGCAATCTACTACACCTCCAATTTCGGTGTCATCTGCAAACGTACTAATTGCACCTCTTCTGCTCACATCCAAATCATTTATATAAATGATGAAAAGTAGTGAACCCTGCATCGATCCATGTGGCACTCCACTGGTCACAGGCCTCCAGTCTGAAAAACAACCCTCCACCACCACCTTCTATCTTCTACCTTTGAGCCAGTTCTGTATCTAAATGGCTAGGTCTCCCTGTATTCCATGAGATCTAACTTTGCAAACCAGTGTCCCAAGGGGAGCCTTGTTGAATGTCTTACTGAAGTCCATATAGATCACGTCACTGCTCTGCCCTCTTTGCTACTTCTTCAAAAAACTCAATCAAGTTTCTGAGACATGATTTCCCACGCACAAAATCATGTTGACTATCCCTAATCAGTCCTTGCCTTTCCAAATGCATGTACATCCTGTCCCTCAGGATTCCCTCCAACAACTTGCCCACCACCAACATCAGGCTCACTGGTCTATAGTTACTTGGCTTGTCCTTACCACCCTTCTTAAACAGTGGCACCACATTAGCCAACATCCAGTCTTCCGGCATCTCACCTGTGACTATCAATGATGCAAATATTTCAGTAAGAGGCCAGCAATCACTTCTCTAGCTTCCCACAGAGTTCTTGGATACACCTGAGCAGGTCTTGGGGATTTATCCACTTTTATGCATTTCGAGACATCCAGTACTTCCTCCTCTGCAATATAGACATTTTTCAAGATATCACAATCCATTTCCCTACATTCTACATCTTCCATGTCCTTTTCTACAATAAGCACTGAAAGAAAGCAGGAATTATCAATAGTCCTTCACCCAGAGGCCCATGAAGATGTTACCGAGTAGGGTGACGAAACATCTGGAAATGAACCTTCCAGCTCAGTGAGCAAACCTACATCCAAAACTCGTTCAGTATCTCCCCCATCTCCTGCGGTTCCACGTAAAGGCTGCCTTGCTGATCTTTGAGGGGCCCTATTCTCTCCATAGTTACGCTTTTGTCCTTAATGTATTTGTAAAGGCCTTTTGGATTCTCTTTAACTCTATTTGCCAAAGCTAGTTGACACATTTAACTAACAATACTCTCATCATGACTGAATGCATTGCCAACACCACCATTTCCCTTCAAAGTCAATTTTTCACAGATTCAAACATTGAGGAGATCTCATAACTCTCTCTGAATAATCCTTTGAAACAGCATAGGAGAACAATAGTCGGAAGGCTAGCCTGAAATCATGCTTTCCGTAGATGAAACTAAAAAAAATTGGATTAATAACACTATCCCAACGCTCGTAGTATTGTAAGGACCAATGGCCAGGAGGCTGCTGTATTCGAGTAAAGACAGCTAGATGCTCATGTGGAGGATCCCACTAGGATTTGACTGAATGCCAATTACTTTTACCACTTCCACGATACCTTCCTGTGAACAGAAGATCCGACAATGAAAGATTTCCAAATAGTGAAGTTGTGTCATGGATGAAGAGCTAAGGAATATCACCATTTGATTGGAGGATAGCATCATCTAAAGATTCCTGCACTGTATTTCTGACGAAGAGATAAAGTGAAACTAGAAATACTACACAGTATGGATTCACCCTTTCAAAAAGACTTGCTTGAGAACCACAAAGCATTAATAAAAATCTCTTCAGGGATTGTTGCTTAAAATGGAAATGCTTAATTTCAAGAATGCTGGAACAGCATCTGAAAGGGCCATAAAATATTTTGCACAAAAAAGGTAAGGGCATCCTCAGAATTACAGTCATGCCTATAGACATTGTTGCCAGATCACCAAATGAGGATAAAGAATATTCTGATTTCTTGTACAAGAGTGTTCTGCTACAACACATGTTTCATTAATGCAAATTCACTATAATACGATTGACAAATTCTGGACACTTTTTAAAGCACAAACCTTTAAAGCGTGTATTGATTATAATACAATTCCGGTCTCATTAACTTAAATGGTTTGGCTATTATGCAAATTTTCTTATAATATGGGATTGCGAGAGAATGGAACTGCAATGTTACAGCAGAACCGACTGTAGAATAATATTTGCATACCTCAGTACTGCAAAAGAATGTTCCTATTGTTATGTTACATTGGGTTGGGCCACTGGAAATGAAGCCCACTATCCTAAAGACATTAGAAAAATTAAAGGTTTTATAAACGTATGCAGAATTTTCAATTTACCTATCTTTTAGAATCAGGTTGACAGAGATCATAAGAGAAATGATTATGAACTATCAACACATAACTTTACTAGTGACAACTCTAACCCTTTTATAAACTCTCCTTCTGCACACACATATACACCGAGATAGGAAAAGAAATGCGGGTGTTGTTGGCGGTGGAAAAGAATGAATGGCATCTAATGGTCTCCGTCCACAGAGTTTGCTGAAATAATTATTTTGCTGATCAGAACATTGCTTCTTGGTCTTCCTCTCCAAGTACTTTCACTTCTTTGCAGAATACACAGGGTGACTGGTTTTCACTTGTATGGGCCTCTAATTTATCAATTAAAAATCACAGCTTACAGTAACTGAAAAGGGAAATAGACTGGCCACCTTTAGGTTTGAGATGCTTTTTTACTTCAGAACAAAAACAATTCCTCCTCCTCCAGAGGTCCATGGGCTTCTGCCAAAACATTCCCACCTCTTAGCTACTCGACTACCTTCTAACCCATCACACAGTTGTTGGCTGGCGGAAGGTCTTTGGGATTAATAACTGGTCACCAGGCCACAGACCAAACAACTACGTGTTACCAGAAAAAGCTTTGTTCATACATTTCCTTTGGCTTCAGCTCATCTGTAGCCAGACTTTCACTATTACTTGAACAAGCAGTTGTGTTAACAGCACTTAAAATGAGTGGAAAAATCTAAGAACTGCAAATGCTAGAAATCACACACAAAAACAGAAGCTGCTGGAAAACCCCAGCAAGTCTGGCAGCATCTGTGGAGAGAAAGTAGAGATAATGTTTCGGGTCCAATGACCCTTCTTCAGTTCTTCATACTCAAAATGTTCACAGATGCTGCCAGACCTGCTGAATTTTTCCAGAAATTTCTTACATTGAGTGTCTTGTTACTTGCTTTTAAAAGTGCAGCAAACCTTTAAAATTATTTTTGAACCAGTTATTTTCCTATTTCTTTCCACAATCAGAAATAAAGTGACTTGGTCTTTACAAGTCATTCTGCTATAATGCGACAGTTATGGTCATTTACAACCTTGCACTATAGAAAATCACACAATGGAAAACTGTTAAAGAAAATCGAACTGTAGAAGATCACTATAAAAAATTGTTAGACCTGTCCAGTAGAAAGTTCGCAATATCCAAACAGCATGCAAATCACCAATAGCCAATTCGTGTTGACGAAATCTGCATTATACCAAAATACTGCTTCCTATTCCCTGAACTCCTGGACAAACCATTCAGAGGTAATCTTGAGACATTTGCTTTTACAAGATGCTAGCATGTTGCAAATCGGCTAAAGTTTGTCACCTTTGTCACAATGAAGACATAGAACAGTTTCTGCTGGACATTCACTTTACCTGCGAAGCTTCCAGATGCCAGCACTTCAAAATGGGGCAGTTTCAGCCCTTTCCTCATTTTTGGTAGTATTCTTGTTTTTCACAGCTACTATCCATGAGTCAAGTTCACTGATGGGATCAGACCAAGCCTAGCCTTGCATCAAATTGCTGCCCCAGCGATGTGCTCATGTCTGGCCAACTTGGCATGTTGGTTCCTCTGTTTGAAAGTCAGTCCATGCCCCAGTAGCAACAAGTCAGGGAATATACTGTTGAGCGTTCTAAAGCATTCACTTGTCAATGTTTCATCTTCACGTGAATCAGTGACAGTCTTTACATCTTTTCCATGTCTATTGGCTTCTGAGGCCACTTGACTGGACCGAAAAACATACATTAACAATATTCTCAGGACCAAAATATATGTTGAAGGCTGCTAGGACTGAGTGAAAATCTGCTGAGGTTTCATCAACATTTTGCATCATAAGGATTTCTTCAACAAGATGGTTCCTTGCATGTAGAATCCTGGAGCTGTTTCTGCTTCAAAGGGAGACCTAAGGCAACAGTGTACCAGTGGAACTGTACCATCCACACAGCCCATCAAAGTGCTATTTGACCACATCAAAGAACATTGGAAAGGGCAGTGATTCGTCAGCTAGTGTCAACATGCTGCACTTCTGACAATGCCTCAGTTTATCTCATTTCGGGCAAGTCTTCCATCACTTCACTTCAGGTAAGCCATCAAGCTACTGATATGGGGAAATCTTCTGAGGATCCTCTTGCCTTGTAGTTCAACCTTGTCTCATGGTGTTTTAGATTCTCTGAAGTAAAAACAGTCTTCCTTCAGCTGACATCTCCATTGCTGTCACTGTACTTGATCAAGTATTGCCACAGATTCTCACCCACCTTATCCAAATCATGTTGAAGCATTTTGCATCCTCCTCTCAGTTCATCCTCCCATCTAGCTTTGTGTTGTAAGGGACCTACATTTGTGTCCACACATGTTTTTCTCTTGGCAAAGAGAAGCTTTTACAATCAGTTTGTATGTTCCCCGCAATATGTTCAAGAAGATTAATAACGTAAATGTTCCATATTTCCTATAAAGTCACCTTTCTAGTGGTTGATTTACCACCCAGGAGGTGGGATCATTAAATACATAGGCAGGAAAATGAAGTTAAAGCTTCGTCAGATCAGATCATATTAATTGATGAAGCAGTATCAAGGGGCTGAAAGGTCGATTCCTGCTAGTATTTCTCATGTTTGTTCAATTATGGAATAGTTAATCAATGCAAAGTTACGGAAATTAGATAAACAGATGAGGAATGTAATGCGAAGTCTTCATTTCTCACTGGTGTAACAACAAGTTATTATGATTGGTGATACTCCAACAGACTTTCACCTTTGGGAAATGAAAGGCAGAGTTATTCTGAACCATTTCTTGACAATAGAAACTGACTGACCCTGTCTATTATATCATACAAATATAGCAGCCAGCAAATTACATTTTCAGATATATTAAATTTACAGAATACATACAATACCTTGTTCCAAGTCAACTTCATTTACATGTTTTATATTGAAGTTACTTTGTAACATCATGTAAAATTACTTGGAAGGCCTGACATAAAATCTTTCTTTATAAATGCCATATGCTTTGTGGACATTGGAACGCTAATTGATTTTGTGTGTATTATAACTGCATTTTTTTTACAACTTTGTGCTTTTGAGAAGCTCTGAATTGCATTTTCCAACATATAACCCAACATTAATGCTGACAGTATCATTTTCCAAAGCACTCAAAAATAGAAGTAGACAGCAACTAGTATTGATATAGTACTTTTAAAATAGAAACATTTGCTGCAATGTTATTGGATGTTTGCTACACTGGACATACTTTGAAGATTGCTATAATTACTTTAAGAACACTAACCGCGAGGACTCTACACCTTATTCAGATGGGACAATGTGGTGAGGAGTGGCAGGTGGAGTTTAATTTAGACAAATGAGAAATGTTGCATTTTGATAAGGCAAATCAGGGCAGGACTTATATTGTTGATGGTAGGGCTTTGGGGAGTGCTGCCAAACAAAGAGACCTAGGAGTGCAGGTGCATAGTTCCTTGAAAGTAGAGTCACAGGGAGACAGGGTGGTGAAGAAGGCGTTTGTCGTACTTGTCTGCATTGGTGATTGCATTGTGTATAGGAGTTCAGATGTCATGTTGCGGCTGTAAATGACATTGGTGAGGCCACGTTTGGAATACTGCATGCAATTCTGGTCATGCATCTATGGGAAGGATGTTGTTAAACTTGACAGAGTGCAGAAACGATTAACAAGGATTTTGGCAGGAGTGGAGAGTTTGAGCTATCAGGAGAGGCTGAAGAGGCTCGGGCTTTTTTCCCTGGATTATCAGAGACTGAGGAGCGCCTTAAAAAAGTCTATAAAATCATGGGGGAGCATGGATAGGCTGAATAGCCAAGATTTCTTTTCCCAATGGTAGGGGAGTCCAAAACTAGAGGACATAGATTTAAGGTGAGAGGGGAAAGATTTGAAAAAGACCTGAGGGGTAATCTTTTCATGGCGAGCATAGTGCATGTATGGAATGAGATGCCAGAGGAAGTGGGTACAATTACAACATTTAAAAGGCATTAGGGTGGGTATATGAATAGGGAGGTTTCAGAGAGAAATGGGCCATATACAAGCAAATGGGACTAGATTAATTTAAGATATCTGGTCGGCATGGATGAGCTGGACTGAAGGGTCTGTTTCCATGCTGCACATATCTATGACTCCTTGATGCTACTGTACCCATATCCCATCAAGGATGCTCTACCATTCTCTTGCCTGCAAAATCTCTCTTCACTTCCTGTCACCCATCCTGACCCCCAATCTATTAATCCTGCCCTCTCATTCACTCAGCACAGCTCCCCACCTGCACCAAAATAACAGCTGTGCCTTCCACTTTCATCTCCCTTAATAGCTGCCTTCCTCACATTCCAGGAGGAAAACAGCCACCAATTAGGGAAATAGAAAGAGTCAAATAGATAGTGGGCACCCCAACATTCAGCTCCGCCCCTTATGAAAGGATCCTAGCACTTTGAGTGGCAGTTGACTGACCATGTCCAAGCTATTGGAGTGATATCAATGTGCTGGAACACCTTGACTGAAAGTTATATCCTTTGACTTGACTGAGAACTAAAGGCAACCGTAACAAACCTCCTGACTTTGTATCAGTGCTAAATGACACGGCAAACAACAATTAGATTATAAGACCATAAGAAATTGAAACAGGAATAGGAAAATCAGCCCCTTGACCCTGCTCCACCATTCAGGAGGATCACAGCTAATGCAACATTTCTCACGTTCACTTTCCTGCCCTTTCTCTATATTGCCTGATTCTCCTATTGATCAAGAATCTATCCCAACCTTAAATATACATAAGGACTCTGCCCCCACAGTTCTCTGTTCCAAAAGGAGTTCATCATCCTCTGAGAGAAGACATTCTTCCTCATCTCAGACTTAAATTGGTGGCCCTTTATTCTGAGACTGTACCCTCTGGTCCTAACCCATGGGCACCCCATGAGTGGAAACCTCCTCTCAGCATGCACCCTTTTAAGCTCCTTAAGAATCCTCTATATTCCAATGAGATCACCTCTCATTCTTCTAAATTCTCGTGAATAGAGTGCCAATTTGTTTAACCTTGGCTCATCAGACAAACTGTGTGAGACATATTCTGTGAGCCTGTTAGCTCTGGCTGAGGAACAATTTGCAAAAAGGCAAGACAAAGCGATTCAAAACAGGAAGGCTATACACATCCAGACAGGCTTGAGTGAGTGAGGGCTAATACTCAAACACAGAGCCCAGAGGTACAGCCTGATCCAGTCCATTAGCTGGGTGTGTGTCCCTGAATGTTCAGTGACCTTGCTGCAAAATTATCATGAAAGATACCAGTGCAACATTGAAATGCAGAACCATCTTATTACTGGATCAGAGATGTGCCATGATAGTTAATAGAGGATGTCACATGTTAGATACTAATGATTATGGGCATAGACTGCATGTGACTGGTGCTTATAGAACAAGCCCTGAGAGGTTGACGCCTTATGGAACATTTGGCAAGTTGAAGGTGCCAGGTACCCACTGTGGCTTCCATATTGAGAATTCTTGATGTCTATCTTGTTCAACATATTTGGAAAGATGGGAAGCTGAACACTAATGAGGTGAGTTATGGTGTCAATGGGCAGGTAACAAATAATAATCGCCCTTTATTGGGAACTCAACACTACCTTAATGAGAATCTCACCTGGCCACTCAGCAAATGCATAAGAGATGCAATGCATTGTTCCGGACATTGAGAAAGACTATGGCATACTTCTCACGTGATTTCTCACGTCATTAATCTCATTGTGTTCCACATCATTCAGGCCCTCATAAGATTTCACCTAATGTATTTCAAGTGTTTGGAATGGGGGTTGAACCTGGTAACTCAGTGGTGAGAGCATTACCACTGAGTCACAGCTTAAATCCATGTGCAGAGTAAGAAGTTCAATTAAGTCATGCAAAATATAGAAATATCTGAGCTAGTTAAGGACAAGCATACTAAAGTATTCAGAATTGGCCCTGCTTAAAAAAAAATTATGCAGGTAAGCTTGATATTTCTCTGTATCCCTTAAAAATGATTAAAATAATTAATATTTAAGAGAAACAATAGAACCTGAGCAAAGCTTTTCATTTTAAGCAATCTAATCAGGTTTGGATCTATCGGGTATGGGACTACATCTGACTCTGTTCTAGTGGACACTCGATTAGAGACTGAACTATTTGATGTCAAATATAGCATAATAATAACGGACCACAGAGTTGAACTTCACTGTATTATAACAAAGGATGCTAGGAATAGCAAGCATACTTATTGTCTTACTGTCCTTTATTTTTCTTGTCTTCAATCACAAGCTGTCAATCCAAGTCAGGGAGCAGGACATGTACATTACAAATTCTATGCTTTCAACTCCATTGCAGGCCAAAAAAGCACAATGGAATATCACTCCAAAATTAATTGAGATCCACAAATTGACAAGTAACATCCCATGTCTGTTGTTCAGGCATAGCAGCTGAAAAGTTTCCTTGTTTTAATCACAGCAACTGCAAGTTGACCCAGTTTGTAATTCAAGCTGCACATCTGATCAAGGAATAATAGCAGCCTCTGACTTTCTGCTACAATTTCCAAATGAAGATCCACCATAATGTGCAGTGCACAGGGATTAGTCGATACCTGGAAGGTAATGAAGAGGCAATAATCCAATCAAAGGGCCCCAGATAGCAACATAAACCATCTGGCTCAGTAAGTTCAAGCACTTCATCTGCCTGCCAAGATTGGATTACTGCTTTCAAGTCTTTCTACTTATTTATTATGATTTACAATATGGGCTTTTGGAGTTTTACAGTGCATAGATGAAAATGGCTGGCTAGCTGACTTCAGGCTCTATGTGGTTATTGTTTTTCATCTGACTCGGCTGTTTGTAGTAAATTAAAGCTTCCATGGTGAGTTTTTGAAGTATAGCAATAGCGCATTGTTCCTTGATGCAGAAATTTTCCATTTTAGGAGTCAGAGTGAGAGTAATGCCATTATTATTGAGGACATAAGACATTATTAATGCCACTGTTGCAACCCCTGAAGTTAAACAGTATGATATGACAGTACGTGCAATAAGAGGAATAATTTTCAGTAGCAGTTTGCATGCAGATGCAATTATACATGCAGTAACTAATACTCACAAGTGAGCTTGCAGCACTAACCATTGAAGGGTTCAGGTACCATAACCTGCAAAAATAGCTAGTGAATATCAAAATTAATTGCACCATGCAGAAGGAGGTGCAGTTGGCAAAGCATTTTTGCTCGCTTGCCAACACTAAGATCCAATGACAGAATACCCATCAAAACATCATAAAAGTGTCGAAATGTTCTTTGTGCTGGCAATCATCTTCATGACAAAAAGTGATGCACAGCTGTTCAACTCATCTCCCTTCAAGGCATAAACATTGCTTTGATTCCCAAGTACCTGTTACTTTATATAATGGATGCAGCATTTTGTTTAGAACAGATAACATTTTCTCGCTATTATGCAGCCTATGTATGGAGCAGAGCCTTACATTCCAGGGCTGCCTGTGAGTTAATCCGCAATTATATAAGTAAGGAAGTTGAAGGCTCCGTAGCAAGATTCTAGAAGAGTTTCCCTTCCGTGAGCTGTCACTCCTCGTCGGATCCCATCTCTCTTCACAAGGCCTCTCTGCAGTCTGTCACTGTGCAGCACGGTAACAAAAAAATGGCCAAACTTATAATATTGAATACCAACAGACACCTTTGTTTATTAACACTTTTTCTAAAAAAGGAGTTTTATCTTTTCTCAGTAACATATCACCTGCAATATTAGTAAAGTTTTAACAAGAATATTTAGAAGTGTTACATTTTGGAAAAAGATTGAATACTACTTTCTTAAAATTCAGCTCTAACTGTTTAACTGCACACTTCACATCAAGACACAATGTAATGGAGTATTGTTTCAATGCTTTATGACTCAAGCCCTGGTAAAGAAACATATTATTTTTCGCTAAAACTGTCCCAAGGTAACACACTGTTGACATAAGGCAGGTCAAGCATCATAATTGCTATAAAATGTACTTGTCCAACCACATAAGTACTTACATCACAAAGAGTTACATCAATGCTGTCATTTCTGTCATGCCATGTCACAGTAACTGTCACTAACCCCAGGGAATCACAGTAACCAAGATTTATAATATGTACAACTTGCTTCCCTTCTGAAAATTATTCAAATAGGAGCTAACTCGTGTTATGTTCCAAGGTTGTATAATGCAATCTTGGGAGTTCAAATGACTGTATAAACCACTTGAACTGTTCTGCTATGATTTATGACATCATCTAAACTGCAAGACCATGTTACAATCTTGTAACACATTTAAAGCTGGTGATTGTTTCCAGTATAGAAAAAGTGCAGTACAGCAGTTTTCAGTGAGGAGACTGCTGCAGTCAGGTTGTGCTATCAAACTTGGCATATTCATATTGAAGCAAATCAGGAAACACTGAAAATTTATAATAACTATAAGCAGCATGCCAGAAGACTTTTTTTAATGCAAGCATTAGAAATTTAAACTAATTGCACAAATCTTGCTCTTATGTTCTTAACAGAATCCAATCCATGCCAAGATTTGCAATCTAGTAACTGGTTACCCAAGGGGACTCGTGGGCTCAGTTGGCTGGTTTGTGATGCAGAGTGATGCCAACAGTGTGGTTTCAATTCCCACACTGGCTGAGGTTACCATGAAGGATTCTCCTTCTCAATCTCTCCCCTCAACTGAGGCATGGTGACTGTCTGGTTAAACCATCACAGGTGTCTCCCTCTAATGAAAGCGATGCCTATGATCTGGTAAGCCCAGGCAACTTTACCTTCATAGTTACCCAGCACTTTTAAAAAATATATTTTGGTAAGAGAAAAGGCAGGTCAACGATTTGGATTGCAAGGCTTTGTTTGAGGCAAGTTGGACCAGTTTGATATTTGAAGGATATCAAGATTACATGAGCATTCCTGGCAAGCTTGGAAAACAATGCTCATTCTGTCCTGTTAGGTGGACACATCTATGAGGAGAAAGTGGAAACTGCAGATGCTGGAGATGAGTCAAAATGTGTGGTGCTGGAAAAGCACCGCCGGTTAGGCAGCATCCGAGGAGCAGGAGAATTGACGTTTCAAGTATATGCTCTTCGTTAGGAACGAGCCACATCCATGACACTATTTTGAAGAGAAGTTATCCCTGGTATTCTGGCCACAATCAAATCACAAAAATAGATTTTCTGATTATTACTGCAGTGTTATGTTTTCCAAATGCAAATTGTCTGTCAAGCTACTACGGTGACTGCACTTCAAAAATTATTTAACTGGCTGTAGAGCACTTTGAGATGTTAGATAATTGTGACAGGTGTAATATAAATGCAAGTTTTTCTTTCTTCTGGGCTGCCCAAAATCATTTTAAATATGCAAGTTAGAACCTGAAAGCACAGGTCTATATAGATCAAAGGATCCTGAGAACATCATTATGAGTATTAAAAAAAGCCGACCAGTCTGAATCCATCTTGCCATTGCATTAGAGCATGGAGCCATTCCCAACTCAACTGTCTTAATTACACTGGGACACTTAAGTTATTTAAGCTATATTTACACACAGGAAGAGACCCAGATTAAGAAAGACTGCTGTCAGTAGAAATATTTCAATATCACAACCATTGAGAGGAATGAATCTGTAATTTTTAAAAAGTGTTCATTTATTGAATACACGAGCTTGATACCTGCTATAAGCATCACACACAGTATTGCCCAAATCAGATGTGATGTAAATTAGGCAAGTTGAAAAAAGGTGGACCCAAGTTCAGAAACCCTTCTGCTGTTTCTTCTCATTATATAATTTCCAGGACGGCATCCAAAGATTTGCCTGAAAAAAAAAACATTATGCAATAATACTGCTGTGAAGACTTGCTGGTCAGCTTTTTTAAGTATCTAAAACACAAGTCAGAACCAAGATGAAAATGATTTCTCTGTGGGAAGTGGAAAATTATTCCAACTCAATTTACAACCACTTACACTAATGAATTAATTTACATTCCTTCACAAGATGATTAGTCATCGGTAACAATATTTTGAGCATATACATTTGTGAAGGAGACATATGCTGTTGCTTAACAGTTGGATGTTCTTTTGAATACTGATTGAATTACTCAGTGTTAAATAAAATGTGATAATTGCCCTATACCTGTTGAACAGATAGCTAATTAATATGCATTCATTGTTTAATGATTAGCTTTGATGTATATTAACATTTTGTCACTTGAAAATCTTCAAAACAGGGGCTGAGTGCCATAAATTTTCTCTCCTTAAAAACACGCAAGATCTACACTTTGCATCTGTGCCATTTGCTTCAAATAAGCCACATTGCATCAAAGCATTTACTTCCATTTGCCAATCTAAATTTAAGATTTAAACAGGCTTAAAATTAACATTATAAATAGGTTATTCTTTGAGTGAGGCCTTCAGAAGGAAGTCATCACCAGGTATGTTGACTTCAAACTATTTATCTCTTACAAAAATAACTTTTATCTACATTGTGGATTTATTGTAATAATATGTCCCAAAGCAGTACAGAGGAGTGATATGAGACAAACTTTGACAAAGTTTCGACCAGCTTACAATAAGGTAGATTTTAAGGAATGTCTTAAATAAAGGAGCAGTAGAAGTGCAAAGAGGTTTAGAGACAGAATTAGAGGGCTTGAATTTCCTGTAATCTTAGTTACAAGGAATAACACCAAATTATTCTTGTATATGGTGAGTTTGCCACTCTGCTACTATTGTTTTCTGATCTGATGTAGCTCTGCCTTTCTGGCCCAGAATTCCAAACTAGCTTCTCCAGGATCTTTCTTCACTGTGTATGATCAATGGGGAAATCCAAGGAAAACACCTTTTTTAGAAAAGTGACTGATTTCTGGCAAGTTCATTCATTTACTGAAGCACTTAAAAGCTTTGGGACAGGTAAAGAGCTTTTCAGCTTGTAATGAGTAAGTGTGAGTGAGGTGACTGCGTAAGAGGGTAGGGTTTCAAGTGGTGCAATCCCTTCAGGTTGGGTCAGAGGAGACTGGAGCATCAAATGGACTAAAAGTGTGAGGGAAGGGTGGGTTTCAGTTACACTGCTATTCAGGAGTTAGAACTGTTCTTTCTCTGTCTAACATTTCCTGGTTAACTATGCAAGTAACAGAGTCTGACCTGCCAAATGTGTAAAGCTCCTTCATGCCAACAGCAAGCAACATTCCAAAGCACCCCTCAGAGAATCGATCACCTGAGCTGAAAAATCAAAGTGCATGTGTTGTTTGCACAGCTGCATTTTAGTGAAGGTTTAATTGGCTGCCCAGTTCCTAATTAAGAATGACTTTCCATTTCTCATTGAATGTCTTTGCTTTGTTGTTAACAAGTATTTGTGTAATGTTTTTTTTTTTACTTTTTTTGTTTTGCTTTTCTCTCCTTTTAGTTTTCCTTTTTTTTTGCTTCATTTTCCCTTCATTTTTCACCACTGCTGCTCCTTTGTTCATCAAGTCTTGTGGTAGAAGATTTCAGCCGCGAGAGCGAATTTACAACAAATAAGAGGTAATGGCATTATTTATTCAGTGAATCAGAGATAGCAAAGCTGAAAATGTGTTGCTGGAAAAGCGCAGCAGATCAGGCAGCATCCAAGGAACAGGAGAATCGACGTTTCGGGCATAAGCCCTAGTTTGAAGGGCTTATGCCCAAACGTCGATTCTCCTGTTCCTTGGATGCTGCCTGACCTGCTGCGCTTTTCCAGCAACACATTTTCAGCTCTGATCTCCAGCATCTGCAGCCCTCACTTTCTCTCAGTGATAATAGCAAAACCAACCAACCTTTGCAAACAGGTAAGCCTTCTTAGTGTAGAAATCCATTTTTAGTGATTTTTTTAGTTGCATTTTATTTCAAGAGAACTTTATCACTATACTGTGAGGACTATTAAGCTGCCAGTTAAATCAAAATAAAAAAAGCAAGCTACAAGTTTATGTTTTTTTCTTCAAGGAAGAGAGAAGGATTCACTGCCTTACACAGATTTGTAAACTTCAGCCTTGCTTGTACTTTCAGATTCACTGTTAGAAATTTCTACTAGCTTAAATAACTCAGATGTTAATCATAAAAAAATTAGCCCTGTCTTCTAATTTTGACTACCTATGCTGTCATGCTGCTATATGTACAGAAATACTGACTGAGCTAAATGCCTGAATTCTATGATGTCTAAAATTGCTATCTAGATGATCCTCAATTGTTTCTTTATCTACCACCAATACCTTGAAATGTCTTTTATAAATGGCCACCACCACTAATCATGATGTGCATTTTGCCTCTTGCAAGATATTTTCTTTTAATTCATTCATGCGATGTGGCATCACTGGTTAAGCCAGCATGTACTGCCCATCCCTTGTTGCCAAGTTAAGAGTCAATTCCTTGCTGGAATCATGTGTAGGCCTCCTTTCCTGAAGGACATCATGAACCATAGGGTTTTTATGACAACTGACAGTGGTTTCATGGTCATTATTAGAACCTTAATTCCAGATTTTTCTTTTTAATTAAAATTCCCCCATCTGTCAGGATTTGAATTGGGTCCGCTGTTCTGAGAAGATTCACCAGACCCGAAACATTAACTCTGATTTTTCTTCACAGATGCTGCCAGGCCTGCTGAGCTTTTCCAGCAACTTTTATTTTTATTCCCGATTTACAGCATCCACAGTTCACTAAATTTTTATTTAGTACCTTACTCCATTCACTTCCCTCCAAATCCAATTTATCTTCACCGAGGTGCAGTTCCTAAAACTGAATACAATATTTCAGATGCTGTCTAATTAACTGCATCCCCAAATCCACACCACTCTGCTAACCCATATACTGTAGACTCCTTGCCATAATGGCAAACAGTGCATCAGTGTTTTTTGTTTCTTTTGTCCACTGGCTTTCAGTGATTTCTGCATGTCTCTCTCTGCTCATCCAACTGTCTGCTTACCATTTTGAAAATACTCTGATTATCTTTCTTAGATCCAAAGTGGATGATTTCAGACTTCATGGAAAAGGTCTTTCTATTCGCCTTTACCATTATTATTAACCAGTAGATAGCAACCAGTTTGAGCCCTGCAAGAAAACAAAAAAGAATCCAAGTCATTTTACACTCTGAGTTACTATTTTCTGGCACAACAGAAAATGCAATAAGGCTTAAATAAAACAGCTGAGTAAGATTCACTGCAATAAGGGATTAATATTTGAGAGATCCTGGCAATTACTTTTGGTGACAGTGGATGGAAGAAAGATATTTCAATGGAGATCTGACCTCTGCTTAGTTATTTGCACCACTGCCTACCAACAGTCACAACACTGCAAATGTTAGGTTACAGCAGAGAATAGCCTTCATGAGCTGTATGTTTTTATAAGGTGTACTAATGTAATATTGTATATAGTAATACAATACAATGTAATTCAACTGATTCATTTCTTATTCACACTCACATTGAAAATGCAAAATCACCTATCAACCATCCACACAATATGCTACTGTACTTTAAATCTAGCTCGTTTAAAGAGACCGTGTTTTATTTTACTCTTCCCCACGCACTTCCAGCAACATAACACTTGGTGTCACATCACATTGTTGATCTCTTGTGTGCCAATTAGTTGGCTCACACTGGATTTTTTTTTTTGATTAAAAGTTCTGACTTCTGCTCAAACCTTCACACAATGCCCGCTGTTGCTGGGGGTGGGGGAAGTGGATTCACTTGAGTGGGGGGAGGAGGGGGGAAATGAGGAACCAGACCCACAGCACAGAAGTTTAAATCAGAGTGGTGCTAGAAAAGCACAGCAGGTCAGGCAGCATCCGATGAGCAGGAAAATCGACGTTTCGGGCAAAAGCCCACAGCACAGAAGTGGCTCGGGACTGATCTGATTATGGTACCCAGCTCAAGGTAGGTCCGCAGCTTCAGCAGAAAATCAAGGGGTCTCCAGAGCGGGAGGCTCCAACCCAACTTTAGGGGCCAAACTATCGGTTTCTCCCCCTCAGCTCCGAAGGGTCTGATATGGCTTCCCTCCTGAGAATTTGTTCTTTAAATGCCCATTTCCAGGGCGTCCCCATGTCAAGGTGTCCTTACAATTCCCTGCCTACCTACCACGGCTGTCTCCGCTTCTTTTGGTGGGTGTTCTGAGGTTTTGGAACCTCTTGTCAATTCATCATAGAGTCTGTGAGAGGAACACGATTAGGAAAACTGCACCATCGGCTGGGCTGCTGCTGGATGGGAAGTCAGGGCCTCCATTTGGTCCCAAAGCCATTGAGAAACTAACTCCAGCCCAAACCTCTCACACTCTCATTGCAAGTAACTTCATTGCTTTGCAATTGAATACATATATTTGTTGTTGTTTTACAAACTCTCCTTTTTAAAAAAAAGCATTACTGATGCTTTCCAGTAAAAAAAAAGGCAGCAGAGTGAGGGGAACAAATGGCTGTAATTCCGTGTGTGCTGGGATGCTGAATATTTTATGCCACTGAATGAGCTCAGATCCTTCTTTTGTCCCCGAGTGATATATTCTAGTTTAGTAAATGGGAAACTTGGCACTGACGGAGAGGTCCATTCCTGGTCCTTGCTGAATAGTTTCATTTTGTCACGCTAAATTTTAATCAACCGCTCGCTTTAATGACTTCATTGGAATCAAATAGCATAATTGGCTGGTGTCTCGGGTTTGCCAATTCATCAAAATAAAAACTGAAAATGATTGTTTTTTTTTAACCTATCAGTAGCTTCGCTATTCAAATACTGCCCAGGTTTTTAAACTGCAACGTCTGATCTTTCAGATATCGATTAAAACAATAATGGCAATCTCTGCTGATTGAGCAACTTTACTTTGTCAATCTTCATTCCCAAAACTGTAATTGATTTTGTTTTTATTAAGTACTATATTTTTTTCATTTAATTAGCTTTACCAGTAGCTGTAGAATTGTAGCGTAATAAAATAACTTGTGCACTTGTGATAACTGAGGCACTGTACTTATGCGTCCTTCTGTTAACATTTTGTCCCAGGCGCTGCCATTTAAATCTCTCTCTCTGTGGGATGTCGTAAGTTACTAATTAAATAAGTGCATCATAAAGTAAAATAAAAAGTGTAGATTTTGTGGCGAAGGTATTGGAAATAGTGCTTTTCTTAGAAGATGTTAGAACTTTTCATGAAGTTTTAGTTGCTTTAAATTAAATCTTGGTGTGGGTAGTCACATCGACAGTGAAGCCTTTAATGCAATAATATGGTATTGAACATCTTTAGATTCCCGCAGCTTTATGAGACAAGGTACCAAGCTTTCATGGTACACATTTCCATCTTTTACATTATTTATGAGTCCCAGAATTATGTGAGCTTTGCTTTTAAAACCCGTCAATTAAAGTTCAGATTTGGTCAATCTGAATATTAAATTTGGGGGTTATTGCAATTTATTAAATGTGATTTGTTAAACCTAAGCTTTCATAAAAAATTCAATCTCGGGATTTACTAATTTAACGAGTCTTTACTTTTCCAAAAGATTTAAAGTGAAGATTTAATGATCTCGGAGCTCATAAATGCCGTTAATAAATTAGACTTTAATCATTAGGATGGAACATTGCAAGATTTTAAAGATACATTTTTAATAGATCTGATCATTCAGGTTTGTTTAACAAATTTGAGTGTAAGTGTTTGAATATCTTCAGATTTTAAAATAACTTATTGTAAATAAGTACCAAATTTGCTAATTTAGTAAGATTTTGATTTAGAAGGACAGATTCCTTGCTAAAGGGTTTGGAAATCTACTTGTTACATCAACCAGAAAGCTATACATTAAGACCAATACTTTTACATTTCACACTCCACAACACAGGCCATGCAGTAAGTGAAACAAGTAAAGATTAGAAAGAAATAATAACTGGAAATTCAATAGCCTGTTTTGGAGAATGAACTCTGTAAATCCTAGTGCTGAATGTGATACACCAAGTTTGAAAGGCAAGGCTTTTTGTACATTCTAAATTATAAACGTTCATTTATTTAAAAACAAACCATTTGCAGGTTTAAAACTGAAAGAAGAGACATAATTACTCTCTTGTGCTTTTCTCTCAGAAATGTCTGTCACTGATTGAATGGAAAAGTTTATTTTATTGTTTCAGAGAAAATATTCTGCGTTTTCCTCAAGGCGTAATCTTCCCAGAAGTAACAGAAAACAGAAAAACAATTTCATTAGCTTACCAGTCTGTTATCGTGACATCAATAGTTATCAACATTATCATTTTGATATACTGTGAACCTACAAATCCAACTGTATGCCAAGTCAACAGCTTCAGTAAAACTATATTTAAAAGCAGTACTGAACATAAATAGAGGCTAAGGAAAAAATGCATTTTTATGATCAGAACAGCCTGAATAAAAAATAAAATGTTGATCTTGCATTTCTCCAGCATGGTTCTCAGTGAGTTATACAGTAAAGATCAGCAGAATCTGCCACAACTAAAAACTCTGAAGCAGTTAATTCAAATTGTCTTTTACCTCACATTAGGTTACAAAACAAAATAAAAATAATCTCCCCCACCACAACACACACTCAATGAGAGGCAGTTTGTCCCTTTTGTAACAAAAAGAGGTCTCCTGCTTTTCAAATTAGCACTTTAATTTTTTTTTGTGCTGACCCAACAATAAAGGACATCTTCTGGAAAAGGTATGAATTTTTTTACAGTACAAATTTTTAACTGCCTTTGGATAAGATTTGCAGTGAGGAGAAGTGTCAGATAGAAAATATATAAATTAGCATATCCTCAAACATGCTCCAAGACACTTAAAGGCAGTAATGAATTGTTTCTACCTACTTAAGGACAAAAAGAGCCTCTCCAATTTACATTTCCCTGGAGGGAGGTAAATGTAAAGATTGAAATTCAAATGACATTTTACTGAGAGAGGGAGATTGATGATAGGTATAGTCACTATGGTTACCTACAAATATAAACAAAAAAATGCAGTCCTGCTGCACCAATTCAACCACCACCCATATTATTGCAGAGTTGTCTTAATCTAATTTTAATAGCTCAATCAACATCACAATCAACTATTTTAAATTAGGCAACCAAAAGGTAGCACAAACTAATAGTTATTAGTGCAACGCGCACAGAATCAGATGGCAGCAATTTTAATGTCAAATTCTAACTTATAATGTTGAAATTTCTACAGTGCTAATTATCTACAAAGATATGTAGAAATGCATTATATTGATACACAGACATACTTAGTGAAAAGTTGCCTGAGCTTGTGAACAGTATTTTTCTGCATTGAATTATCACCAATCCAATACTGGTACATTGCCAGATTGGGACTTCAACATTCCAAAATGAGTCCAGCTTCTAAGTGTCTTCAGCAGTATTGTGCAAAGCCTCCTGAATAGAAGGTTCTTTGTTGGGCTGGGTTTGCATTGTATCTGGTCTACCATGACCCAGTCGCTCCAACTGCTAACCTGATGTTAACCAATGGGAAAGACAAATAAAGAGAAGAATGATTTGCACATATGCAGGATATATCATCTTTCATGTCTTCAGGCCACCTGGAATCCCTCTACAACCAATGGTATGCATTGGAATTTTAGTCACTTTTATAATGTAGTAAACACAGCATGCAATTTGTACAGATAACTTCCAGAAATGGAATGACAATGACTCCAGATAATCTGTCCTAGTGATGTTAATGAGATTAATATTGACTAGAACATCAGGTTTAACTTCCTTAGTCCTCTTTGAAATAATATCTCAAAATATTTTACATCCACCTGAAAGTGCATCCAGAGTCACAGTTTTACGTCTCCAGGAGATGGTGCTTCTGACTAAGGGAGTACTGCACTGATGTGTCAGCCAGATTGCTATGCTCAAGTCTCTGGAGTGGGACTTGAACCCTCAGCCTTCAGACTCAGGGGCAATAGTGCAACCCATAGAGTCATGTGTGATAAATGACTATAGAAAATAAACCAACTGTAATCTCTGAATGGGGGAGGGAAAGTGGTTTATTTTGATTATCCAGATGTTCCCGGTTTAATTTTATCTGCTCAGATAAGAAAACTGTGGCAACTAATAGGATCAGAGATCACGTGTAATATTACCATCATTTATAGTCTAAAGGAGCTATGGATTGAGAGAATTTATATACAGAGCAAACAGATAGCGAAGGTTTAACAAGATTCCAGGCATTGGCTCAGTCTCTAATGCAGATGGTGAAACCAATATAGTTTCACTTTAAAGAGAGGTTAAAATGACAAATTGATTTTTTGTTGGTCTTGTAACATTTCTATCATCCAGAAAACTAACAAACTGCCTCTCACAGACATAGTTTATGATAATATTTTGATGTTGATATACTTCTCTAATAAATTATGCCATCGCATGATAACATGGAGTGACAGATGAGAGGTCCAGCACTATCCTAATCAGCTCCTTCAGAAATACATGCTTCAATTACTTCTAAGACCATGATGACACAGGATGTTGAATATCTCATTTCCAGTTTAGAGTTATTGAATTTCTGCATAGTTTACATTTCTGTGGTAAGTAATTCTATTTACAAATCATATATTCAAGATCTTTTGTATAGCCTACTATAAGAGATACCACAACAATAAAATGGAAACTTAATAGAGCTGACCTCTTACACTGCTAGGGGTTTAAGCAGCATTTTTCTGATTTTACACTCCCGACAGGTAATCTAGTCTGCTGGGAGCACACACTCCAGCACACATTCCACACAATTTTCTGACTATAAATTGGGCATGAAATTATGTAAAATGTGTATTTCCTGTGGGCAAAACTGACCTTCCACAGCTCAGGTTTTCCACTAGCAGTGAAGTCCTGCTCCCTTAGCATTTTACCAACTGCCATCAATTCCTTTGTTGGTCAGAGCATTGAGAGTAGGAGTTGGAAGGTCATGTTGCAGCTATACAGGACATTGGTTAAGCCACTTTTGGAATATTGTGTGTAATTTTGGTCTTCCTCCTATCAGAAGGATGTTGTGAAACTTGTAAATCATTTCTGAACCGTTTCAAGATGTTGCAAAGGTTGGAGGATTTGGGCGATTGGGAGAGGCTGAATACACTGGGGTTGTTTTCCCCAGAAAACAGACCCTTCGGTCCAACTTGTCCATGCCGACCAGATATCCTAACTTAAACTAGTCCCACTTGCCAACACTTGGCCCATATCTTGACCGTGTGTTTATTTATCCTATCCATACCCCACATGATTTTTATAAACCTCTATAAGGTCGCCCTTCAGCCTCTGACACTCCAGGAAAAAAAACCCAGCCTATTCACATCTCAATGATTCCACGACTCGAATTCAGAGGCTGTTATCCAATTGAGGATAGTGCCCCACCTCCCAGGATGGCCCAAAGACAGGACTAGCAGCACTGCAGGTTGGGTAGTGCCATCAGTACAGGGGGCAGTGTTGAGGCATCACAAAGGAGACAGCATCTTTGTATTGAAATGGCCATGAAAGATTTCTTCTTTAACCATCCCAAGGTCAAACAGGCAGGCTTGGGCAATCAGGGGCAGGAGCTGTCCACCATAGCCATAACCATGAAGGTGGGCAGTGCCATCAAAGATCCCCTGCGTGAATGATGCAGCAGCTATACAGAAGAGCATTCAACCCTATTTCCAAGGATTTGCTAGGAGGTCACCAGGATTAACCTGCCAGTCACCCCATGTGCCAGCGGCCCCTCCAGCAGGTGCAGGAGACGACCCTTAATAGACCCTTCATTGGTGCAGACTCAAAAGAGTGTGGCACTGGAAAAAGCAAGCCAGTCAGGCAACATCCGAGGCTTCATTGGTGAAATTTGCCTGGATGGCACTGAGGCTGCTGCCTTTGGTAAGATGCTACGGTGCCAGCAGCACTTTTGAATGCCATCCACTACCATTTTCCCAGCCCTCAGAATGCAAACTCCAAATATGGTATCTCTCACCTGCATAGCAAAACAACTTTGGAAAAGGAAGCAATGTAAAATGACAAGTATTATATTTCTGTTTAATAAAGGTGTGGTGGTGGGGGGGGGGGAGGGGGGGGGGGGGGGGGTCAGGATAAAGCCCAGAAAGTACAGGTCAGTAAGTGATTGTTGTTGATAAACTGATCAGCTACACACTGGGCACACATTGAGTTCTCATTTCTGTTCTGGCTGTACATTCAGGAAGCTAGAGCAGAAGAGAAGGATGAAGAGGAGCAAGAGGACCAAAGAAATAACTAACTATTGTTGGAAAACTTTGACAATGAAGACAATAATCAGCCCATCTCACTGCCCTGAGGAGCTTCTAAATTCCTTTTGATTTCAAGGACTGAGGAACACAGGGTTGATATTTTAAACAAGAAATCCATGGGGTGACTGAAGAACCTTTCTTTAAAAAATCAGCAAATGATGTCACCTGGAACTCATTGCATATCAGTGATAATGACCAATGATTTCTACAAGAAGTGGGTAGATATGTGAGAGAAAGAAACTTGCAGGGATAGTGCAGTGAAATGGGACTGTGTGGATTGTTCAGAGAGGTAGTATAAACAGGTCAAATGGCCTCCTTCTGTGCTGTATGATACAAGGATGGACCAGCATGTAAGTTAACGAGACTACAAAAAAGGCATATACAGGTTAAGTGAATGGCAAAGCTCCAACAAATGGATTATAATCTGGGAAAATGTGAAATTGTCCATGTTGGCAGGAAGAATAAAAAAAGCATTTTATTTAAATGGTAAGAAATTGCAGTGCTTTATAATCTAGATACCTCAGTGCACAAATCACAAAAGGCTAGTATGCAGGAACAGCAAGTAATTAAGAAAGCTAATAGAGTATCATCAGTTATGGTGAAAGGAAATGAATTCAAGAGTGGTAAAGTTATCCTTCAGCTGTACAGGGCATTGCTGAAGTACTGTGTACAGTAATGGCATTTTATTTAAGGAAAGATGTAAATGTGTTGGAAGCCCATCAGAGAAGGTTTACCAGATTCAGTAACTAGAATAGGTGTTTTCAGTGGAAACATTGAATATGATGGGCTGTATCCACTGGAACTTAGAATAATAAAGTAAAACATACAAGACCTTGAGGAGTCTTGATAGGTTGGATGCGGAAAAGCTGTCTGTTCTTACAGGAGAATCAAGAACTAGGTGTCAGTGTTTAAGAATAAGATTTGTTCATTTAAAACAATGATGTGAATTTCTTTTTCTCTCTCAGAAAGCTGTAAATCTTTGAAACTCTCTTCCCAAAAAGGTGGTGGATGCAGACCCTTTGAATGTTTTTAAAGCTGAGATGGGTAAATTATTGTTAGGCTTGAGAGGTGGGTGGGTGGTTGTGAAAGGTGATCTGGGCGAGGCAGGAACCTGGATTTGCGGTTACAATTAAATCAGTCAGGATCTTATGAACTCGTCGAAAGGGTTGTTGGGCTGAATGGTCTACTCCTGCTCCTTATTCCTATGTTTACATTTCTATGATTGCACCAGCTTTATCAACTACCTTGTATTCATTGTAACAAGGTCAGCCAGGTGCAACTCATAGAATATGTATTCCCTGGTTGGGCCTGTTAATCTGGTTCAATCAGGAAGCCCTGGCTGACAGATATAAACAGGACGTGACCGTGGGGGCGAGGGTGACCAGGGTCGGGGACGTGCTGGGTGCCGGGGGCCTGGGCTGGACGCTGCCGCAGGACATAACGAGCAGGGCAGCGGTAGACGTCCGGTACGTGGCCACCGCCATCTGACGCCTTAAAACGGCGGTGCTCAGACCCGACGTAGTGCACCAGTTGGAGGATGCTCAGGTGTGCGGTGGGATCCCGTCCGTGCTCACCCCAGCCCGGAAGGAATTCCACATTGGCCCCAAGGTCCCGTACTTCCCGCGGGAGCCTGTGCCCCACAACCTGAGCCGCCTCCGAAATTTTAATTTTGTTTTGTTTAGGGATATAAAAAGAAGAGCCCTGTACAGACTGCTGCTGCACACCATCCACCTCTTCTCCCTCATCCACCGTCCGGACACGCCTTGGCATGCCCATTTGCCACCGGGCTGTGGGGATCCCCAGTGGAGGGCTCTCTACGTGGGAGTCCTCCCCCTTTCTCTCGGGGATCTGGGGTGGAGGGTGTTGCACGCAGCAGTCCCCTGCAACCGCAGATTGCGGTGGTTCACGGACTCCCAGCCCAACTGCTTGTTCTGTGGCGCTGTGGAGTCCGTGGACCACGTGTATATTGGGTGTGGGCGTTTGCACTCCCTTTTTGATTTCCTTAAAAACCTTCTCCTCTGTTTTTGGCTGCACTTCAGTCCCACGCTCCTGATCTTTGGGCACCCGGTACGGAGGAGGGAGGGCAGGTCTGAAGACCTCCTCGTGGGTCTGCTCCTGGGCCTGGCCAAACTGGCCATCAACAGGTCCAGGCAGCGGGCCGTGGAGGGGGTCGTTAAGGCCGACTGCCTGCCCCTCTTCCGCGGTTACGTTAGGGCCCGGGTGTCCTTGGAGAAGGAGCACGCGGTGTCCACCAACACCCTGGAGTTGTTCAGGGAGAGGTGGGCGCCGCAGGGAGTGGAGTGCATCATTTCTCCCTCCAATTCTATTTTGATTTAGTCCCTACCCTCCCCTTCACTGTTTTGATCACACAGCACTGCCCTTTGATGTGAAGGGCAGTGTTTGTCACTGGCCACTCGGGTGTTTTCCTATCTTCCTGGTGGTGGAATTTGAATAAAGATTCGTGCACCTTGTGTCTTTCACTGTGTCTCACACCTGCACATACACACACACCATGGGTGGTGGGGAAAAAAATAATAAGCACTACCGCACTTAGGTGGTAGTGTGGGGGTTAAATAAAAAAAAAGAAAAAGAAAACAAAGAAAAAAAAGAAAATAATAAAAAAAAATAAACAGGGGTTACATTGACAGTAACATGGGAAAGACATTGAAGGCTCCTTGACATGTTAAAAAAAAAAGAAAAAAAATAAACAGGACGTGGCCGTGGCGGCGAGGGTGACCAGGGTCGGGGACGTGCTGGGTGCCAGGGGCCTGGGCTGGACGCTGCCGCAGGACATAACGAGCAGGGCAGCGGTAGACGTCCAGTACGTGGCCACCGCCATCCGACGCCTTAAAACACCGGTGCTCAGACCCGACGTAGTGCACCAGTTGGAGGACGCTCAGGTGTGCGGTGGGATCCCGTCCACGCTCACCCCAGCCCGGATGGAATTTCACATTGGCCCCAAGGTCCCGTACTTCCCGCGGGAGCCTGTGCCCCACAACCTGAGCCGCCTCTGAAAGTTTAATTTTGTCTCATTTAGGGACGTAAAAAGGAAAGCCCTGTATAGACTGCTGCTGCACACCGTCCACCTCTTCTCCCTCATCCACCGTCCGGACACGCCTTGGCGTGCCCATTTGCCACCGGGCGGTGGGGATCCCCAGTGGAGGGCTCTCTACGCGGGAGTCCTCCCCCTTTCTCTCGGGGATCTGGGGTGGAGGGTGCTGCACGCAGCAGTCCCCTGCAACCGCAGGTTGCGGTGGTTCACGGACTCCCAGCCCAACTGCTTGTTCTGTGGCGCTGTGGAGTCCGTGGACCACGTGTATATTGGGTGTGGGCGTTTGCACTCCCTTTTTGATTTTCTTAAAAACCTTCTCCTCTGTTTTTGGCTGCACTTCAGTCCCACGCTCCTGATCTTTGGGCACCCGGTACGGAGGAGGGAGGGCAGGTCTGAAGACCTCCTCGTGGGTCTGCTCCTGGGCCTGGCCAAACTGGCCATCAACAGGTCCAGGCAGCGGGCTGTGGAGGGGGTCGTTAGGGCCGACTGCCTGCTCCTCTTCCGCGGTTACGTTAGAGCCCGGGTGTCCTTGGAGAAGGAGCACGCGGTGTCGACCAACACCCTGGAGTTGTTCAGGGAGAGGTGGGCGCCGCAGGGAGTGGAGTGCATCATTTCTCCCTCCAATTTTATTTTGATTTAATCCCTACCCTCCCCTTCTCTGCCCTTTGATGTGAAGGGCAGTGTTTGTCACTGGCCACCCGGGTGTTTTCCTATCTTCCTGGTGGTGGAATTTGAATAAAGATTCGTGCACTTTGTGTCTTTCACTGTGTCTCACACCTGCGCACACACACCATGGGTGCTGGGGATAAAATAAGCACTACCGCACTTAGGCGGTAGTGTGGGGGTTAAGTTATTTAAAGAAAAAAAAAGAAAGAAAAAAAACAGGGGATCTAACACAGCATTTAAAAAAAGAAAAAAGAGAGAAAATAAATAAATAAATAAACAGGGACCCCTCTAGAGAAAAAAAATAAAAATAAACAGGACATGGCCGTGGCAGCGAGGGTGACCAGTGTCGGGGACGTGCTGGGTGCCGGGGGCCTGGGCTGGACGCTGCCGCAGGACATAGCGAGCAGGGCAGCGGTAGACGTCCGGTACGTGGCCACCGCCATCCGACGCCTTAAAAGGGCGGTACTCGGACCCGACGTAGTGCACCAGTTGGAGGACGCTCAGGTGTGCGGTGGGATCCCGTTCGCGCTCGCCCCAGCCCGGACGGAATTTCACATTAGCCCCAAGGTCCCGTACGTCCCGCGGGAGCCTGTGCCCCACAACCTGAGCCGCCTCTGAAAGTTTAATTTTGTCTCATTTAGGGACGTAAAAAGGAAAGCCCTGTACGGACTGCTGCTGCACACCGTCCACCTCTTCTCCCTCATCCACCGTCCGGACACGCCTTGGCGTGCCCATTTGCCACCGGGCGGTGGGGATCCCCAGTGGAGGGCTCTCTACGCGGGAGTCCTCCCCCTTTCTCTCGGGGATCTGGGGTGGAGGGTGCTGCACGCAGCAGTCCCCTGCAACCGCAGATTGCGGTGGTTCACGGACTCCCAGCCCAACTGCTTGTTCTGTGGCGCTGTGGAGTCCGTGGACCACGTGTATATTGGGTGTGGGCGTTTGCACTCCCTTTTTGATTTTCTTAAAAACCTTCTCCTCTGTTTTTTGCTGCACTTCAGTCCCACGTTTCTGATCTTTGGGCACCCGGTACGGAGGAGGGAGGGCAGGTCTGAAGACCTCCTCGTGGGTCTGCTCCTGGGCCTGGCCAAATTGGCCATCAACAGGTCCAGGCAGCGGGCCGTGGAGGGGGTCGTTAGGGCCGACTGCCTGCCCCTCTTCCGCGGTTACGTTAGAGCCCAGGTGTCCTTGGAGAAGGAGCACGCGGTGTCGACCAACACCCTGGAGTTGTTCAGGGAGAGATGGGCGCCGCAGGGAGTGGAGTGCATCATTTCTCCCTCCAACTCTATTTTGATTTAGTCCCTACCCTCCCCTTCACTGTTTTGATCACACAGCACTGCCCTTTGATGTGAAGGGCAGTGTTTGTCACTGGCCACTCGGGTGTTTTCCTATCTTCCTGGTGGTGGAATTTGAATAAAGATTGGTGCACTTTGTGTCTTTCACTGTGTCTCACACCTGAAGAAAAAAAAAGAGAAAAAAAGAGTAAAAAAGGATAAAGAAGGGATCACAAAAAAAAATAAACAGGACTTTCAAAGGTTATGTTCCCTGTGAGAGCTGGCCCTGAGGGAGCTGGATCAGTGTCAAGGACTCTCCAATTTGTGTCAGGGAGGGAGCTGACTCTGAGCTGGCTGCCCACATCCTGTGTGTATTGCTACTGTTGGTTTCTGTGATTTTTGGGGGAACTTGATTCTTAAACTGGCTGGTTTTCTTTTTCCCCAGCACCCATGGTGTGTGTGTGCAGGTGTGAGACACAGTGAAAGACACAAAGTGCACAAATCTTTATTCAAATTCCACCACCAGGAAGATAGGAAAACACCCGGGTGAACTGGCTGGTTTACAAAGCCAGTTTTGTTAACTGGTATTCCTTTTTTTATTGAGGACTGATTTCTATATTTTTTTCCTATTTATTTTTTTTTCTTTCTCAAGTGGCCAGTGACAAACACTGCCCTTAACATTCCTGCTTTTTTTTTTTAAATATTAACCCCACACTACCACCTAAGTGCGGTAGTGCTTATTTTTAGGACTGATTTCTATTATTTTAACCCCCACACTACCACCTAAGTGCAGTAGTGCTTATTTTTTCCCCCAGCACCCATGGTGTGTGTGTGCAGGTGTGAGACACAGTGAAAGACACAAAGTGCACAAATCTTTATTCAAATTCCACCACCAGGAAGATAGGAAAACACCCGGGTGAACTGGCTGGTTTACAAAGCCAGTTTTGTTAACTGGTATTCCTTTTTTTATTGAGGACTGATTTCTATTTTTTTTTCCTATTTATTTTTTTTTCTTTCTCAAGTGGCCAGTGACAAACACTGCCCTTAACATTCCTGCTTTTTTTTTTAAATATTAACCCCACACTACCACCTAAGTGCGGTAGTGCTTATTTTTAGGACTGATTTCTAAACTGTCTGATCTACACAGTCAATGTGTTTCAGGTGTAACTCAGTTCTCATTAGGGAATTGTTGTTTCACTGGCTGGTTACACCCTGTGTGTTACTCTTCACTCTTTTAATTTGAGAAAAGGACAATGTTGATTTTGTGGCAGGGCTTAGCCCTTGGACTATGGTTTCTTTGTTTTTCATATGTGTCTTCACTTTTCTTTGGTGTTTGGACTAAGTCCTTGTGAGAAAATGTATTTTACCAGATGAGTTATCCTGTGGGTAGGCCTGACCATTGGACTATGTCTCTGTAAATACTAAACATTTGTGTGTGTGCTGGGAGGTAAGCACTTGCTGTATCCTGGAGTTTGAAGAAGACCTTTCTTCAGGAGTGGACCAAACCTCTGTGAGTTAACTGCACCTTTACAATGTACTGTGTTCCTGTGAGTGGGTCTGGCTCTCATGGGCCAGGACTCCATGGAGACTGGAAACTGTGTGCTATGGGGTGTGCATTTTCTGCCTTTGGGAGTGGACTCTGCCCTTGGTTGTGGACCCTGTTTTTAGCAATGGACTCTGCAGTTTGGAGTGAACTCCATTTCTGACAATGCACTTTGTATACTGGAGTGGACTCTGTTCCTGGGAATGGACTCTATATTTTGAAGAGAACTGTTTGTGGTAATGGGCTCTGTACCAGAAAGGACTCTGTTTGTGTGTTGATAATTGACTCTGTTGATTATTGGGTTATCACCTGTACTGTCTTCTGTGTCCCTGATCTGGGAGCCTCATAGGTCGTCCTGAAAGCTGTCACCCTGAGAGCCGGAGGTTGGGTAAGCCATCCTGTGAACCTGAAGGTTTGTAGGCTGGGTAGGCCACCCCGACGCCGGTCACCCCAAGAGCCAGAAGGTGGGTAGGCTGTTCTGAGCACTGTCGTCCCAAGAAGGTGTATTTGGGATGGGCTGTCCTAGAGGTGGTTGGAAGGTGTCAGAGTAGCCGAGAGCCAGAAGGCGGGTAGGGGCAGGCTGAGATCTGGAAGGCTTGTGGGCTGCCCTAGAGGTGGCCTGAAGGTGTCAGGGCAGTCCATGGGCCAGATGACATATCAGGATGGGCGATAGCCCAATGGTATGTAGGGGCAGGCCGGGAGGTGGGTAGGCCGTGCTCGGCCCTGTCACTGTGAATTGTTTAATAAAATTTAAAAAAACAAGAATTTCAAAGGTTATATTCACTCTGCGAGCTGGCTCTGAGGGAGCAGGATCAGTGTCAAGGACTCTCCACATGTAAATAAAGGGAGACTTGGTGACTGGATACTAGCCTCTGTGGGGTTATTTCACTTCTCAGTTCTTGCGATCAAATCAGACTCCAACTGGGAGGAAGCTGTAGATGGTGGGGAGAGGTAAATACACAAAAATATACTGTGGTATTGAGGCTGTGGCGAATGGGTGAGGAATCTTCCCTTTCCCAGTGAATATATTTTAATTGCTGAGGAAGCCACAAACCTGCTGTGAAAAGGAGGATTTAATGAACATCTGAACTGCAGGCTGAGTTTCAGAACTATTTGCCAACATGTGTAGCAGATAACAAGAGTCACAACAAGTTCACTTCCATGAGATGGCAAGGGGCAAGGAAACCTTACTGCAGAATACATTAAAGCATCTGGCAGGTAAGCTGATATCTGCAATGAAGCCTGAATGTTAGCATAACTAATGTAATGCAGGCATATTAATTTAGTGAGTTGCTCCACTTATTACAGTATTAAAGACGTTATCAGGGAAACATCTGTGGAACTGATAGCGGACCAGTTTACCTCACCATTCTGACCAAGGAAATTATATTGGAGGGAGCAGATTAAATGGAATAGAAATTTGACAAGAAAGGCTCAAATCCATTTTAATGTTATTAAATGGCTGCCTCCTCAGTCCCTGCTTTCATTTGCAAACATCCTACCAGGAGGGTGTAAAGCCTTTGGCGTTGGCTGTAGTGTGTGTGCAACCAAATGTATCAAAAACAATAAATCCAAAGCAATACTAGATATTTACATGTATATATGGAACTCTTTGATACACATATAATAGCATTAACACTAATACTATTTTCCTTCACAAAACATATCAATGTTCAAATATGTTTCTCTTCGTCATCCATTAGAAATAGTTACATTCACATCCTTTCCAATCATGCTATTACAATTTAGCAATAACAGAGACATCTAATGGACAAACTGGAACATTGCCCAGGGATGTTCCATTAACCAAAATGCAACAAAAATATTCCAATTAATTCCTTCCCCATCACCCCACTCTCAAATCAGCAAGAGATGGAAGATGTCATCAACACCACCATTAAACACGATATCCTGGGGGATCCAAGATGGCGGCGACCCAGTAAGACTGAGTCTATAGTGCTCCTCCCAAGACCTGGGCACAGTGGGTCACCTACCCCCTACCAATCTCACCAAATCATTTATAAATCATTTATAATAGTTTAGTAACTGAATTAGTGGTTTAATATTACATTTAAGCAACTTTATCCTAAGTTAAAATGACTAAAGGGAAGGGAGCCCGCAGCTCTCAGCATGCAGCAACCCCTCCCCCACACTCTCCAGCTGCAGCAGAGGCGTCCACAGCCGCCCCGGGGGACTTACCTGCAGTAGCAAGCCTTACAGAAATGATTTCCAAGCTTGACTCGAAGATCGATGCTTTTATCGTCGAATCCAGGAACCGTTGGGAGTCGTTGTCGGCCGCGCTGAAGAAGCACGACCGTGAAATTGAAGAAATTCAACGCCGAGTCGGAGGGGCGGAGCTAAAGGCCGCGACCTCGGAGACAACCGCTCAATCGGCCGTGGATCAGGTCCGGACTCTCGAGCAGCGAGTCCGGACCTTGGAAAATCATATTGACGACCTCGATAATCGAGGTCGTCGAAAAAATATTCGTTTGCTGGGCCTTCCCGAGCAGGAAGAGGAAGGCCAGCTTACAGCATTCCTGGAGCAGTGGCTGCCACAACTTTTAAATCTGGAAGCTGGATCAGGCCAGGTAAGGGTGGAATGGGCCTACCGGGTAGCAATACGCGGGCCCGGCTCAAACCAGCGCCCGCGCCCGGTCCTGTTCCGGCTGCAGAGCTACAGGGAGAGGCAGATACTCCTGGAAGCCTCTAGAAATCTCGGAAAAGACCCCCAAGCTATGATCTACAAAGGATCCAAGATCATGCTATTTCAGGACTTTTCCCCGGCTCTGGTTCGAAAGAGGAAAGCATTCGACGAGGCGAAGAAGCGTTTAAGGGACTTAAATGTACAGTACTCCTTACGCTACCCAGCGATGTTACGCTTTAACCATGAAGGTTCTGTATATAACTTTGGATCACCAGAAAAGGCTAAGGAATTCTTGGACTCTCTTAGATAAACTGTAGGACATAATGGATGTTGGTCTGCCTTCCCCCCCGTTTTGGTTTATATCCCCTCCCTTTTTTTTTTCTTACCTTATTGCTTAATATTATTATGGGGGGTGGGGAGAGGGATTTGATTTTCTCCCCCCCCCCCCCTTGGAGTTGTTTTCTGTTATTATTTTATGTATATATGAGGGGTGTATGTACATGTGTGTGTATGTATGTATATATATATATATGTATGTGTATGTATATATATGTATATATAAGTTGGGGGATTTGGTTAATGTTGGTGGGGGGAGGTGGTTACCTTATTCGATTTTACCTCTGTCTTTAGGAGCGGGGTTGTTTTTCCCTTCGTTATTTTGTATTATCATATTTAATTATTATTTGTTGAACTGGTAATTTTATAGTTATATGTTTATATATGGTATTAACATTACCAAATATACCCAGGTGTTGGTAGGGGTGGGGGTGGGGTGCTCACTGTTAACTCTAGCTTTGTATTATATTTGAATTTTCCTCACTTTATTGAGGAGTGCCTGGGTCAAGGGTGGGGCATTGGTTGGGAGAGGATATGAGGGATTTTTGGAGAGGAAGTGATGCCCCCTGGGAACAAGGGGGAAAGTCTCCACTTAGACACGTTTTATATTTTTTTTATTTAGAAATAGTTTTTTACTGTATTGTTGTGGGTGTATTAAAGAGGGTTTATTTTTGTAAATTTTACATGTTCCATGCTCGGGATGTTCTGGATAGGGTTCCCCCTCCCGAGGGGTCTCGGATTGGCCCAGAGGATTATGGTTGATCAATCGGTTAAGTGGTGCACCTGGAATGTCAAAGGGAGTAATTCGCCACTTAAAAGGAAGAAAATATTATCAAATCTTAAGAAGGAAAGAGTTGATATAGCTCTCCTACAGGAGACGCATCTGTCAGATAAAGAACACTTGAAATTACGACAGGGCGGATTTGATCAGGCCTTTTTTTCTTCTTTTAGCTCAAAAAGCAGGGGAGTTGTTATTCTTGTTCGGAAGAATTTCCCTTTCAAAATCCTAAAGCAGATAAAAGACGAATCTGGACGATATATCTTGATTAAAGCTCTCATAAATGGAGAGGAATATGGGATTTTAAATTTGTACTGCCCCCCGGCACACCCCTTTAAATTTATAACAGAAGCCTTCTCAAAATTGATGGCTTTTAATGCCCGTCATATAATTATAGGGGGAGACTTTAATTGTATTATGGATCCGGAAATAGACAGGATTCCCAAGAGTACTGCAGGAGTATCTCCCAGATCTAGACAATTGATGGATCTGAACAAAGAATTAGGATTAGTAGATGTATGGAGATGTCTTCATCCACAGGGTAGAGATTTTTCTTTCTACTCTAATCCACATAAATGTCATACCAGAATTGATATGTTTTTTGCCCCCTCAATTTTTTTAAATTCCATATCATCCTGTAAAATAGGTAATATAGCAATTTCTGACCACGCTGCTGTATATATGGAAACTAAGGCGAGGAACAGTGGGACATCCCCTCGGCATTGGCGTATGGACCCCTTCTTAATGAAAGATAGTAAATTTGTAAAGTACTTCTCTCAAGAATTTAAAACTTTTTTAGAAATTAATTCAGGTACAGCTAGCAACCCGTCAATGATGTGGGAGACCATCAAAGCTTACACGCGAGGCTTGATCATCTCCTACTCAGCGACCCAGAAGAAATTAAAAGGAGAACAACAGCGTTTGCTTGAAGCCCGCTTAAAAGCGGCTGAAACAGCATACACTGATAGACCCTCTATTATTAAATTGCAAAGGATTACAGCTCTTAGGACAGCTCTAAATACTACACTTACTCAAACGGCTAAGAGGGAAATATTATTTGCAAAGCAAAGATTATATGAATATGGCGACAAACCGGGTAGATACTTAGCATTTCTTGCAAAGAAAAAAAAGGCCCCTCAGACGATTATGTCTATTAAGGAAAGTACGGGTATTTTGACTCATGATCATAAAAAGATTAATGCGACCTTTAGAAAATTCTATTCTGAGTTATATAAATCACAGGATTGTGAAGATAGGGCGAAGAGGATGCAGTCATTTTTTAAAAATTTGACTTTTCCAGACCTAACTCCGGAACAAGTATCGGTCCTAAATGCTCCTCTTACACCCCAAGAAATAGTTGATGCAATTAGGCACCTTCAAAATGGTAAGGCGCCGGGCCCAGATGGCTTTCAAGCTGAATTCTATAAAGAATTTACAGAAATACTGGTTGGTCCACTTATGGACATGTATAACTATGCATATAGTCAGGGCTGTCTCCCGCCTTCGCTGAAAGAGGCAAATATCTCTCTTATCCTCAAAAAAGGAAAGGACCCAGAAGATTGTACATCATACAGACCAATATCCTTGCTAAATGTAGATTTTAAAATCCTCTCTAAAATGTTAGCACTGAGATTAGAAAGGATACTGCCACATATTATAAAGGAGGATCAGACGGGGTTTATTAAGGGCCGTAGATCATCTAATAATGTTAGAAGGGCTCTGAATATGATTCAAGCTTGTCATCAGGGAAAGATACCAGGAGTAGTGGTTTCATTAGACGCGGAAAAGGCATTTGATAGGGTCGAATGGTCATATTTGTTTTACACATTGGAGAGGTTTGGTGTTGGACAGGTGTTTACCAAATGGATCTCAACATTGTATAGTGATCCCAAAGCAGTTGTGGTTACCAATGGATTAGGCTCGGATAGCTTCAGTGTGGGTAGGGGCTGCCGTCAGGGATGTCCCCTCTCGCCATTGTTATTCACGCTAATAATTGAACCACTAGCAGAAGCTATACGAGCTGATCCTAACATAGTGGCCCCAAGGATTGGTACAGGTAAACATAAAATTACCCTTTATGCAGATGATGTTCTTCTATTCCTCAGTAACCCTTTGATGTCCATACCTCGCTTAATCCAAGTTATTAATACATTTAGTGCATTCTCAGGCTATAAAATTAATTTTTCAAAATCGGAAGCTATGCCAATGGGTGGCCTTGCTGTGATACCCCGCTTAGCGGACGGTTCCCTTTTTCCCTTTCGCTGGTCCCTGGAGGGTTTCTTATATTTAGGCATTTTTATTACTCCAGTATTTGGTCAGTTGTATAAGGCTAATTTTGTGTATTTATTGGAAAGGATAAGGCAGGACCTCCAGCGATGGGGAGACCTGCCAATTTCCTGGCTGGGTCGAATAGCATTAATCAAAATGAATATCCTGCCCCGTCTCCTATATCCTATGAGAATGCTTCCGGTGATGCTGCCGAGGACAGCTTTATGTAAATTATACGGCTGGCTGAGTTCCTTTATCTGGAACCATAGGCGACCCCTCATTAAGCTGAAGAAGCTACAGCTTCCACAGGCAAGGGGTGGATTGGACTTCCCAGATTTTAGGAAATATCAATTAAGTTCCCTATTAAGTTATATAGCTGATTGGGCCTTGTCTGATCCACAATCAATCTGGTTGGACATCGAGGCTTCTCAAGTAAAATACCCACTTATTAACCTTTTATTCTCAGACAAGAGGAAAATCATTACAGATCACTGTAAAAACCCTATAATACTGAATACAATCAAGGCTTGGAATATAATGCGGCAAAATGAGGGTAATTCACATAAAACATCCCCCTATGCACCGATAGTGGGAGCATGGGGATTCCAACCGGGATTAACAGATGCCACTTTTAAACTCTGGAGAGCCAGGGGTATCTCATGTCTTGGGGATTTATTTAAAGATGGGGTCCTGATGTCTTTCGGACAGCTGCGTCAGAAATTCGGATTACCCAATGGAGACCTCTTTCGATACTTCCAAATTCGAGATTTTATACAGAAGAAGACTACGTTATTAGATAGTCTTTATAAATCCGATAGAGAATGTAGTGTCCTACGACCAGTGGGGGTATCTTCCGTCAGTAATATTTATCATTTGCTACATGATGAAGTATCGGGAGATATGGATAATCTGCTTAAAACATGGGATCAGGATCTGGGACTAGAAATCTCCACAGAAACGTGGAATGATATCTGGGAAAATGCTAGAAGAATTACTATTTGTAACAGAACCCAGGCTATCCAGCTGAAGATACTTCATAGGGCCCATATAGCACCGGTCCGATTGGCAAAATTTAAGGCAGGAGCATCTCCAATGTGTCCTAAATGCAAAATAGAGGTGGGCACTCTTGTACATTGCTTATGGACCTGTCATAAGATCCGTGGATATTGGACTAAAGTAGCAAGTACCCTGACAGAAATTTTAGGAACGGAAATAAAAGTGGACCCCGTATCTCTCCTCTTGGGCTTTTCGAACTTTCCCTCCCTGGACACGTACGGGAAGAGACTATTTTCTATTCTTTCTTTCTGTGCAAGGAAAAATATTTTGATGAACTGGGTGGCGGAGGGCCCCCCTGGACTTTCAAATTGGCACAGACTAATTATGGAATGTATTCCCCTTGACTTCCTTACAAATATGGTGCACCGAAAGACCGAATTATTTTATAAAATATGGCAGCCCTTTTTGAATTACATAAATACAGATATTTCGGCTATCCTAACAAGGGCTTTTATTTAATTGAGACCACGAACCTGGCTGGTCCGCGGCCCCTCGGGGGAGGAATCCCGCACGAATACGGGTTTTATCATATCTGATGTTAACACATCCCGAGCATGTAAGAGACTTAAATATACACCCTGATTAGTTGTAGGTTAGATTAGTAGATAGTTGAGTTTTGTCTGTTTGTTTTTTTTTGTTGTTTTTTTTTGGGGTTTTTTTTGGTTGTTTTGTTTTGTTTTGTTTTTTTTTGTTGTCAAATTTTGGCTATTGTATATTTGAGCTAATTGTATATCAATGTTTATATCTGAGAGTTTTGTTTATTTTTGTAAACTTGTAAAAATGTTAAATTTCTAATAAAAATATCTATAAAAAAAAAAAAAAAAAACACGATATCCTGTGTGTCAATACTCAATTTTGATTCCGCTGAGGCCGCTTAGCTACTGACCTTGTTACAAACTTGCTCCAAACATGGACACAAAAAAAAAGAGGGATCTGTTTCAAAGGCTAGTTACAGCTTGGTTTCTGTTACTAATACTATTATTATTCCATTATTTTCCTGATTTCTACCACCTGCTAACAGAGAACTTTAAATGAGAGAAGTGGGTTGCAAAACCGCTGGCACAATTAATAATACCTCTGAGAACACTGATGTATTTAAAGGGTAGCTAAATATAAAAAAATGAGGAAGAATGGAATAGAAGGTTATGATAAGGTCAGAAAAAGATGGGTGAGAGAAGGTTCATGGCGGCACGGTGGCACAATGGTTAGCACTGCTGCCTCACAGCGCCAGAGACCCGGGTTCAATTCCTGCCTCAAGCGACTGACTGTGTGGAGTTTGCACGTTCTCCCTGTGTCTGCGTGGGTTTCCTCCGGGTGCTCCGGTTTCCTCCCACATTCCAAAAAATGTGCAGGTTAGGTGAATTGGCCATGCTAAATTACCTGTAGTGTTAGGGGCAGGAGTAAATGTTGGGGGATGGGTCTGGGTGGGTTGCGCTTTGGCGGGTTGGTGTGGACTTGTTGGGCCAAAGGGCCTGTTTCCACACTGTAAGTAATCCAATGCAGAGTAAAAACAAGCAGTCCCCTTGGCTAGTTTCATTGCTATATGCTCTATCCAACTGAATTCCAAAGGTAAGGCTAAAGTGACTGCCCTTGACATCAAAGCAGCACTTTTTAGAGATGGCATAAAGGAGCGCTAACAAAACTAGAGTCAAATGGCCATGGGGGAGAACTTTCCACTGATATTATTGTTAGAGACCAATCATTTCAGAACATCAGTGCAGGGGTTCCTCAAAGTTGAGTCCTAGGCCCAGTATCCTCAGCTGCTTCTTCATTAACTTTCCCTTCATCAGAAGATCAATGTTGCTGATGTTTGCTGATTACACATGGCACAGTGCCATTCGCAACTCCCAGATACTGAAACATACATAGAAAGAAATAGTCAGGCTTGGATTGATAAGTGACAAGAAGCATTCATCAGGCAAAACAAATGCCAGGCAACAGTCATCTCCAACAAGAGAGAATCTAACCACTTTCCTTTGATATTCAATAGCATTACCTGCACAGAATCTCCCATTGTCAACATCCTGTGGAATTATCATTAATTAGAAACTGATGGGCTAGCCATATAACCAAGATAGCTACAACAGAAAATCAGGGACTAGGAATTCTGTGGTGAGTAACTCACCTCCCCAACATCCCAAAGTCTGTCGACAATCTGCAAGGTGCCAAACCAGGGAATATTCTCCACCTGCCTGGATGAATACAGCTCCAGGGTCAAGAGTGTGATGCTGGAAAAGCACAGCAGGTCAGGCAGCATCCGAGGAGCAGGAAAATCAATGTTTTGGGCATAAGCTCTTGATCAGGAATCCTGATGAATGGCTTATGCCCAAAACGTTGATTCTCCTGTCCTCGGATGCTGCCTGATCTGCTGTGCTTTTCCAGCATCACACTCACGACTCTGATCTCCAGCATCTGCAGTCCACACTTTCTCCTGAATACAGCTCCAACATTACTTAAGACATGATCCAGGAAAAAGTAGTTCAAATGACGAGCACACCTTTCACCATGCTAAACATTCACCGCTCGTCACCACTGACACATAGTGTGTCATCGACAAAATGCATTGTGTCAACTCACCACATCTCCTCTAACAGTGCCTTCCAAACTCTCGGCTTTAACTGTGTGGATGGTCAAAGGCTGCAAATATATGGGATTAACAGCTCCTGCAAACTTCCCTTTGAGCCATATACCATCCTGATATGGAGTTATATTTCTATTCCTTCACTGCTGCTGGGATAAAAACCTGGAAACCACTACTGCACTATGAGTGGAAACTGCATACAAACTGAAGCACATCAAAAGGGCAGTTCAGCATCTCTTTCTTATGGGCAATAAATACCAGCCCAACCAGTGAAACTCACATCCCATGAACAAATAAAAAAAGAATTACAACATAGGAGAGAGAATGGTCTTCTCTTTGTCATTAGAGTAATGGCTTTCAAATCAGGTGGACAATTCAGAATTCTTGGCATATAACAAAATGCAAGCATTTTATTCAATCGTCATTTCACAAACTTGAGTGGCTTAGATTTTTCATGGTGGCTCAGTGGTAAGCACTGCTGCCTCACAGCACCAGAGACCCGGGTTCAATTCCCGCCTCAGGCAAATGTCTGTGTGGAGTTTGCACATTCTCCCTGTGTCTGCGTGGATTTCCTCCAGATACTCCGGTTTCCTCCCACAGTCCAAAAATGTGCAGGTTAGGTGAATTGGCCACGCTAAATTGCCCATAGTGTTAGGTGAAGGGGTAAATATAGAGGAATGGGTCTGGTGGGTTGCTCTTCTGAGGGTTGGTGTGGACTTGTTGGGCCAAACGGCCTGTTTCCACACTGTAGGTAATCTAATCTAATCATTCCAGTACTGTCCATGCAATTGAGTTATCTGAGGTTGGGGACATTTTCTCAGGAGTTTCTGACTTAGTACTTACCTGCCATTCAGTAGATCGTAATGTCAAATCATAGAATCCCTACAATGTGGAAGCAGGCCATTTGGCCCATCGAGTTTACACTGACCCTCTGAAGAACATCCCACACAAACCCACCTTACCCTGTAACCCTGCATTTCCCATGTTTAATCCAACTAGCCTGCACAACTTTGAACTGTGGAAGGAAACCAGAGCACCCAGAGAAATTCCGCACAGACATGGGGAGAACATGCAAACTCCACACAGACAGTTGCCCAAGGGCAAAATCGAATCCAGGTCCCTTGCACTATGAGGCAACAGTGCTAACCACTGAGCCACTGTGCCCTCCAAATGTTCCATTAATTTTGGGTTAATCAGCATCACGTTCTGACTGATCTTCTCAACTTTTGTAGGCATCTCTAAAATGTTGAGAATTCTGAAAAACCATGAAATCAATCTGTAAAGTTTTAGATTATAAGCTTTAGAATTGTTTCCCTTAAACCTTTGCTGTGCAGATTCCTTTAATTCTCCTACTTAAAGGCCTTCTTTTTCTAATCAACGTATCTAATGAACTCCAACATTGTCTAGTCTCTCTCGGAACTGTTTTGCAGTAGATGCACTTTATGAATAGAAGTTGCCATTTCTATATGTGCTTTTTTACTTTCATGTGACATCCAGAAGGCATTAATTTCTCTTTTCTTTTCAATTTGTGAGGGCAGTTTCAGTTCCTTACAGGAGACTGATGATCTCTTCTCTTTTCCATTCCTTGCCCGAGTGGTTCCACCAATTTCTGTCATGGCTGCTTCACATTTTCACTATTGTTAACTAAGGCTGTTTCTGTTCAATATATGTGCACTGGGCAGCCACAGCTGTGAAGCAACTACAAAGGTTAAGATGTATAAATTAGTCTGAGCAAAAGACCTGTGTTCACATGACTGTAAACTCATTTCCATCCATATTTTAATTATAGTTGCTGTCAGTTCCAATGTGGCCTGGAAATTTTTGAAGAAAAAAAAAACTAAAAGGTTTCCATAAACTGTTGTGAAGGAAGTGCTGATGATCAGTTGCAGAACAAGCTGAAATGATTTTAATGTCGGGAGTTCCATCTGCAATTTGCAAACTAGATTTGAAGGATTAGAGAAGGCGCACAGACTTCACTGTAATCTATACGTTATAAAGCTCGGCAAGTCTTTTATATATAAAATACATGAGTCCTTGACCTAGTACAAGAGGGAATTGGTTAAACTCATTACAGAAATATGGGAATTTACTGAATCAGAAGCTATTCCAGTCCATCTGGTTTAGAAACTATATATTATGCTGCTTCCCCATACACTTTACCTTTTTTTTCTACCTATTTAACATTTGTTTCAATTTACCAGTCAAACCAGCTATCATTGTCATTGTGGGCAATCCACCCTCCATCTTTCAAGTTTGAGGTCACACATTCTTATATGACAAAGCTACATTTTATTTATGCAATACTGAAGAGGACAATAAGTTTAGCCCAAACGTTCTCACTTCAGTGTAAACACTTGCAGCTTCCACAGCATCTCTTTATAATCAAGTGCCCAAACCTAGCAACAAACGTAGCTGCAATCTCTTCAGTACCTGGATATCTTTCTAATACTACTGTGATCAGCATTGAGGGCCCATATCAGCACATTGTACAAATGCAGATTGCCTGCCATGATTTATGGCATATTCTTTGAGCTGTCCAGCTCAAACCCCCACTTGCTGCCTTTATTACTGCCACACACTGAGCAGGTGGCATCAGCGATCTATCTTGCCAGAGTGGTCTCCCAAGAGACCAGGTAACAAGGTAAATAGACATCTCATTCACTGTGAGAGATTAAAGGATGAGCCTATTGTAACTCCCAAGCCTCATTAGCATGTTCCTGGTCCTCTTCCTCTCCAGGATCGGAGCAGCTGCTGACTCAAGAATATCACGTTGTCCTGGGTTACCAGAGCTCACATAAATGTGGAGATGGGGGAGGAGAATCTGAGCCAGGAAGATCTAAAGTGAAAAGGGTACGAGTTCTCTATGAAAGCCACACAGTAAAGCAAAATAATACTAGTATGGGCCTCCTACCTTCCTGGTAGACCTTCCCCACTCTGGCACAAATTAAAATAAAGATCTAGCAGGGCTCAGTGATAACATTGACCTCTAAGCCGTATTTTTGGAGTAGGACCCTTCTGATTTTGGGTATGGGGCTGGGGTGAGTTGGCTGTTTGGGAAGTCATGTGACTTCTACAATGGGGCACACAGTGCAGGCATTCACCTTACAGCTAGTTCAATAAGAATAATGTACAGGGAACATCATATTTTACTGAACTTATAACATGGTGTCAGAACGCATGTAAGACTCAGTGCTAAAGAAACACTGCTGCTTAAAGGGGAACTAGAAATGCTCAAGACTTCTAAAAGGCCATTGAAAAGCACAGAAAAAGAACAAAGAAAGAGATTGTAACTGAAACACTGGGCAAGTCACAGAACAACTGGAATCTCTCTTGGCCCTGGTCAAAATGAAAAGTGATATAAAAGAAAACTGGCAGTTTTTTCATTTACAATTGCAAAATTATAAAATTGTGACAGATTTACTAAACAAACCAGAGCAGCTACAAGTAGCTACATATCATCACTATTGGACAGAAACTATTATGAAGTGCTTCCAAAGTACAAAACAATGGAAAACTGAAATTTTAGGTGGCTTGAAGAAGCATTTTAAATCAAAACTGAATTAGAGTTAATGTAAAGAAGAGCCCATTGATAAACAGGTAACTACATTAACATAGCTTGGAAGATCCTGTGAATTAAGTCCCTTGAAGATGATCTCATCAAGAACAGAAATATCTTAAGAATTAAAGACCCTATGATGACAGCACAGCTGCTAAGGAAAGCCCATAATGTAAATAAGCTGCTCAAACCTTTCCACTGTCTTGAAAAGGAGCCCAGACCAGCCACAAGCAACAAGTATTTACAGAAAATGAGGAATTTGCAACAGCAACAGTATGTGATGGATGGCAGTTATAGGAAGGGGGGAAAATCTCAGATACAGTCACATAGATGGGTTAACTCCAGGAAAGGTAAGAGAAGTAGGCAGCTGGTGCAGGAGTCTTTTGTGGCTATACCCATTTCAAACAGGTATGATGTTTTGGAAAATGTAGGGGTGATGGATTCTCACGGGAATATAGCACGAACAGCCAAGTTTCTGGTATTGAGACTGGCTCTAATCCAACGAGGGGTACGTCAGCTTCCAAGAGATCAATTGTGTTAGAGGATTATATAGTTCGGGTACAGACAGATGTTTCTGTGGCCAGCAGCGAAAAAGCAGAATGGTGTGTTACTTCCCTGGTGCCAGGATCAAGGATGTCTCAGAGAGGGTGCACAATGTTCTCACAAGGGAGAGGGGCCAGCAAGAGGTCATTGTACACATTGGAACCAACGACATAGGAAGGGAAAAGGTTGAGATTCTGAAGGGAGATTACAGAGAGTTAGGTAGGAATTTAAAAAGAAGGTCCACGAGAGTAGTAATATCTGGATTACTCCCAGTGCTATGAGCTAGTGAGGGCGGGAATAGGAGGATAGAGCAGATGAATGTATGGCTGAGGAGCTGGTGTATGGGAGAAGAATGCACATTTTTGGATCATTGGAATCTATTTTGGGGTAGAAGTGACCTGTACAAGAAGGATGGATTGCACCTAAATTGGAAGGGGACTAATATACTGGCAGGGAAATTTGCTAGACCTACTCGGGAGGATTTAGACTAGTAAGGTGGGGCGAGGGGGTGTAAGACCGAGGGAGATGATGAGGAAAGAGATCAATCTGAGACTGGTACAGTTGAGAACAGAAGCGAGTCAAACAGTCAGGGCAGGCAGGGACAAGGTAGGACTAATAAATTAAACTGCATTTATTTCAATGCAAGGGGCTTAACAGGGAAGGCAGATGAACTCAGGGCATGGTTAGGAACATGGGACTGGGATATCATAGCAATTACAGAAACATGGCTCAGGGATGGGCAGGACTGGCAGCTTAATGTTCCAGGATACAAATGCTACAAGAAGGATAGAAAGCGAGGCAAGAGAGGAGGGAGAGTGGCAATTTTGATAAGGGATAGCATTACAGCTGTACTGAGGGAGGATATTCCTGGAAATACATCCAAGGAAGTTATTTAGGTGGAACTGAGAAATAAGAAAAGGATGACCTTATTGGGATTGTATTATAGACCCCCTAATAGTTAGAGGAAAATTGAGAAACAAACTTGTAAGGAGATCTCAGCTGTCTGTAAGATTAATAGGGTGGTTATGGTGGGGGATTTTAAGGGAAATTAGGAGGTCAAAAAGGGGACATGAGATAGCTTTGGCAAATAGCATTAAGGAGAATCCAAAGGGTTTTTACAAATACATTAAGGATAAAAGGGTAACTAAGGAGAGAATAGGGCCCCTCAAAGATCAGCAAGGCAGCCTTTGTGTGGAGCCGCACAAAATGGGGGAGATACTAAAAGAGTATTTTGCATCAGTAATTGCTGTGGACAGTAGGGAAATAGATGCTGACACCTTGCAAAATGTCCATATTACAGAGGAGGAAGTGCTGGATGTCATGAAACGTGTAAAGAGGGATAAATCCCCAGGATCTGATAAGGTGTACCCCAAAACTTTGTGGGAAGCTAGAGAAGTGACTGCTGGGCCTCTTGCTGAGATATTTGTATCATCGATAGTCACAGGTGAGGTGCCAGAAGACTGGAGGTTGGCTAACGTGGCGACACTGTTTAAGAAGCGCGGTAAAGACAAGCCAGGGAACTGTAGAACAGTGAGCCTGACGTCGGCAGTGGGCAAGTTGTTAGAGGGAATCCTGAGGGACAGGATGTACATATATTTGGAAACGAGTTGCTGGAAAAGCGCAGCAGGTCAGGCAGCATCCAGGGAATAGGAGAATCGACGTTTCGGGCATAAGCCCTGAAGAAGGGCTTATGCCCAAAACATCGATTCTCCTGTTCCCTGGATGCTGCCTGACCTGCTGCGCTTTTCCAGCAACACATTTTCAGCTCTGATCTCCAGCATCTGCAGACCTCACTTTCTCCTCATACATTTGGAAAGGCAAGGACTGATTAGGGATAGTCAACATGGCTTTGTGCATGGGAAATCATGTCTCACAAACTTGACTGAGTTTTTTGAAGAAGTAACAAAGAGGATTGATGAGGGCAGAATGCTAGATGTGATCTATATGGACTTCAGTAAGGCATTCAACAAGGTTCCCCATGGGAGACTGATTAGCAAGGTTAGGTCTCATGGAATACAGGGAGAATTAGCCATTTGAATACAGAACTGGCTCAAAGGTAGAAGACAGAGGGTGGTGGGGGAGGGTTGTTTTTCAGACTGGAGGCCTGCGACCAGTGGAGTACCACAATAATCGGTGCTGGGCCCTCTACGTTTTGTCATTTACATAATGATTTAGATGCGAACATGAGAGGTACAGTTTGCAGATGACACCAAAATTGGAGGTATTGTGGACAGCGAAGAGGGTTACCTCAGATTATAACAGGATCTTGACCAGATGGGCCAATGGGCTGAGAAGTGGCAGATGGAATTTAATTCAGATAAATGCGAAGTGCTGCATTTTGGAAAGCAAATCTTAGCAGGACATATACACTTAATGGTAAGGTCTTAGGGAGTGTTGCTGAACAAAGAGACCTTGGAGTGCAGGTTCATAGCTCCTTGAAAGTGGAGTCGCAGGTAGATAGGATAGTGAAGAAGGCATTTGGTATGCTTTCTTTTATTGGTCAGAGTATTAAGTACAGGAGTTGGGAGGTCATGTTGCGGCTGTATAGGACATTGGTTAAGCCACTGTTGGAATATTGCATGCAATTCTGGTCTCCTTCCTATCGGAAAGATGTTGTGAAACTTGAAAGGATCCAGAAAAGATTTACAAGGATGTTGCCAGGGTTGGAGGATTTGAGCTATAGGGAGAGGATGAACAGGTTGTGGCTGTTTTCCCTCTAGCATCGGAGGCTGAGGGGTGACCTTATAGAGGTTTACAAAATCATGAGGGGCATGGATAGGGTAAATAGACAAAGTCTTTTCCCTGCGGTCAGGGAGTCCAGAACTAGAGGGCATAGGTTTAGGATGAGAGGTGAAAGATATAAAAGAGACCTTAAGGGGCAATGTTTTCACACAAAGGGTGGTATGTGTATGGAATGAGCTGCCAGAGGAAGTGGTGGAGGCTGGTACAATTGCAACATTTAAGAGGCATTTGGATGGGTATATGAATAGGAAGGATTTGGAGGGATATGGGCCGGGTGCTGGCAATTGGCATTAGATTGGGCTGGGATATCTGGTCAACATGGAAGGGTTGGACCGAGGGGTCTATTTCCATGCTGTACATCTCTATGACTCTATGACTCTGAAAGCGAGCAAAAAGAAAACCAAGGCTGCTGGGCATGTTGCAGATATTGTGGAGGTCATCATGTAAAGCAAAAGAAAACATGTCCAGCATGGAGAAAACAGTGTTTAAAGTGCAAGAAGCTAAACCATTTCATACGTCATTGTTTCACCATAAAGATGATAAACGAGCCTATAAAACCTATAGATACAGTTGCTGATACAGAGTTGTTGGACAGCAATCCTGTCTAATCAAATAAGTATGAGATGTCAGACAAAAATTCACTGATTCAATTGACATCTTAAAGCAAATTGACAAACTCAAATCTAAAAGAGAGAAATAGTTTGCAAATATTGCAGGTAAGACAGCAACACAAGAATATCAAACCACATTGATGTACCAGATAGACACCGGTTTTTCCTGCAACTTTATGCACTTACACCCAATGTTAGCAAAAAGTGAAAATCTCAAAGGTATGTGTGAGCCCCTGTGACAGAACATAGCTCACCCCAAGAGGGCAAATTAATCGGCATGCGAGTGTTAAGGCAAGAATTAACCACAAAGCTAAAGCAACTCATCTCTACAGATGAAGATAAGTCAAAAGCTCAGTCCGGAAACTGGCTTACAGTGTTTCAGACGCCACACTGAATAACAAAGAGACAAACAAACAGCACAAGACAAGATCGGGTCTGACTGCAGGAGCACAAAGGAAACTTGATGCTTAAGCCTCAAAATGAGAAGAATGTCTTTCCAGACAAAACTAATGCAACTAAAGGAAAGAGGTGTCAAGGGTAACTGTGGGAGTCAACAGTCAGCTCAGAGCAAGAGAGCACATCATTCCAACCAGTGAACATTGAAAGGAGAGCCAAAAACCCACAATACCAGCATAAGCCAGAAACCAGCATAAGACAAAAACCAGCATAAATCAGAAACTATAAACCAAAAACCACCATAAGACAGAAACTAAACTGAAAATCAGAAACCAGCATAACTCAGAAACCACCATAAGACAGAAACCACCATAAATCAGAAACCAGCATAAGACAGTTTGAAAGACTGTGCGATGCATGTGCACATACTGATAAGAATGATTAATGGTACATGCACAAGAACAGGTGTTTGCATGTTGGGTTAGCTCGTATAACTTAGTGTAAATAATTGTGCAGGCACTTTTTTGTATGAAAGGTCATATGTTTGGGATTAAAATGTAGTGATGCACTAGTAGGTCACTTGGCTTGTCATAATCATGTAACCCCTTCCATGCAACACGTTCACTGCAGGTATCCATCTTACAGCCAGTTCAATAAAGAGACAGTACAGGCAATATTGTATTCCATTGATCTTTTAAGACTGTCCAGAAGCCTGCATAAAATTCCTGTAAATAGAATCCTCATCAACAGCATCACTGCAAAATTGAATTACATAGAATGTTAGTTATTACTGGACAATAAGACATAGGTGATGGTAATATGTCAGAACAAAGAAGCTAAGCCTTGTTCCAAATCTAAAAGTACAACTACACAGGAACCAAAGCACAACTGGAGGATAAAAGATAAAGAACTACAGGATCAAAATCTGTTGCATCTGGAGACAATAAATTTATCACAAGGTCTGAAAGCCTGGAGGTGCGCTGCAGGGCTGAGGATGTGCTGCTGGCATCAGCATATATGTGGGCCAGCTGATGACTTTGCCCTGACTTTATGAACATTGGGCAGACTGTGCAGATTGAGATGGGCTGGAGAGTGGGACTAGTCAGGTAGCTCTTTTGAGAACTGGTGCAAACACACTGTGTCGAATCGCCTCCTTTTGTACAGTGAAATTCAAATGATTTTAAGACCATAAGACATTGAAGTGGAAGCAAGGCCATTCGGACCATCAAATCTACTCAGCCATTTAATCATGGCTGATGGGCATTTCAACTCCACTTATCCGCACTCTCCACAGGCCCACCATTCTCTGGCTGAAGAAATGTCTCCTCATTTCTGTTCCAAGGCTGTGCCCACGGGTCCTAGTCTCCCCGGCTAACAGAAACAACTTCCCAGCGTCCACCCTTTCTAAGCCATGCATTTTCTTGTTAGTTTCTATTAGATCTCCCCTCAACCTTCTAAACTCTAATGAATACAATCCCAGGATCCTCAGCCGTTCATCGTATGTTAAGCCTACCATTCCAGGGATCATCCATGTGAATCTCTACTGGACACACTCCAGTGCCAATATGTCCTTGCTGAGGTGCGTGGCCCAAAAAGAAGCACATTGCTCCTTTTATATTCCAACCCTCTTGAGATAAATGACAACATTACATTCGCTTTCTTAATCATGGACTCAACCTGCAAGTCAATCTTTAGAGAATCCTAGACTAGCACTCCCAGATCCCTTTGTACTTTCGCTTTATGAATTTTCGCATTATTTAGAAAATAATTCGTGCCTGCATTCTTTTTACCAAAGTGCAAGACCTCACATTTACTCACGGTGAATTTCATCAGCCATTTCCTCGACCACTCTCCTAAACTGTCTAAATCTTTCTGCAGCCTCCCCACCTCCTCAGGACTACCTGTCTGTCTGCCTAACTTCATATCATCGGCAAACTTCACCAGAATGCCCCCAAGTCCCTTCATCCAGGTCACTAATATATAAAGTGAGCAGCTGCAGCCCCAACACTGAACCCTGCGGGACGCCACTTGTCACCAGCTGCCATTCCGAGAAAAAACCTTTTATCCCAACTCTCTGCCTTCTGTCAGACATTCAATCCTCAATCCATGCCTGTAGCTCACCTTGAACACCATGGGCCCTCACCTTAATCAGCAGCCTCCCGTGAGGCACCTTATCAAAGGCCTTTTGGAAGTCTAGATAGAAAAATCTCCACTGGGCTTCCCTAGTCTAACCTACTTGTTACCTCATCAAAGAATTCTAACAGGTTTGTCAGGCATGACCATCCCTTACTAAATCCATGCTGACTTGTTCTAATCCATGCCTGCACTTCCAAGAGTTTAGAAATCTCATCCTTAACGATGGATTCTAGAATTTTACCAACAACCGAGGTTAGGCTAATTGGCCTATAAATTTCCATCTTTTGTCTTGATCCTTTCTTGAACAAGGGGGTTACAATAGCAATTTTCCAATCATCTCGGACTTTCTTTGACTCCGTGACTTTTGAAAGATCACAACCAATGCCTCCACTATTTCCTCAGCCACCTCCCTTAGAACTCTAGGATGTAGCCCTTGGGGCCAGGAAATTTATCAATTTTTAGACCATTAGCTTTTCAAGTACTTTCTCTCTTGTAATGGCTACCATACTCAACTCTACCCCCTGACTCTCCTTACTGTTGGAATATTACTCCTGTTTTCCACTGTGAAGACACAAAGTACTTATTAAGTTCTTCAGCTATTTCCTTATCTCTCATCACTAGCCTTCCAGTATCAATTTGGAAAGGCCCAATGTCTACTTTTGCTTCTTGTTAGTTTCTTTCAATACGTAAGAAACATTTACTATCATTGCTAATATTACTGGCTAGCCTATCTTCATATTTGATCTTCTCCTTCTTTATTTCTCTCTTTGTCATCCTCTGTTTTTGTAGCCTTCCCAATCTCCTGATTTCCTAGTGCTCTTGGCCACTTTAAGGGCTCTCTCTTTTTCTGTAATACATTTCCTGACTTCCTTTGAGAGCCATGGCTGCCTAATCACCACCCCTCCCCCCACCCGATAATCTTTCTTTTCTTTGGGATAACCCTCTGTACTGCTTCCTCAATCATACCCAGAAACTCCTGCCATTGTTGCTCTACTGTCTTCCCCACCATGCTCTGCTTCCTGTCGATTTTTGTCAGTTCCTCTCTCATGCCTCTGTTATTACCTCTATTTAACTGTAACACCATTACATCCAATTTTGCCTTCTCTCTCTTTCAAACTGCAGACTGAACTCTACCATATTACAATCGCTGCCTCCTAAGTGTTCCCTTACTTTAGGATCTTTTGTAAAGTCTGGCTCATTACACAGCACTAAGTCCGGAATAGCCTGCTCCCCTGTGGACTCCATCACAAGCTGTTCCAAAAAGCCACCGTTTAAGCATTCCATGAATAACCTGTCTTTGAATCCACCAGCAACATTATTCACCCAGTCTACCTGCATATTGAGGTCCCCCATAATCACTGTAACCTTGTCTTTCTGACATACCCTATCTATTTCCTGGCACATTCTTGCGCCCCTGGTCCTGACCACTGTTAGGAGGTCTGTATATAACTCCCATTATGGTGTTTTTGACTTTGTGGTTCCTCAACTCCACCCACACAAACTCCATATCATCTGACCTTATGTCATTCAGTGCCATAGATTTAATTTCATTCTTAAATAACAAGGCAACCCCACCCCCTCTCCCCACCGCCTTGTTTTCGATAAGTTGCAAATCCTTGGATGTTTAACTGCCAGTCCTGAACCCCCTGCAACTACATATCTGTGAGGCATACCACATCATAATCATTCACGATGATTTGTGCCGCTAATTCATCTACTTTGTTATGAATACTACGAGCATTTAGGTAAAGTGTCTTAATGTTAACTTATGATTTCTGATATCTCTAATAATGATAAGATGTCCTAAATTATCCTTCCTTTTTGATGTATTCCTAGTTTGCCTCAGCTTAAGCTCACCTGCTTATCCTGCCGCTTATCTTTTCAGTTAACTTCATACTCCCTGTCGCTTTCGCTTTCCCTTCCCCCCGACTTAGAAGTTTAAAGTCCTACTGATCATCCTACTTAGCCTTTTTGCTAAAACACTGGTGAAGTGGGAGATGGCATGGGGCAGGTTAACATAGGCACACTGACACACAAGATGGCCGCTGGGCCATAAGTTGGCCACCAGACCACAATATGGAGAAAGACAGCAGAGCAAACACAGCTACTGCCTGGGGCCGCCAGAATGCCAGCATAATGCACTCACAACCTAGCTGATTAGTTTAAGGTGGGTGGGGGAGAGAATACACATGAGTAGCGTATATTGCCCGCTGAAGTGTCTGGGTCCAGCCAACACCTTTGATAAAAATGCTAACAGTTTGATACAGACTCAATACAGAGTGATAATAGCCAGGGCTGCAGTAATTGTCCTTCTCAGGAAGAGCGATTTGCGCTCATTACTAAAGCAATGGGCTTCCATGCAGACATTGAAACCGACAATGTCTGCACTGAAACTGACAACGACCACACTGAAATTAACAAAGGCTGCACTGAAACTGACAATGACTGCACTGAAACTATCAACGACTCTGCAATGTTTACAATAAACAAACTATGTCACAAAGACAATAACCTCACCATTGACCTATTATGTCACAAACTGTATAAATGCATCTTGACATGTGGTCCGGGTTGAGAGAGGACTCGCAGCTGACCACTGTGCTGTTGGTGTCTTTCTCTCCCCGGAGCGCCAGTATTTCCCGTACAATAAACTCTGTCATTGGACCCTGACTCTGACTCCGAGGCTGGTGATTTTCCCCACAACAATTGGCACTGTGAGCAGGGTTCTTGTTACTGGTCCCTTGGTCAAAGGCCACGATCTGGGAGCTGAGGTAAGAGCCAATTTGTACCTGCAAACGGGAAGAGTCAGACCAGGCCAAAGACACAGTTTAAAAGGTATACCGATTGTAATGTCTAACTTGCTACAGTACGGAGTTAAAAATGTAAGTGCATGTCTGTGGAGAATAAGTGTTAACTGTATTATATGTTGTAAGAACCTGCTGCGTGTGCTGAAACAGCCAGAGGACAAGGTAGTGCCTGTCTCAAAAACCCTGCCCTGAACCAAACCTCCCCCACCCCATGAAGGTTGGGATTTGAAGTGGGAATTGAGGTACCGAGGGCGCTAGGAGTTGTGAAGCACAAGTGGCAAAGTCAGGTAACATTGGACTCTGTAGGGGCGAACAACGCAGAGTTCAGTTAGAGTTTAAGTTATAAGTTGGGTGCTGTTTGTACTTGTAATTTCAAATGTGGTGAGGAAGAGGATCTGATCACACTGACCAAGAGCCAAACCTCAGTGGAGCGCATGTTACCAAGGTGCGGAGCGTGGACACTGTGAGTAACTGTAATACCCTGTCAGTCCGTAGTAAAATGACACAGCTTGAATAGTGGCGGTGGCCAGGAGGATAAAGAGTCCCACCAGTAGAGAGCACACTGGGCTAGAGGTAGGTTTTTGGGCCTATCGGGAGGCGTTGGGTCAGTAGAGGTGGCCGGGAGGGTAGAGAAGTCCCACTGGTAGACAGCACACCTTCCTAGGAAGCTGCTACAGCCATATGGACAGTGCTGGGACAGTATTATTGGCCAAGGAGTAGTGAAGTCCCCAATGGTTAGGAACACTTTACTATTGGTGGTATCCGGGGACACATAATCTGCCAAATGGCAGACCAAAGTTTTAAGGGCGATACTGCAGGTTCCTTTATTGAGAAATACAAGGCAGACAGACAAGGGTTGACAGAGCCAATGAAGATAAGTGGTTGGGACCCAGCCCAGACATTAGCACAACAGAGAGAGTGGATAGGTAAACAGAAACGGAATAAAACTAAAAAGATAAGGGTAATGTTAGTCTACCAATTAGCAGGCCTAATTGAATAAGTGAGTGCCTCCATGAGTAGGTGGAGAAAGGACCAGGGTGCATTAAAGAGCTGGAGGACAGAATACAAGCGTTAGAGCAGGGAACAATGTACGTATTGCAGCCACTGCAACAGAATAGGACACACAGAAAGAGAGTGCTAGAAAAAGCATGGGGCACCCCAAACAGCATCCAGAACGCCATGGAACCACCAGGAGGCCTGAGGTCAGCAGAGCTGACAACCAGCTGCCCCTATTCGTGAGGGTAAGGCAGATGGGAGAATTTACGTGCCCACAGTAATAGGAGGGAGGAAATGTGAAATGCTAATAGACACAGGAGCTGCTGTATCCATCAGAAACCTACCCTTACCTCACACAAACAAAATGATTCACTTAACTGGGGTAGGAGGGGATAAAACACCAGCTTACCTAAGCAAAACTACCCTCATAGAAATAAACAACATCTATATATCCCCATGAAATAACAAGGGCACCATAATGGGCAATGATCTCCTGAGAGAATATAATGTTCTAATCCATTGTGCGAAAGGGAAATTAATTTGGCCCAGATAGGACGGTCAAAAGACCGAGATTGGGAAACTTACAAGTCACCTTGAAACTATTAAAGAGGTTATAGCCACCAGTAGGGACTGGAACCTTGAAAAAGGGGGATTCGGAGCCATCAGCGCCTCTGTCCCTGGAGCCGGAGCATAAACAAAGTTAGATACAGTTCTAGTTAACATAGACCAGGTAAGGGTTCCCAGACAGGAGCATAAGCCCCACCAGCAATACCCAATAAAACCCATAGCAGAAAAAGCAATTGAGGACATAGTGAAAGGACTAGTGAGACAGGGAATCCTGAAAGAAACCCACAAGTATAACTAATTCCCCAACATGGCTAGTAATAAAGTCTGATGGGAGCTATAGGCTCACCATTGATTATACAGGACGAAATAATGTCACCCCAAAATTGCACCCCATTGTAACCAACCCCTCCACCATTTTAAATGGCTTGGCCCCCGATCATAAGATATTTGCTGTTTTAGATATAGCCAACAGGTTCTGGTCTATCCTGTTATACCCTGAGTCCCAGAACAAATTTGCTTTTATAGTAAGGGACAGGCAGTACACATGGACCCTCCTGCCACAAGGGTTCCACAACAGCCCCACTATTTTTCACAGGGTGATGAGTAACATTCCAAAGAGATTCGATTTACCAGAGGGTAGCACTGCCCTCCAATATGTGGATGATATCCTAATAGCTTCAGAGTCCAAGTCAGGACACCAGGAAGTTTTATGTCGAGGATTACAAGAATTGGCAACTGCAGGGTTAAAAGTTAGCCCAACAAAGGCACAAATTGACAAAACACAAGTCTCATAGCTGGGACACCTTACATCCCAGAACTCAAAGAAATGCCCAACGACTGCAAGAAGGCAATTCAACAGATGCCGCAACCTGCCACTGTCAGGGCAGTCAGGAAGGTCTTGGGGCTATTCAACTACAGTCGGAGCTTTATACCCGAGTTCACAAAATTGGCTGAACCGATCCACACTAAACACACCCTAGTAGAGATGCTAAACACAATTCTAGATTAGAGTGGTGCTGGTAAAGCACAGCATATCTGGTTTCCAGCATCTGCAGTCCTTGTTTTTGCCATGCTAAACACAAGGAAACTGAGGGGCATCTCCAATATGAGAAGGGTAAAAGTTCTTTTACGCCCCCAGCTGAGGGAATTCTAGATGCAGGGGAACTGCACAACTGTGGGGATATAGATGGGGATGAAGATAGGGGGAGAGGAAAGGATATCCCCTAGACACAGCTGAGGAGACCCTCATTGTGGACGGGTCACAAAAATACGTAGCAGGGTCGCCCCGAACAGGATGGGCTGTGGTAAATGATACGTTAGAAACTGTTATGTCCAGTAGATGGGGGGGGTGCCCCTCCAGATCGACTCTGACCAAGGGATGCATTTTACAAACAAGGTCATGAAGACTGCTGCCAATTACTTGGCATTAGACAAAAATTTCACATTCTCTATCACCCCCAAAGCTCAGGGATGGTAGAGAGAATGAATAGAACAATCAAAAATACCTTTACCTAAAGCTATGCAAACCTCACGCAGAACATGGGCTGAAGTGCTGCCAGCCATATTAATGAAATTAAGAGCCTCCACGAATCAGGCAACCGGGCTAACACCATGAGTTAACTACCAGGCGAGCAATGCAATTACCAGAGACAATCATCACAGGTGGCACCAAGACAAAATTCGGCGATATGTGATAGAATTAAGCACCCAGTTGAAAGGGATGCAGAAATCTGTACTTGATAAACAGGACAAAAAGGACAAGACAGAGGAACTCTAAATCTTCCCTGAGGTCCCAGCAGCAGGAAGCAGTGTCCTTGTGTGAGCACTGCCCAACAAATCGGGCTTTACCCCGAAATGGAATGGGCCATACGATGTAGTAATAAGTGGGGACACCCGTGCCTGCCTAGATATTAAAGGAAATGCACATGGAAACACTGGACCCAACTAAAACTATTTAAAGACTCCTGTGACCAAACTAATGTCATTGACCATTCCCCAGGTGCAGACAGGAGCAGCGGACAAGACTGTCATCCTGGGGGGAATACTGAAAACACACAACAAATCACAGAAGCACAACTGCAGCTCCTGACAAAAACAAACACTTTGACTGATAACTTTATTTAACTGCAAAATGTATTTGCCTGCACGTACTTCACTGTGTTTAAGTGTCGTGATTATCGGGAGCATGTCAGGATTTGAGGATAACCTCGTCTATAAAACCCACCTAAGTTTGCATGGGAACTGAACTGTCTGGTACCCACCGGCGCGATCAGTAGAATCCCTATTTGTGGCCACTCTGGTGTGGACCCCTCGCGAGCTGCATTAAGGAGTGCCTTGTAAGGGGCAGATAGGAAAATACAAACAGGGATTCCAGGGCAGATGTGTGTAGTTGGGCAGGACCACCAGCCTATGGTGCCGGGCCCCCTAGCCTAGGGAAGGGTAGACCCATTTAAAACCCGGTAATTTCCCACTTTGTTTCACAGGGCAGGGGTGGAGATGCATTTCTGCCCTTGTTCCCAAAAATGACACATGCGTCCAGACACAGTGCACTTATCAGCACTGTACAGTCACCAGAGGACAGTTTACCTGCACCTGCAGCAGGCAGGCATGCTTGAATGTGACCATGGGCAGACAATTCATATGTGGTCAGTGCAATGGCACCCATGTCAGCTCTGCCACATAGACATACCCGTTCGATACTTACCAGCTGGGGGGGGGGGTGGGCACCCGGGGGATCAGGGGCAACATGGGTGGACAAACAGACGGAAGGACAGGACAGTCTGTGTTACTAAGTGACAAAGGAATTTGTTTTTCTATTTAAGGGACAGACACCCCAGATCTCCCAAACCTGTTTGCGGTAAGGACCTTACTGTACTATGCCCCAGCAGGGGACATGTTCAGATGAGGATAGTGACCCGCTCCATTAGTCAGGAGTTCTGTGCTGACTGGCAGGTCCCCTCCATTTTGGGATCATCAAGGGGATATGATTTCTTGGGATCTCTATCTTTGGGGGAGTGCAGCAGGGGTCAGCACTAAAAACCGTAATTACCTTGTGTGTGGCCTAACTATCTTAGGCAACAATACTTCTAAAGCTCTGGAAGCAAGTAATACAGAGTTTGCTGAACTCAGACGCTACACACAGCAGACACCATTACGTGGTGAATTATCAATTAGCACAGCAAGGGGGAGTTTGTACAATTCTTGGTGACAATTGTATCACCCATGTTATTGATGACTCTTACAACATTACAGAAGCCATCAAGAATATCCAAGACCAGTTAGATAATTTTTGACAGGGAGTCACAATTATGGACAGCTGGCTAAGTTGGTTGATAGGTAAAACTTGGGGACCCTATTTGGCACACGGGATAGTTCCCCTCATTGCACTCATGCTGGTATTCTGTGTGGGCCTCAGGTGTTTAAAGCTCTACTGACGAAAATTATTTCAGCAGCGAGTGTCTCCACAGAAGAGCCCCCAGTGAAATTGATACTCCATGATACCCCTCGGCTGTAGGAGCTACTAGAGATGATTTACCTCTGCATGTAAATTGGGTGGTCTGTGGGAGATCTCCAAAGTCTTCTCCTTGACTACAAAGGGGAGAGTGAAGTGGGAGATGGCATGGGGCAGGGTGACACTAGGCACACGGACACACAAGATGGCCGCTGGGCCATAAGTTGGCCACCTGACACATTAGATGGCACCAGACCACAGAGACAGCAGAGCAAACACAGGCACTGCCTGGGGCCACCAGAATGCCAGCACAATGCACACACAACCTAGCTGATTAGTTTAAGGCGGGTGGGGGAAGGGAATACACATGAGTAGTGTATACTGCCTGCCAAAGTGTCTGGGTCCAGCCAACACCTCTTATAGAAATGCTAACGGTTTGATACGGACTCAATAAAAAGTGATATAGCCAGGGCTGCAGTAATCGTCTCTTCTCAGGAAGAGTGATTAACGCCCATTACTACCGCAAAGGAATTCCGCGCAGACATTGAAACTGACAATGACTGAACTTAAATTAACAAAGGCTGTACTGGTACTGGCAATGACTGCACCAAAACTATCAACGATTCTGCAATGTTTACAATGAACAAACTATGTTACAGAGACAAGAACCTAATCACTGACCTATTATATCACAAAATATATAAAAGTATCTTGACATGTGCTCTGTGTTGAGAGAAGACTCGCAGCTGACCACTGTGCTGTTGGTGGCTTTCTCTCCCCAGATCTCCGGTATTTCCTGTACAATAAACTCTGTCTTTGAAACCCGACTCTGACTCCCCACCACACTGGTTCCAGATGGATTCAGGTGGAGACCGTCCCATTGGTACAGATCCCCCCAACCCTTGCTTCCAATGTCCCATGAAATGGAATCCCTCTTTCCTACACCAATCCCTTAGCCACGTGTTTACTCCCCTAACTTTCTTATCCCTGTGCCAATTGGCATGCGGTTCAGGCACTTGTACTTTAATTTCCTTCCTAGTGCTTGATATTCCCCAAACAGGTCCTCCACCCTAGCTTTGCCTCTGTTGTTAGTCCCAACATGGACCACAACAACTGGATCCTCCCCCTCCCGCTCCAATATCCTTTCAAGCAGGTTGAAGATGTCCTGCACTCTGGCACCACAGCTATAGCTTTACTTAAGCTTCACTCCTATGCTCCTGTGCAGGTTGGTGGGCAACAAAACTTTGCCACCAGCCCCAGTCCATCAAATTCTCTTCCGCTCCTGTCTATTCTTGAAGGTCCTCCTTCATTGTACATCATCAGGTCTTCTTTCATCTGATGGTGCACATATATCTAGTAGGTGAGACATACCTCTTGTGGCCAGTCTCAGTTATCTCTCTCTGTGATGCCCTGTATTTTATATGGGCACTGAGACAGGTAGTTTCAAATGGAATGTTGCAATTACATCATTATCCAGCAGAGGGAGTCATAACACAAAAGCAAAATTCCTGTGAATGGAGTCCTCTTGGTATTTGCTAATGTTAAAAGAAAAAGATACAAATGCACAAGGGAAAGATTGGATTCTAAAAGTAGTCATTTTAAAGGACTGCTACATCTGCTGCCTTATAAAAATTAACTGACCAAGGATAGAATAAAACTATCTCCACAACATCACATAAATACTGTTCTTCAAAAACAAACACTGCAGCAATTTCAAGGCTGTTATTTCACCCTGGGGTTCATATAACAATTAATAAGCTGTTCAATATTTGCACTCGTTATTTACGAGGTCATGTGAACAGTTTGCTGAGACTATTGACTATTAATCACCATGGAGTAGATGTTTTTCCAAATCAAAAACACTACAATAGACACCTTTATTAAACCCTTCCATGAATCATGTGATGCTATTCTTTCTAAAGTTGGATCCAGTTATCAAGCACTTTTACAAATATTGACAATTCTGCCAATTGCTTCTTGCATTCTGTTCCCAGTTTGCAGCTTCCCCAGTGACACAGTATAACTACTTCAGATATTAAATTTAACTGTGCTTTTAAATAACAAAAATGGTAGGATATATTAAAGTAAGACGGTAAACTTATGATGGTAAACGTTCATCAAGCTTGAAATCCTGCATAAATTTGAATAATTGCAAAGTTTACATCCAAATCCTTTTAACCAGGCTCACAAGAAAGGGCCAAAATGTCCCAGCCCCATTAGTTGATTTCAGTAACATACAACTACCAATCTCCTTCTATGTCAGTGTTGCCAACACTCCAGAGTTGTTCTATGCTGTAGACCGTGAAGAAAAGAGAAGAATCATGTGCCTTTGTTCTCGCCCACTTTCTTTAACGGTCTCATTGTTTAATTATAAAATGTATAGGTTTAAAGTTAGAAAGGCTTCTACAGTTAGAAAATACTTGCTGAATAATCTCAAGTGCACAATAATGACCAATTCAGGATTATCAGTCAGGTTATGTTTGCTATATATATATGGAAGCTATGTATATTTCATACACAAAAACCTGACCTATCCTGGAGGAAGGGACATTTTTTTAATCAAATAAAAGTCTAAGAGACAACAATTCCCTGGTGCATTCTCCATGGCTATGCCTTGATCACAGAATCAACGGGCTCATTCATAAAGTCAGGAAGTAAGGGATCCAGGGAGAGTTGGCTATCTGGATTCAGAATTGGTTGGCTGACAGAAGGCAGAGAGTGATTGTAGATGGAAAGTATTCTGCCTGGAGGTCAGTGGTGAGTGGTGTCCCACAGGGCTCTGACCTTAGGCCTCTGCTCTTTGTAGTTTTTATAAATGACTTGGATGAGGAGGTTGAGGGGTGGGTTAGTAAATTTGCAGATGACACAAAGGTTGGAGGTGCGTCGATAGTATTGAGGACTATTGCAGGCTGCAATAGGCAGGACAGGATGCAGAGTTGGGCTGAGAAATGGCAGATGCTGTTCAACCTGGATAAGTGCGAAGTGATGCATTTTGGAAGGTCGAACTCGAATGCTGAATATAGGATTAAAGGCAGGATTCTTGGCAGTGTGGAGGAACAGAGGGATCTGGGTGTGCAAGTACATAGATCCTTCAAAATTGCCAGCCAAGTGAATAGGTTTGTTAAGAAAGCATATGGTGTTTTGGCTTTCATTAACGGGGGAATTGAGTTTAAGAACTGTGAGGTTTTGCTACAGCTGTACAAGTCCCTAGTGAGACCACACTTGGAATATTGTGTCCAGTTCTGGTCGCTCTATTATAGGAAAGATACAGAGGCTTTGGAGAGGGTGCAACAAAGGTTTACCATGATGCTGCCTGGACTGAAGGACTTGCCTTATGAAGAAAGGTTGAATAAGCTCGGACTTTTCTCTCTGGAGAGAAGGAGGAAGAGAGGAGACCTGATCGAGGTATACAAAATAATGAGTGGCATAGATAGAGTCAATAGCCAGAGACTTTCCCCCAGAGCAGGATTGACTGATACGAGGGGTCATGGTTTTAAGATATTAGGAGAAATATGTATAAAGGTATAAAGGAGACATCAGAGGTGGGTTCTTTACGCAGAGAGTTGTGAATGCATGGAATGCGTTGCCAGCGGTGGTGGTGGAAGCAGAGTCATTAGGGACATTTAAGCGACTGCTGGACATGCACATAGATAGCAATGAGTTGAGGGGTGTGTAAGTTAAGTTATTATATTTTATATTAGGATTAAACCTCGGCACAATATCGTGGGCCAAAGGGCCTGTTCTGTGCTGTACTTTGTTTGCCAACAAATCATCACTTCTCTCCTGTAACATAAATTTCTGTTTCCTTTGAAATGTGGCTTTCCTGCCTTTACCCTGATGAGTGCAAAAGAAAAAGCTTCAATAATATATCATTTTCAGCAATAACATAAAGATTAATGATGGGGGGCAATGGCTCTTTGACTGACTAGGTGTTGGAGCGAAAGGGTCATTTGGTAGAACACCACCAGAGGATTATCCAGACAATGTTCGTGATTTTACCTTTTCTCCAGCAGAGTAGCTAATTGTTTTCAAGATTATTCATTTCATTGTATTAGATCTGGTATCTGGATGAAGGTTTCTATTTCTATTCTGAAAGGAAAGTGTCTAAAATGTTCCTTTGTTTCCCTTGAAGATGTCAGCCAGTGAGTCCATGAGATCTACTGAACAAGACTTGCCAAGTTTACCAGCTGTCTTGCACCAACCCCATCAATTGATGACAGCCTCTTCATGTGGAACTGATATAACAGCTTGGGAGTGAATACATAAGCATGGTGTCTCTTGTTCTCATTTAGAGTGCAACGTCCCTGTGTAGAATAGAGTAATTCCAGGCTGAGGTCTTTGCATGTGTCAAGTCAGTCCTAGAGTAAAAATGCTACAAATGGCACTGACAGGCAGGATGGCTTGGGGAGTGGGGGGAGGGGGCTGGGGAGATGGAATCCTATGGAAAATTCCAAATCTGTTGAAGCTCCCACTCGGGCTTATGTTGCGCTGATCTCCTGTAGTTGCGGATCTGGATGAAGGCGGGTTAATCTTTGATGCACTGTCCACTGCTTTGATAATGTTACATTTCTATCCAACAATACACTCCCCAGATAACCTCAGTGTTTACAGCCATCAGTCCAAAGTTATTCTCAGCTTTTAAAGGGCTCTCTTCTCCCTGCTCACTGAGTTGCAACATCCAGTGACCATCAAACATCCTCCCCCTCAGTCTTCCGAAAAATTCTGAGCAGACTGCAGCAGCACAGAACACTCTGGTGATCCTTTCCCCAGCCACACTAGGCAGAATCTCCTCGGGCCCCATCTCCTTGATCAAAAGATGAGCCCCTGCCAGGATTTGTTCTGTATTTAGCACAGAATCACTGTTTCCACTGCTCCCAGTTTCCAAAGTCTCTCTCCTGGACATACACTTCTTTCTGCAATGGCTCTGAGCTCAGCTGTCTTATGGCTTGTTCTCAGGTGCTGAATCTGCCACATGATTTTCAATAGGACCTAACCTGATGCCCCAGTCGCCATGATAACCAGTCCACACAGCCATGTAGTTGGGCAGGTCACTCGCAATAGGTCACACACCCTTATTTATTATTCCGTGTGGGTTCAATTCCCACACTGACTAAGGGTCTGAAGGATTCTCCTCCTCAATCCCTCCCCCTGTCTGAGGCATGGTGACCCTTAGGTTATACCACCACCAGTCACCTCTCTCTACTGGATCCGGTAAAACCATGGTGACATTACTTTTGCAAATATATCCTACACTTGTAACTCAATAAAACTAATATACAAGTAACAGCTATGGGTGGGGGGGGCTGTCTTCAAAGACAAAGACAATCAGCGTGTGGTTTGTTTGCAAACAGCATTCTGTCCTCCTAAAAAAAAATCTCAATTCATTAATGCACACAAGCACGTGAAAATGTCAGCTAGGAAAAGCACAGTTAGTGTCATCCAGCACGCGGGCAGACTCTACAATCCATCTGTGTCCTGGAGGAAACTTCTGCCTCCTGCTGTCTGTGGGTAGAAACTGCAAGAAGTGCCAGTCTTTTCCCATCAGGCACTTTTTTATCTTCTCCACCAACTGCAGTGAGGCTGATGTACAGAACGTGGGCCCACGGTGTCAGCTGTAGCACACCTGCCTTGCAGTCAAATGGTCAAGAGTTTGATTAGATTAGATTAGATTAGATTAGATTACTTTACAGTGTGGAAACAGGCCCTTCGGCCCAACAAGTCCACACCGACCCGCCGAAGCGTAACCCACCCATACCCCGACATTTACCCCTTACCTAACACTACGGGGAATTTAGCATGGCCAATTCACCTGACCTGCACATCTTTGTGACTGTGGGAGGAAACCGGAGCACCCGGAGGAAACCCACGCAGACACGGGGAGAACGTGCAAACTCCACACAGTCAGTCGCCTGAGGCGGGAATTGAACCCGGGTCTCTGGCGCTGCGAGGCAGCAGTGCTAACCACTGTGCCACCGTGCCACCCACAAATCTCACTTCAGGAACTAAGCACACAAAAACTGCGCTGACCTTCTAAATCTGCAGTGAAGAGACACTGCATGGTTGGAGGCTCGCTCACTTTCAGATGAGCTGCAAAATTAGGAACCTCCCTCTGTTCTGTATATAAAGCTTCCAGGACATGACTACAAAGAAGAAACGGGCAGTTATCCTTGGCCAATGTTTACTCCTCATTCAGTAGTACAAAAGCAGATTATTATTACAGAGCTGTTTTGGGGAGCTTGCTGTGCACAAATTGGTTGCTGCACTTATAACACTCCAGCAGTGCCTAGATTCCATTGGCACTAAAGCACTTTGGGATGCCCAGTGGGGTAAGGTGTTATATAAATGCAAGTCTTTTGGGGTGGCTCAGTGGTTATCACTGCTGCCTCACAGTGCGAGGGACCCAGGTTCGATTCCAGGCTCGGGTGACTGCCCATGTGGAGTTTGCATGTTCTTCCTGTGTCTGTGTGGGTTTTCTCCAGATGCTCCAGTTTCCTCCCACAGAGCAAAAATGTGCAGGTTAGGTGGATTGGCCATGTTAAATTACCCCATAGCATTCAGGAATGTGCAGATTAGAACATAGAACAGTACAGCACAGAACAGGCCCTTCAGCCCACGATGTTGTGCCAACCATTGATCCTCATGTATGCATCCTCAAATTTCTGTGACCATATGCATGTCCAGCAGTCTCTTAAATGTCCCCAATGACCTTGCTTCCACAACTGCTGCTGGCAACGCATTCCATGATCTCACAACTCTCTGTGTAAAGAACCCACCTCTGACATCCCCTCTATACTTTCCTCCAACCAGCTTAAAACTATGACCCCTCGTGTTCGCCATTTCTACCCTGGGAAATAGTCTCAAGCTATCGACTCTATCTATGCCTCTCATTATCTTGTATACCTCAATTAGGTCCCCTCTCCTCCTCCTGTTCTCCAATGAAAAAAGTCCGAGCTCAGTCAACCTCTCTTCACAAGATAAGCCCTCCAGTCCAGGCAGCATCGCGGTAAACCTCCTGTGAACCCTCTCCAAAGCATCCACATCTTTCCTATAATAGGGCGACCAGAACTGGACGCAGTATTCCAAGTGCGGTCTAACCAAAGTTTTATTGAGCTGCAACAAGATCTCATGACTCTTAAACTCAATCCCCCTGTTAATGAAAGCCAAAACACCATATGCTTTCTTAACAACCCTGTCCACTTGGGTGGCCATTTTAAGGGATCTATGTACCTGCACACCAAGATCCCTCTGTTCCTCCACACTGCCAAGAATCCTATCCTTAATCCTGTACTCAGCTTTCAAATTCGACCTTCCAAAATGCATCACCTCACATTTATCCAGGTTGAACTCCATCTGCCACCTCTCAGCCCATCTCTGCATCCTGTCAATGTCCCGCTGCAGCCAACAACAACCCTCTATAATCTCTTCAAGTGTTTCTTTCTCTCACTTCCCTCACCACCACTTTTCGTGGGGGACCAAGGTCTAACTCTAGTAATACAACGTGAAAGAACTCTGTGACCACACAGACCATAACTTTGCAAATTCCTCCCAAGTGTCTTTTAAAGATTATCAGTTTTGTTATTCCAAGGAATATTGTGAAGCTTTTCTTCCTCCTCCAACACCTCTTTCCCACTAAAGTTAATCTGTCATGATCATTTGTGAGTCAATTTTTGATTTTGTTGATTGGTTCATAAGCTGTTATTGCCTGCTAACCAAAGAGTTAAGAGATGCAGTAAAGAAATGGGCAGAGGAGGAGCAAAGTTGCCATGATGACATTTTCAGCTCCTATTTTATAGCTCAGCCTCCACTGTATGAATCTACAGTGCTAGCTGCAATAGATTATTTCAGACAAGATAATAAACCAGAAAGATTTCTAGACTCAAGAAACTCTCATTGACTTCAGATCATAAATTACTGTGGGAAGTGTGACTTCAGTTGTTTTGCTGTCTTGAAGGTACTATCTAAATGCAAATTCTTTGGTGTAGTTTTCTGTTTATTTATTCCCGGAATGTGGGCATCACTAGCTGGGCCAGCATTTACTGTCTGTCCCTAGTTGCCCCTTGAGAAGGTGGTGGGGATCTGCCTGATTGAACTGTTGAAGTCCACTTGCTGTACTACCATAGACCGACAGTGCTGTTCCAGGTTTATGAGCTGAATTTAAATGCCCTAGTGGGTTTTGAACCAATACCACTGGAGCATTAGCCTGGGTCTTTTGTTTACTAGTTCAGTGACAATGCTACCATGCCACCACCTTCCCATTTTGCAAGAATGCACACAGTACATGATATCCAAGACCAGAAGGTGATTTGGAGGATTGCAAGGTGATGAGGTTACTTTGTTCCACTGGCCTCAGAAAAGCAAAGCAACTCCTGGACATTACCAGTCATGAACACACACAAAAACAGAAATCAACAGAACTTTGAATTTATTATCTTTTCAGACAGCAAAGCTACTGTGTGTTACTGATTTCAGGAGGTTGAGTGTAATTGAGAGTTAACCTTCCACACGTCGACTCAAGTAATGCAAAACCTGCCTGAGTCAGTGGCTGAATCAGAAACTCCACTCGACAGGGCTCGCCAGCTGGAGCCCTGGGAAGTTGCAAATTCACCACACGGTAAAGGTTTGCATTTGTTCGACCAATATATATTGGCTCAGAGTCTGTAACATTTTGGTTTTTATGGTAGCTTAGTCCTCGAAAGTATATCTTGAAGCAACTTGCTGTGTTTGGAGGGTAGGTCCACTGCAACGTAGCACTCAGATGCAAGTGATCTGTAGCTCCAGGCACCTTTTTCCACAAAATGTCAAAGACAGTAAGATTTTCAACTGGCTTCTGTTCCACACTCAATTTCGCAGCGTCCAGTATCTTAAACAAAGCACAACATTCATTTACCTACTGGTGTACCACTAATTACCTTTTACAAGAACAAAATAAGTTTTGCTTTACTCTTAGACATTAGCAAGAAAGGTATGAATCACCTTCAAATCAATCTTTTCTTCCCTGCCCCATTTACAATCTAAATTTTTATAAATCACTGGCAGCCTTAAGCTGGAGTAGTGTGTATAATTCTGTGAATCACATTGTAAGAAGGATGTTAAGGCTTGGAGAGATTATTCAGGATGGTTACTAAGAATGAGAGACCTTGAATTAGATGGAGAGTTTCGGAGAAGCTGGGATTGCTCTCCTTAGTGAGGAGATTAAGGAGAGACCTAGGTGTAAAATTATGAGAGGTATTGATACAATATTTAGAGAGAAACCATGTCCTCTGGCAACTGGATCAACAATAAATTTAAAATAATTGGCAAAACATTGAAAATGATTGAAGATGTGATGACTGCATATTTTTGAATCTTTTCATTTTTAATTTCAAGTTGATTGTGTATATGGTTCTCATTTTATCACTGTCCTCTACAGGTAGATTTTTTGTTTGAGAAGTAACAATCGTTTGCACAATTCTAAAAGTAAAATGCAGATTTGAAACCGGCGCGCTGCTTTTGCAAACCGTGCACAAGTAGTGCAGACAGTGCAGAACTAGTTGGAAATAAATGATTGGCCGGGAGCTGATTCCCACAGAAATCTGTTTAAATGGAGTTAAATTGCCTGGTTGTCATATGATGATGTAATCAAATGATCCGCTCCATATACCTTCCCAAAGTGTCACATTTGATCAATAGAATGTTTAACATTTTCAATCTTCCTCAGCGTTTGCAAAGTACCTTCCTTCCCTCAAGCACTACACGAGTCAGACAGTATGAAATTACACTCTGACGCATTTGCCTAGTTGTACTGCATGGAGCAAAACAAATGAGGACTTAAATCAGTCCACCGACATGACCATAATTTGAAACCTTTTGATTTTGCAGATGGTCTATATAAACAGTCGTGAGGAAATGGAACCGTTATTCTATCATATTTATGTCATGCACTTTAATTGATCACAGCAGCAAAGATCAAACACCATAGCTGCTGTGTAAACAGGATCTGCAAAGTCAATGACTCTCATACATGGGTACCTTTGCAGCAAACAGACCACCATTGCACAGCACCACAACTTGTACATTCAGAAAGATAGCGAATGTTACAGCATTTAATGGTGATTCTTCTGCAATGTCTTTTAATGCACAGAAGTCCTGAGGTTACCTTGATTTCTCCAATTCTGCATTGAAACTGTACATCCTGCTCATCCTTCAGCAGACGAGTAATGATGACAGAAATATCCTGAAGAATGCAATCTGTCAGCTCTAAGAGATAGAAGCTGAAAAGTAAAGAGGTTCAAGTAAAAGAGGTGAAACAAAAATTGGTTCCTTACTGGTTTGCAAAGTGATCAAACATGGTTAACTGTACTAAATTGCAAAGTGAGCTCAGAAAAGACAAATTTGATCGTGGGAAGGGATTCCTTCTTGACTTGAAGCCATGAAGATTGGGTGCAGCTGCAATATACTTTACTTAGCGTCAGAAATAAAGTATGGCTGCTTGGGTGTAATGCCTGAAGGTTGACACCATCCTTACAATTGTATCGCGGTGATTGATGCTTTGACAGAAGGAATAATGGGGTAAAGAACTAGGAAGGGAAAATAGCAGAAGCTAAGGAAATAAAAGAACTTGCACTCATTTAGTGAGTACCAGCTTTCACCTGAGAGTCAGCTCCGCAGGGCATTATCTCATCTGAGCCTCCAGTGCAGCACTGAGACAAGGCTACACTGTCAGAGGAACTGCTGTCATTTAGAGTGTTAAAAAGCAGAAGTTCCTTCTCTCCAATGAAATAAAAGTAAACAATCATGGGGCATTTTGTGGAAGAACGAAAGGGAATTATTTCAGTGTCTTAAACAATATTTATCATTCAAGCATTTACAAAAAAATTTGGTCATTTATTGCATTGTTTTTATTAACCATTTTAATTATAATCCTGTTGATGCCTGTTCATGAAAGGAAAGACACAAAGGCCACATATGACTATACATGAAGATGATGTACAAGGTGCACACTGACTTCCTTCGCACTTTGATATACAGCATCAATAGGTATTCATACAAAGTCTACTGGAACAACGGTGCCAGTTATGGTTCAGCTTCAGTGACTTGTAATTTCACACTATACTTCTGTAAGTTTTAGAATTGATGCTGATGTAGTTCTTTTCAAATGTATGTCATTAAAGCAATCGGAGGAAATATTTCAATATTGTGTTGCATGCAATTACCCAGATTCTTTATTTAAAAAGATTTTGCACAATTGCCCTTATGTTGAAATCCCAGTCTTGGTTATCCAGACTGCAAAGGTTAAATGGTCAGGCAAACACTAAAGTGACTGAAATGCAGTCAGAAATTTCCTAAAATCATAATCAACAAATTTGCATTTCTAAAGTACCTTTCATGTCTCAGGCATTCCAAAGCACTTCACAGGTAACAAACTACTCTGAAAGGAAGCCACTATTGTTTCGACAAAAGCATTACAAATGACAAGGCTCCACAATGCCAAGGCGATAAATTCTGCTTGGTCTGATAACCAGTCACATGATCACTTTGCTATGTTGATCTAAAACCCTCGACTGCTAACCTTGAAATATTGAGTTCCAATGCCACCACAGCAGTTTGTGAATTTAGGTTCCATTAATTAAATGGAAATCTGGAATTAAATGGTGACCGTAAAGCAATCAGATGGTCAAAAATAACTTCAAAACAACTGTAGGGAAGGAAACTTGCCATCCTTACTTAATCTTGACATTAACAGGACTCCTGATCTACTGTAATATGGTTAACTCTTAATTAACCCAGCAGAAACTGGGAGAGCTGTTCTGCAGACAAGTCAAACAAAATCCTGACAAAATCACATTGACAGAATCACACCTTTGGCTAATGATCCTCACTCCCCCATCACCATCTCTGAGTATGCCTTCTCCAGTAGGGCAGATCCTCTCGGTGGCAGCACAGTGGTACAGTCAGTCAGGAATGGCCAAGGTAGCCTTCAACATTGACTCCAAACCACTTAAGTCTCCACTTTGAACACGACAGCAGAAGGGTGAGGAACTTGAATATACCTCACCAAGAATGCTTTAGCAGTCATACTATTTACCAAACTGGCCAAAACTTGAAAGGCATAGTTGCCAGACTGCTGATGAAAACCAAGACAAGGGAAAAAACCTATTTGTTTATGTTCTCACCAATCTATCTGTCCAAGTCTGTGACCATCATGCAATGTTTGTGGAAGAAGTTCCATATTCACATGGAGGGCAGCTGCCTCTGTGTTATGTGTTACTACCACAGGGCTAAGTGGGATATATTCAGAACAGATCCAACAGCTAAAACCTGGGCACCCATGAAGCACTCTGCACCATCAGCAGTAACAGGATTGTACTCCATTACCATCTGTAAGCTGACAACCCAGAACATCCCTCAATCTATCACTACCATCAAGCTGGATAACCAATTCTCAATAAATGAGGTGGTGCACAGGAGAGCATGCCAGAAGCAGCATGAAATGCACCTAAAATCAAAGTTCAAGCCTGTGCTATAATACAAGACCACACGCATGCTAAACTGCAAATGCAGAGTACATTGCACAAAGCCTCCCAATCTGTAAACTGATAGGTCAAATCAAAAGCATGCAGTTCCATCACATTCAGTCAAAATGGCAACAATTCATTAAAACAACTAGGGTAGCTCCATAAACATGCCTACACAGCCCCACAAGTGTATAACAGACAACTATTTCAACCTGGAATGCTGAGTAGATAAACCACCTCAGTAACCTCCATGGGTCCCCAGCATCACAAATGTCAATCACTTCATTCCATGTAATATCAAGAAATACTAAGTGCACTGGATACAGCAAAGGTTAGACAATAGACAATAGGTGCAGGAGTAGGCCATTCAGCCCTTCGAGCCTGCACCGCCATTCAATATGATCATGGCTGATCATTCCTAATCAGTATCCTCTTCCTGCCTTATCTCCATAACCCTTGATTCCACTATCTTTGAGAGCTCTATCCAACTCTTTCTTAAATGAATCCAGAGACTGGGCCTCCACTGCCCTCTGGGGCAGAGCATTCCACACAGCCACCACTCTCTGGGTGAAGAAGCTTCTCCTCATCTCTGCCCTAAATGGTCTACTCCGTATTTTTAAGTTATGGGTAAGATCACAGCAGTAGTACTGAAGATTTATGCCAGAGAACTAGATGGATACCTAGCTAATCTGATGCAATCCCATCAATCCAACAATGTGGAATATTGCCCACATTTATTTTTAATCGCAAAGTCCCAGGCAAATCCAACTCCGTTTGCTGTCAAACAACAACAAAAGGATAGGAGGTGCCATTGACATGCAAACAAGTGTCACTAACACACTGGTTCTGTTACTACTATTACTCACTGATGCTCAGCTTGAATTCCACTCAGCTCCAGATTTTATTACACTCTTGCTTCAAAGATAAGACAAGGCAAGGACAACTGTTTTTTGATGTTATGATAGTGTTTGACTGAGTACAACATCAAGGAGCATTAGCAAAATTAAAAACCAATAGGAGCCCAACTAGAGTCACAAGTTGCACCAAGTGAAGTGGTTGAGATTGTTGGAGGTCCAGTCAATTCAGCCCCAGCACACTGCTGCAGGGAACAAAGAACAAAGAACACTACAGCACAGGAATAGGCCCATTGACTCTCCAAGCCTGTGCCCACACCTTTTGCCCTCCTATAATAAAACTGTCTTCACTTACAGGATCCGCATCCCTCTATTCCCTTCCTATTCATGTATTTGTCCAGGTGCTTCTTGCAGCTATTGCGTCTGCTACCACCACCTCCTCTGGCAGCATGTTCCAGGCACTCACCACCCTTTATGTGAAAAACCTACCTCGCATATCTCTTTTAAACTCCACATCACCCCATCCACCCACCCTGAGCCCATGTCCTGTCCCTAGTAATTGACCAGTTCACGCTGAGAAAAAGTTTCATACTTACCACTCTATCCATACCATTTGTGATCTTACAAATGTCAATCAGGTCGCCCCTCAAACGCCTGTGCTCCAGTGATAACAAACTCAGTCCATCCAACCTTTCTTCATAACTAAAATCCCACATAGCAGGCAACATCCTGGTAAAACTTTTCTGTACCCTCTCCAAAGCACCAACTTCCTCCTGGTAATGCGGTGACTAGAACTGAACACAATATTCCAAGTGTGACCTAACTAAAGTTCGATAAAGCCGCAGCATAATTTGCCTATCCTTATACTTAAATGAAGACAAGCATGTCATAGGCTTTTTTTACCATCTTATTTACCTGCCTTCAGTGATCTGCACACCCAGATCCCTCTGCATATCAATACTCCTAATGGTTCTACCGTCCAAGGTATAATTTCCACCTGTACTTGACCTTCCAAAATGCATCACCTCATATCTGTCCAGATTAAACTCCATCTGCCATTTTTCTGCCCATGCCCATTCCTGCTGTATCCTCTGACAATCCTCCTCACTATCCACAACTCCACCAATTTTTGTTTCTTGCTGGAGTTTCCCAGGACCAGCCAGCTTCATCTGCATCAAAACTGACTTTCCTTCTGTCAGAATGTGAGAGATGGGACAGTTTTCCAATGGTTGCCCAGTATTTAGCTTCATTTGCAATTGTTCAGATAATGAAGCAGTTTGTGCCTGCCCATGCAGTTAGAACAGGAGAACACTCACACTTGAGACAGAGGCCAGTAACACCCAGACCACACAATTGCTAGGAAATAACCATCTCCACCTAACTATCAACACATCATTGTTAAGTCCCCCACTATCAGCATCCAGGGTTTGCTATTGACCATAAACCTAACTGTCCAACCACAAAAAAAAATTGCAGCTACAACAGCAGGTCAAAGGCTATGATTCCTGCAGCAAATAACTCACCTCCTGACTCCTCAAAGCCTGTCCACCATCTACAAGGCACAAGTCAGGAGTACAGTGGAATACTCTCGAACTGCCTCAATTAGTGCAATCCCAACAACATTCAAGCAGCTCAACACCATCCAGAACAAGCAGCCCACTTGATCAAGACCCCACTGAAGCTTTCATTCCCTCTCCTGTCAGGGTAAAGAGGCAGCAATGTGTACCATCTACAAGATGAAATGTGATGGACTGCATCTTGTACGCATCACAACAGTCCTCTGGAGGCATTATGGAGGCTTTTCATTTTGATGTCGGACCCAAAATGAACTCTTGTGTTAAACAATTTTTACTTCCTCTCTTGACATTATTGGTATGATCACTACTCACAAGGAGACAGATTCATTATTGCTCACACTGAATTCTTTCTAATGCTTTAGGAACCGACTGTGTGATTCTACCAATTTTTCTGTGAAATTAAAACCCAGTGGCATTGATAACAGAAAAAGGAAAATCAATTGCATCAAAACCGAGAAATTTTGTGGAACAACTGGAACAGAGCTCCACCCAAATGGCTGTGTTTTTCCAGCACCACACTTTTTGACTTCACCCAAATAGTCAACCATTGTTAATTTTAGGTGAAGGGAGCTGAATTAATTTTCACAAACACCGTTTATACTATAATCAGGATTAATGTTTCACCCCAAAGTGCATGTAAGGTCATGAACAAATCACAGCCAATGTCACATGTTATGGTCATTGTAATTGAACATCACTGTGTGCCCATTCAATCCACAAACATGTTGTTAGCACACAGACTCACCAAGTTGTCCATCCCTCAGGGTCCCATGGAGCACTGTTCTGAATAAAGTTTTGAACAAGGGCATTATCTTCTGCAAGTGATAACGGTTTTAGCACTGCAAGAGTACAGAACATGAGGTAAAACAATTAGTGATGAACCTTTTAAATAGCCCAAGAGTGATTAAATTTGTTTAAGAATCTCTCTAATTATTCTCCAAAGTAATCTGAAGCAGTTCTGGCCACCGTGGAATTTTTTTAAAAATTCACTCATGGGATATCCATATCGCTGAGTGGACCAGCAGTTATTGCCCACCCCCAGTTGTCTTTCACAAGGAGCTGGATTCTTGAACAACTGCAGCCCACATGCCAAAGGTTGACCCACAATGCCATTAGGGAGGGAATTCCAGGATTATGAACCAGCAACACTGAAGGAATGGTGATATGTTTACAAGTCAAGATGGTGAGTGGTTTTGAGGGGAATTTGCAGATGGTGGTGTTCCCATGTATCTGCTGCTCTTGTCTTTCTAGATGGGAGTGGTCAAGGGTTTGGAAGGTGTTGTCTAAGTTTCTTTGGTAAGTCTCTGCATTGCATCTTGCAGATAATACACAGCTCTGCTGCTACTGAGCATCGGAGTGGACAGAGTGCATGCTTATGGATGTGGTGCCAATCAAGTGGGTTGCTTTGTCCTGTTTTCAGATTTCTTGAGTGTTGTTGGAGCTGCATTCCTCCAGGAAAGTGGGAACTATTCCGTCACATTCCTGACTTGTGCTTTGTAGATGGTGGACAAGCTTTGGAGAGTCAGGAAGTGAGTTATTTGCCGCAATAATCCTAGCCTCTGTCTTGCTCTTGTCACCACTGAGTTTATGTGATGAGTCCAGTTTAACTCTGGTCAAAGGTAACCCCAATGATATTGATAGTGGGGGATTCAGTGATGATAATGCCAGAGATTGGTAATCAGATGGTCTCTTATTGGAGATGATCACTGCCTGTCAGCCCAAATCTGGATATTGTCCAGATCTTGTTGCATTTGAACATAGACTGCTTCAGTATCTGAGGAGTCATGAATGGTGCTAAACATTGTGCAATCATTGGCAAACAGCCCCACTTCTCACTTCATGATGGATGCAGATCATTGACGCAGCAGCTGAAGCCGGTTTGACCTAGGACACCACCCTGAAGAACTGCAGAGATGTCTTGCAGCCGAGATGACCTCCACAACTACAACCATCTTCCTGTGTGCCAGATAGGACTCTAACCTGTGGACACTTTGACCCCCCCGATCCCCACTGATTCCAGTTTTGCCAGGGCTCCTTGATGTCACACTCAGTCGAATGCAGCCTTGATGTCACTATCACCTCTCTCCTGGAATTCAGCTCTTTTCTCCATGTTTGAACCAAGTACTGAAGTCAGGAGCTGCGTGTCCCTGGTGGAACCCAAACTGAATGTCAATGAGCAGATACATTGCTGAGCAGGTGCTGCTTGATAGCACTGTCGATGACACCTTCCATCACTTTACTGATGATCAAGAGCAGACTGATGGGGGGTATTGGCCAGTTTGGATTTGTCCTGCTTTGTGTGTACAGGACATAGCTGAGCAATTTCCCACATTGTCAGGTAGTTACTAGTGTTATAACTGTACTGGAACAGCTTGGCTACAGGAGCAGCAAGTTCTAGTGCACAAATCTTCAGTACTATTGCCGGAATGTTGTCAGGGCCCATAGCCTTTGCAATATCCAGTGTCTCCAACTGCGTCTTGATATCACTTGGAATGAATTGAATTGGTTGAAGACTGATATCTGTGATGCTGGGGACCGCTTGAGGAGGCACATAAGGATCATCCACTTTGCACTTCTAACTGAAGATTGTTACGAATGCTTCAGCCATATCTTTTGTACTGATGTGTTGGGTATCATTGAGGATTGGGATATTTATGGAGGCCCTTCCTCCATTAGTGATTTGTATAATTGTCCACTACTATTCACAACAGGATGAGACAGGACTGCAGAACTTAGATCTGATCTGTCATTGTGGGATTGCTTAGGTCTGTCATTTTCTGCTTATGCTGTTTGACATGCAAGTAGTGCTGTTTGGTAGCTTCACCAGGTTGACACCTCATCCTCAGGTATGCCTGTTGCTGCTCCTGGCATGTCCTCCTGCACTCTCCATTGAACCAGGGTTACCCCCTGACTTGATGGTAGTGGTTGAGTGGGGAATGTGGAAGGCCGTGAGGTTGCAGCTGTTTTTATTTCCTCTAGAATCCCTACAGTATAGAAACAGGCCCGTCGGCCCAACAAGTCCACACCGAACCTCCAAAATGTAACCCATCCAGACCCATTCCTCCTACCCTATATTTACCTCTGACTAATGCACCTAACCTACACATCCCTGAACACTATGGGCAATTTAGCACAGCCAATTTACCTAATCTGCACATCTTTGGACTGTGGGAGGAAACCGGAGCATCCGGAGGAAACCTACACAGACACAGGAAGGATGTGCAAAATTCACAGAGATAGTCACCTGAGGCTGGAAGCAAACCCAGGTCCCTGGCGCTGTGAGGCAGCAGTGCTAACCACTGAGCCACCATGCCGGCCCAGTCACCGTTGATGCTCACAGCACCTTATGGATGCCCAGTCTTGAGTTCCAAATCAGCATGGACTCAGCAAAGTCCAACTCTGAGCATTATTCAATATTCTATATTCAGGAGCCCTCCAGCCACCTGTCCAATAGGAACTAGCAGTGTTAAAATCTTAATTACTTACCAACAGCCTCTCTGACACTGAAAATGTAATTTTGTAAATTTGGAGGGTCATTCCTTCAAAGTTTCATTTCTTATTGGAGGCTGTTTGTTTCCCCCCGCTCTCACAGAGCTTAGATTCTCTTTTGGAGAATGACATTTTGTTTTGGTTTTCAACACATCTTACAGAGTAAAGGCCCATGGAAGGTCTGTGGGAAGGTGGACATGCAATACATTTACAAGTGATGTCCATTCATTACTGACACCAATGTCAAGGCAAGATCCTTTTTCTTGGCTATGCAATACCAAGCCTGAATCAACACAAGTAAAGATTTTTGAAAATAATTAGTTGATTCATATGCCTGTCATTTGGACTGTCTTAGGCTCTTGAAACTCACTGGATAAAAACAAAATGGAGTCACCATAACCGAAAAATTATGTTAGGAATAAATCCTCTGTACAAGGCAGAAATAGAATCATTAACTAGGATCTCCACACTTGGCAATGTGTGTTAGTCCTGGCTGCTGTACATTATAAAATAAAATGTCAAAACAGCTAAATAAAATGGCAAAAAAAGAAGGCAACTGTTGTGTGTATTTTGGAAAGAGATTTCTGTAAAGAGATCAAAATGTTGGGTGGCACGGTGGCACAGTGGTTAGCACTGCTGCCTCACAGCGCCAGAGATCCGGGTTCAATTCCCGACTCAGGCGACTGACTGTGTGGAGTTTGCACATTCTCCCCGTGTCTGCGTGGGTTTCCTCCCACAGTCCAAAAAGATGTGCAGGTCAGGTGAATTGGCCATGCTAAATTGCCCGTAGTGTTAGGTAAGGGGTAAATGTAGGGGTATGGGTGGGTTGCGCTTCAGCGGGGCGGTGTGGACTTGTTGGGCCGAAGGGCCTGTTTCCACACTGTAAGTAATCTAATCTAATCTAATCTAAAAAATCAAGTCACCAAATACATGTTGCTGCACAATTACATCTATGGTCTCCACAGTATACTGTGAAACTCAAGTCTGATACTTTCATTAGACTGAATGCAGTTGTTAATTGGTGATGAATTTAGAAATCATAGTGGAGATATATAGTGGAAAATACATGTTATTAAATTCTAAATAAACCAATTTAGTTCCTGGTAAAATAATAACCTAAATGAGCAGCTCCTACAGTAACTGCAGAGCATATCATGCTCAAGTGCCAGAGGGAGCATGGGGATCAAATCAAATGTACAACAGTGCTGCTGAATTTCTAAACAATGAGATCTGAAAACAGTCTTATTTATATAAATAAAAAGGCTTCAGATGCCTATTAGTATTTTCTAGAGATAGACACGGACTCATTCCCATTTCACTCACCATCCACAGTAGACGGTGCCTCTGTATCACACTGTGAGACGGGACAGGTTGTTAGCTCTGGCCTCACAACAACTTTGGTGTCATCTTCAACCTTATAAACAAAGGCAACAAAGACTTTGGGAGGACTCTGGACCTGCAAACTAAATAACCTGTGGAGAGCAATTTGTCTAAATGTTATACATTGTAATTTAAAAGACTCTTTGCACAAATAGTGATGGTAATAGTGATGGAAAGCAGTGTCACAAAGACACATCCTCAAAATTGGAATGATTAAATTTCTACGTATTACTTGACTAAAACTCACCTAACTTTTTAAAATCATTCATCAACGTTTATGATACGGCTTTGAAAATTTCTAGCAACTATCTTATCTACACACACACAGTCTGGATATTGGCAATAAATAGTGCTGAGAGCTATAAGATAAATTAAAGTATTTGCTACAGGGACTTCTGTCATGGATTACATATTTCATGTAGATGCATATTTCAATCCATGTCAGTGTATCCACTGGGAATACACCACAATTGCAAATACCAATATATGCCCCAGATAATTACTGCCTGCTCACTTGTAGCCTTAAAATGAACAAGTGAACTCTTGGGTAGCATTATAAATTAACAGCTACACTGAATAGTCTCAATACATTCAGCATTACCAATATATCCTGAAAGAGGTCCCCACATACTTTTATGATCAGGGGTTTGCCTTCACTGCCCAGTAATTAGTCATATGACAGCATGACTCGGATCAAAGGCCATTGAAAATAAAACTGCTTGTTGAGTGAACTGGATACTGACCCCATGATAGACTCTGCTGCCTTTCAAAGGTGGATTGATGAGCAGTTCAGTAAGGTTACAAATCAACTAATACATTGATATTTTTCAACAAATAATGTGAATGATCAGAATAGCAGATGCAGTCAATTATAATTTATCATCTAACCCTATGATATATAAAATGATAAAGAATGTAACAAGCTTAGTAATCTAAACAGACGTTTTGACCATTATGCTTAAGCCTAAACAATTTCAGAGATATTAGGGAGAAAGTTCTGGTTGAATTCCTGTCAAGATCCAACAGGCCTTTCTCTATGAGCAGTGTTTTCTCTTCACTGAACAGTTAGAGACTTGAACTCTGACCCACATAATTTTGAGAGATTCTCCAGTTCAGCTGACATTTAAAATGACAAACTTCATCCTGGGTGACTACTTTTATGAAGTTCAAATAAATGGATCCATTACATCACAACTTGTTAACAACGCTGGAATGTGCAAGCAATTCATCCATTGTGCCAAACTGATGACAGTAACCTTTTGATAGCTGTCATTTTCCTCTTGGCAGAATTTCTTAATGTACCTCACTTGCCTAATCTGATTTCACCCCTAAGGTCTGTTAAACTAGAATTGTCTCCCAAACCAAGCAGTCAAAATCCCAATAGACAGCAGATGGAGAGATAGCAATCTGATTGTCCATTTCCTGACTGAAATAATGGACAATTAGCTGAAACTAATCAAAGGAGACCTTAGACACATCTGTAAAGCCAAGAGCTCAGTTCAACCTCCACTGAATTGACATTTAGCACTTCTTCTCAAAATAGGCAGAAGACTGTTTAACTATGCAAATAGTGATTAACTGGAGACACTGACTGCCATTTTCAAACCCAAATGGGAGGGTGTGTACCTGGCACTCAAGGCCCAGTCATATTGAAGCTTTGAGTGGTCTAATTACTAATGCTGAAAGGGTCAGCTGGTAGTCACTGCAAACCAGCCTAGAAATTTTCATTTTTGAGAGGGGTGGGTCAGCGGGCACAGATTTTGAATGGGGCCCGCTGCCAGTCTGACCTCACCTCTTGTATCTGAGCCAAGCCACAACCTGTTGAGTGCAGTATGCCAATAATCAGGAGGGGGCAGCAAAGTCCCCATATAACACTATCAGCTTTCTGACGTAAGTCAACTGATGTCTGAATCTGAAAATTGTTCAGAGTTCCCAACAACTTCATTGGGAGGTACACTGGTGGCTTTGTTCCACTTTCAAAGCTGGATAAAAATAAATCCCACTAAATCTGGTCCATATCTGAATATGGATTGTTTTTAAAAATGGGGAGAAAGTGAGGACTGCAGATGCTGGAGATCAGAGCTGAAAATGTGTTGCTGGAAAAGCGCAGCAGGTCAGGCAGCATCCAAGGAACAGGAGAATCGACGTTTCGGGCATGAGCCCTTCTTCAAGAATGAGGAAAGTCCTCATTCCACTTTCCTCATTTCTGAAGAAGGGCTTATGCCCGAAACGTCGATTCTCCTGTTCCTTGGATGCTGCCTGACCTGCTGCGCTTTTCCAGCAACACATTTTCAGCTCTTGTTTTTAAAAATCCCAATCCATTTTGTTCCAAAAGATAAAAATACAGCTGTTCACAGTTTGTATCATTCTAAGCTTGGCAGAATCATAAAATACTGGCGTTCCTCCATCACAACAATTAGAGAAAAAGACAACTTTAATTTCAACTTAGTCTTTAACACACATTCATTTGTTGAAAACTCAACCATTCTTTTCTTTGGAAAAAGGTGTCACAGACACTACTGACCTCCAAGATCATACAGATCTTGAGGTAACACAAAAGCCACTGATTTAGGAATGGGAAGAGAAGCTATTAGCATCAACCCTCTGGCTATGATTAGACACAGATGAGAATTGAACCAGGTGAGTGCAGTTACCCAGTTGCCCAACAGTGGAAAAGTGTTGTTTTTACCACAGTCATACAGCTTGCAATTGGGAGTGTTGATAAGAGCTGATGTTTTTAAACAGTAGAGGGGCAGAAACAAGATAAAAGAGGAAATTAAATAGGTAATAAAAATACGATCATCCATATTGAATTTTCAATTGACCAGATAGATAGCATTTCTTCCTTCACTCTCCTGCCCATTTTGTCAATAAATGTCCAATTCCATAATGAGCACGCAAATTAGACATGAAAGGAAGAGAAACACTAGTTACACAGTTATAAGCCAAACATGGTGCAGACCTGATCCCAAGTATATGTATGCAGGTCAAAAGGCTGTTCCTGACAAGCTGGTTCCACTTTAGGGTAGGCATAACATTGGCAAAGTCACAAATGTCTTTCCCCACCTTCCACCAAGTAAGATACATGGTTAGAAACGCTGGAGAAAATCAGCAGGTCTGGCAGCATCCATGGGGAGAGAAAGCAAAGGCAATGTATCAGGTCCAGCGATTCTGATGAAAGGTGATTAGTCCTGAAACACTGACTCTGCTTTCTCTCCCCATAGATGCTGCCTGATTTGCTGAGCTCCTCCAGCAGTTTCTGTTTTTGTATCGGATTTCCAGCATCCGTTAGCTCTTTGCTTTATTTTGCTTAAAGATATTTGGACAGCTGGAACTTCTTCAGATATTAACCTGTCATTATTAAGCACAATGAGAATCCAATCATTTATTCTAATTTTACTGAGTGAAGCAGGATTTGCAGATGGAAAGGTCAAGATCACCTAAGTGCGTGTTAGAAATAGAACCTACAGGACACAGATCCAATCAAAACAATTAATTTCCAAGGCATTGAGGGATTGGTGACACAGAAGCTGGGAGTGTTACAACTTTATCTGAGTCCTGGATGTATTAAAATTAACATAGAACATAGATCATAGAACAATACAGCATAGAACAGGCCCTTCGGCCCACAATGTTGTGCCGAACATTTGTCCTAGCTTAAGCACCCATCCATGTACCTATCCAATTGCCGCTTAAAGGTCGCCAATGATTCTGGCTCTGCCACTCCCACAGGCAGCGCATTCCATGCCCCCACCACTCTCTGAGTAAAGAACCTACCCCTGACATCCCCCTATACCTTCCACCCTTCACCTTAAATTTATGTCCCCTTGTAACACTCTGTTGTACCTGGGGAAAAAGTTTCTGACTGTCTACTCTATCTATTCCCCTGATCATCTTATAAACCTCTATCAAGTCACCCCTCATCCTTCGCCGTTCCAATGAGAAAAGGCCTAGCACTCTCAACCTATCCTCGTACGACCTATTCTCCATTCCAGGCAACATCCTGGTAAATCTTCTCTGCACCCTCTCCAAAGCTTCCACATCTTTCCTAAAGTGAGGCGACCAGAACTGCACACAGTACTCCAAATGTGGCTAACCAAGGTCCTGTACAGCTGCAACATCACTTCACGACTCTTGAATTCAATCCCTCTGCTAATGAACGCTAATACACCATAGGCCTTCTTACAAGCTCTATCCACCCGAGTGGCAACTTTCAAAAGATCTATGAACATAGACCCCAAGATCCCTCTGCTCCTCCACCTCACTAAGAACCCTACCGTTAACCCTGTATTCTGCATTCTTATTTGTCCTTCCAAAATGGACAACCTCACACTTGACAGGGTTGAACTCCATCTGCCACTCCTCAGCCCAGCTCTGCATCATATCTAAGTCCCTTTGCAGCTGACAACAGCCCTCCTCACTATCCACAACTCCACCAATCTTCGTATCATCTGCAAATTTACTGGCCCACCCTTCGACTCCCTCTTCTAAGTCATTAATAAAAATTACAAACAGCAGAGGACCCAGAACTGATCCCTGCGGAACTCCACTTGTAACTGGGCTCCAGGCTGAATATTTGCCATCTACCACCACTCTCTGACTTCGACCGGTTAGCCAGTTTTCTATCCAACTGGCCAAATTTCCCTCTATCCCATGCCTCCTGACTTTCCGCATAAGCCTACCATGGGGAACCTTATCAAATGCCTTACTAAAATCCATGTACACTACATCCACTGCTCTACCCTAATCCACATGCTTGGTCACCTCCTCAAAGAATTCATATAAGACTTGTAAGGCAAGACCTACCCTTCACAAATCCGTGCTGGCTGTCCCTAATCAAGCAGTGTCTTTCCAGATACTCATAAATCCTATCCCTCAGTACCCTTTCCATTACTTTGCCTACCACCGAAGTAAGACTAACTGGCCTGTAATTTCCGGGGTTATCCCTATTCCCTTTTTTGAACAGGGGCACAACATTCGCCACTCTCCAGTCCCCTGGTACCACCCCCTTTGACAGTGAAGACGAAAAGATCATTGCCAACGGTTCTGCAATTTCCTGTCTTGCTTCCCACATAATCCTAGGATATATCCCGTCAGGCCCGGGGCATTTGTCTATCCTCAAGTTGTTCAAAATGTCCAACACATCTTCCTTCCTAACAAGTATTTCTTCTCGCTTACCAGTCCGTTTCACACTCTCCTCTTCAACAATCCGGTTCCTCTCATTTGTAAATACTGAAGAAAAGTACTCATTCAAGACCTCTCCTATCTCTTCTGGCTCAATACACAGTCTCCCACTACTGTCCTTGATCGGACCTGCCCTCGTTCTCGTCATTCTCATGTTTCTCACATTTGCATAAAAGGTTATCCTTGATCCTATCCGCCAAAGATTTTTCATGCTCTCTCTTAGCTCTCCTAATCCCTTTCTTCAGCTCCCTTCTGGCTATCCTGTATCCCTCCAATGCTCTGTCTGAACCTTGTTTCCTCAACCTTATGTAAGCCCCCTTCTTCCTCTTTACAAGACATTCAACCTCCCTCGTCAACCAAGGTTCCCTCACACGACCATCTTTTTCCTGCCTGACAGGTACACACATATCAAGGACACGTCGTATCTGTTCCTTGAAAAAGTTCCACATTTCCACGACATCCTTCCCTGACAGCCTATGCTCCCAACTTATGCTCCTCAGATCCTGTCTTACAGCATCGTAATTACCCTTCCCCCACTTGTAAAACCGACCCTGTTGCATGCACCTATCTCTCTCCATAACCAAGGTGAAAGTCACAGAATTGTGGTCACCATCACCAAAATGTTCACCCACTAACAAGCCCATCACTTGTCCCGGTTCGTTACCAAGTACCAAATCCAATATGGCCTCCCCTCTGGTCGGACAATCTACATACTGAGTTAGAAAAGCTTCCTGGACACACTGCACAAACACCTCCCCATCCAATCTACTTGATCTAAAGAGCTTCCAATCAATATTTGGGAAGTTGAAATCGCCCATGACTACTACCCTGTGGCTTCTGCACCTTTCCAAAAACTGTTTCCCAATCTGTTTCTCCACATCTCTGCTGCTATTGGGGGGCCTATAGTAAACACCGAACAAGGTGACTGCTCCTTTCCTATTTCTGACTTCAGCCCATACTACCTTCAAAGGCAGATCCCCCTCGAACTGCCTTTCTGCAGCCGTTATACCATTACTAATTAGCAACTCCACCCCCCCTCCTTTTTTTAACCATCCTCCCTAATCTTACTGAAACATCTGTAACCAGGAACCTCCAACAACCATTCCTGTCCCTCTTCTATCCACGTTTCCGTGATGGCCACAACATCATAGTCCCAGGTACCGATCCACGCCTTAAGTTCACCCACCTTATTTCTGATACTCCTTGCGTTAAAGTATACACACTTGAACCCATCTCTGTGTCCGCAAGTATTTCCTGTCAGTGCTACCTTCTCCACAGCCTCCCTACATTCTTGGACATCCTGACAAACAGCTAACCTATTTGCTGCACTACAAGTCCGGATCCCATTCCCCTGCCAAATTAGTTTAAATCCCCCCGAAATGTGCTAGCAAACCTACCCCCCAGGATATTGGTGCCCTTCTGGTTCAGGTGCAACCCGTCCTGCTTGTACAGGTCCCACCTTCCCCAGAATGCAGTCCAATTGTCCAAATACCTGAAGCCCTCCCTCCTACTCCATCCTTGCAGCCACGTGTTCAACTGCACTCTCTCCCTATTCCTTGCCTCACTGTCACGTGGCACCGGCAACAACCCAGAGATGACGACTCTGTCCATCCTAACTTTTAGCTTCCAGCCTAACACCCTGAGCTCCTGAATGACCTCCCCACCCCTCTTCCTACCTATGTCATTGGTGCCAACAAGCACCACGACCTCTGGCTGCACACCCTCCCCCTTAAGGATTCTGAAGACACGGTCCAAGACGTCTTGGACCCTGGCACTCAGGAGGCAACAAACCATCCGAGAGTCTCGCCCATGTCCACAGAACCGCCTGTCCGTCCCTCTAACTACAGAGTCTCCTATAACTAGTGCTCTCCTCCTCTCCCCCTTTCCCTTCTGAGCCTCAGAGCTGGACCTCGTGCCAGAGACCCGGTCAGTGCAGCTTACCCCTGCTAGGCCTTCTCCCCCAACAGTATCCAAAGTGGTATACTTATTGTTGAGGGGAATGACCACAGGGGATCCCTGCACTGCCTGCTTCCTCCCCTTCCCACCTCTAACTGTTACCCAGCTACCTCTGTTATCTGGCATAACTATGTCCCTGTAGCTTCTATCTATCACCCTCTCAGCCTCTTGAATAATCCTCAGTTCATCCAACTCCAGTTCCAGTTCCCTAACACGTTCTGTGAGGAGCAGGAGCTGACTGCATTTCCTGCAGATGAAGTCGGCAGGAGCATCGGTGGTCACCCCTACCTCAAACATCCTGCAGGAGGAACATTCCACTGCCTGCGCTGCCATAACTCTACACTTAGTCTCCAAAACAAGAACACTGAGTAGCTTACCTGTGGACTTTAAAGTTAGGTTAGAGGAGGAGGATGGGAGGGAGACCCTACTTTGTAGGGCCTGGGGTCCAGAACACACCCACTCAAATATCAATCACTTACCTTCCCGAACAGCTCTGCGCTCCAACTTCACTTCCGCCCAGCTCGCGCCGCTCTCTGCTGGGAAAAGACCGTTGGCGTCGAATTAAGTTCTTAAATATAAATCACTTACCTTCCCGACCAGCTCTGCGCTCCAACTTCACTTCCGCCCAGCTCGCGCCGCTCTCTGCTGTTTTAAAAGCCATGAAAACTTTGGGATGGCACTGGGATCCCAAAGGTGTTCCATAGAAAAAAATCTCTTAATTGGGAGGAGTGGTAAATAATGAAGAATATTAGAAATATTTATACATGCACTAACCTCACAGACACACTTGATCTGCTGGCAGGGATTAGCCCTTTAACCACAAGACAGCATCCTCCATTCCAGGCATCCTTTGAACACCCATGGGTCTTCACACAGCCATTGGCCGGATCCAGCTGCTGATCCACAAACAGAGGCTGAATTTCCTGTGCACTAAGATTAAGCCAACTTCCAGCAACCTCCACCTGCAGGAAGCAACACCACAGTGCTGGTAAATGACTGAAGCAAGATACAAAAATAGTGAAGTCTACTGGCAGGCAATGTGAAATGGGAATCAGTAGACAATTTAGATTCTGATTTTTATTGATGGTACTCAAAATAAAAATATTATTACCAGTATTGATTTTCTGCATTTTTAATCTCAGTGGATTAATTAATCGTTCAAACAACTAATCTAAAATACCAACAGCCTGGCATCATAATCAAATATTTCCAAGAATATATCCATGATACATGTCAAATTAAGAGCAAAACTGTTTTTAGGTAGCGCCTCTTATCGGTTCAGGATACCCTAATGGACTTTAAAGTCAATATAAAATGTAATTCTCCAAGTCTCCTTTATGTTTGCAAGTTACAAGTAACATTCGTGTATATAAGTGCCAGGCAATTACCATCTTCAACAAGAGAATTTAACCATTGTCCCTTGACATTCAATGGCATTGCCATTTGCTGAATTCCCTACTATCAACCTCCTGGGATTACCACGGACCAGAAACTGATCTGAGTAGCTGTAAATACTATAGCAACTACAGCTGGTCAGAGGCTAGGAACCTTCAAGCTTCAGCCTCCCCAAAACGTATCCATCATCTACAAGGCACAAGTCAGGAATGTAATGGAACACTGCCCACTTAAACAAATGGGTGCAGCTCCAACAACACTCAAGAAGTTTGACACCATCCAGAAAAAGCAGCCCACTTGATTGGCACCACATCAATAAGCATCCACTCCCTCCACCATCAACACTCAGTAGCAGTAGTGTATACCATTTACAAGATGCACTGCAGAAAATCACCAAGGCTCCTTAAACAGCTCTATCCAAGCCCGTGACTATTACCATCTAGAAGGACAAGGGACAGCAGTACAGAACAACTTGACCACCTTCAAGTTCCTCTTCAAGCCACTCAGCATTCCAACTTGGGAATATATCACGTCTTTTCACTGTCACTGGGTCAAAATCCTGAAACTCTGTCCCTAATGGCATTGTGTGGTACCCACACAGATAGCCTGCAGTGGTATTTCAAGGCAGCTCACTACACCTTCTCAAAGGCAACTACGCACAAGCAATAAACGATGACCCAGCTAGTAACACCCACACTTCATTATGACCACTCACTGTTGTAATGTAAGAACAATGGCATCAAGTATTCTGGGCTGAGCAAAGCAGCAGCAGCAATTGCATCCAGGAGCAGACAGTTTTAGTAATATTACAGAGGGGTAAACATTGGCCGTGATATGAGGCAGCGGTGCATTGCACTTCTTTTGAAACAATGCCGTAAGATCATTTAAAATCTCTTGAGAGGGCAGATGGGGTCTCGCCTTCATGTTTTATAATTCCTGCAGGAAGTACTGTGCTGAGTGTGTTAGCCCCGATTACAGTACTCATACCTCTGGAGTGAATCTTCAATCCACAACCTTCTACCTGAGAAAGTGAGAGTGCTACTGCTGAGTGTACACTGTAGATGCTTAAAGGCTCTTCTTCTTGCATATTATTGTCTGAAGGTCAAACTGGACCATGAACTGAGCAGTTCCGCTACATCAAAGATCAGAGACATGAAGACTTAGAGAAGTGGTTATGCTACATCTGTATGTTTACTTTTACAGCTATTAAAACACTCAAGATATCATTGTAACTTGTAACATTGTAAATGCCACTACATTTTTGCAAGTGTCCAAGAATGAATGTACAATATGTATAAAGAATGATACGCAGCAAGGATTGACTATGAGCTTGTAATCTAATCAAAGGCTGCAATGCTTTGGACTGATCCTTTATTATGTTATCTAAACACAGATTTGATTATGTCTTTTATAAGGCTCCATATTATTTGTGGCAATATAGATGGAAATTTCAGATCATTACATTAGAAAGTCTTAATGTGCTTGGCTGTGGCTCTGTCTGCAGATTACTTTTAATGTGTTCTATGATTTGGTGCTTTTGCATAGTTAATGCAAGACTTTCCAAAAAATAGAGACATTGAAAATTGTAGCATTTGTTGGCAAGACTTTGTGATTGATGAGGTTTATTTTAGAAATGAAATATTTTTACTTGAACATTTTGACAAGTACCATTGTACTGTGGCTCAGCTTAGATGTTATTTGCAGTCTGCTCACAATGAGCCATAGTGGCCAAGTCCAAGTCAGAGTCAGCAGATTCCTTTTATTGTAAAATATTCAACCATGAATATTCAGAGTTGAGAGTGTGGTGCTGGAAAAGCACAGCAGGTCAGGCAGCATCCGAGGAGCAGGAGAATCGATGTTTCAGGCATGAGCCCTTCATCAGGAAGATGGCTATTCAGAAATTAGGCCATTCAGCCTATCGAGTCTGCTCATGGGTGATAGGTTTCTCAACCCTATTCTCCCGCCTTCTCTCCATAACACTTGATCACGCTGATACTCGATAATCTATTTATCTTAGTCTTAAATTCCTGATGAAGGGCTCATGCTCAAAATGTCAATTCTCCTGCTCCTCGGATGCTGCCTGACCTGTTGTACTTTTCCAACACCACACTCTCGATTCTGATCTCCAGCACCTGCAGTCCTCACTTTCTCCCAACACAAATATTCAACCTCACCCAGGGCAGTGCATAGCTACGCACTAAATTGGTTAGACCACACCAGCAGTAATGTGTGCAGTTTTGGTCTTCTAATACCTTTAGTTCCATTGAGGGAGTGCAATGAAGGTTCAGCAGATGTGTTCCCAGGATGGCAGAACTATCCTATGAAGAGAGTTTGGGCAAACTGGGCCTGTATTCTCTCGAGAATGAGAGGTGATCTCATTGAAAGCTACATAATACTTAAAAGGGTAGGTGCAGGTAAAATTTTCCTCTGTCTTGGGAATTAAAATGAGAGGGATACAATGGTCAAGAAAGCACAACAACTCCACTATTTCCATAAGACCATAAGACATAGGAGTGGAAGTAAGGTCATTCAGCCCATCGAGTCCACTCTGCCATTTAATCATGGCTGATGGGTATTTCAACACCACTTACCCACACTCTCCCCGTAGCCCTTAATTCCTTGCGACACCAAGAATTTATCAGTCTCTGTCTTGAAGACATTTAACGTTCCGGCCTCCACTGCGCTCTGTGACAATGAATTCCACAGGCCCACCACTCTCTGGCCGAAGAAGTGTTTCCTCCTTTCCTTTTTAAATTGACACCCTCTAATTCTAAGGCTGTGCCCACGGGTCCTAGTCTCCCCGCCTGACGGAAACAACTTCCCAGTGTCCACCCTTTTAAGCCAGACATTATCTTATAAGTTTCTATTAGATCTCCCTTCAACCTTCTAAACTCTAATGAATACAATCCCAGGATCCTCAGCCGTTTATCGTATGTTAGGCCTACCATTCCAGGGATAATCTGTGTGAATCTCCGCTAGACATGCTCCAGTGCCAGTATGTCCTTCCTGAGGTGTGGAGCCCAAATTGGATACAGTATTCCAAATGGGGCCTAACTAAAACTTTATAAATTCTCAGAAGCACATTGCTGCTTATATATTCCAACCCTCTTGAGATAAATGGCAATGTTACATTCGCTTTCTTAATCATGGACTCAACCTGCAAGCTAACCTTTAGAGAATCCTGGATTAGCACTCCCAGATCTTTTGTATTTTGGCTTTAAGAATTTTCTCACTGTTTAGAAATAGTCCATGCCTGTGTTCTTTTTTCCAAAATGCAAGGTCTTGTATTTGCTAATGTTAAATTTCATCAGCCATTTCCTGGACCACTCTCCTAAATTGTCTAATTTTTTTCTGCAGCCTCCCCACCTCCTCAGTACTACCTGCCTGTCCACCTAACTTTGTATCATCGGCAAACTTCGCCAGAATGCCCCCAGTCCCTTCATCCAGATCATTAATATATACAAGTGAACAGCTGCAGCCCCAACACTGAACCCTGTGGGACACCACTTGTCACCAGCTGCCATTCCGAAAAAGAACCTTTTATCCCAACTCTCTGCCTTCTGTCAGACAGCCAATCCTCAATCCATGCCTGTAGCTCACCTTGAACACCATGGGCCCTCGCCTTAATCAGCAGCCTCCTGTGAGGCACCTTATCAAAGACCTTTTGGAAGTCTAGGTAGATAACATCCACTGGGTTTCCCTGGTCTAACCTACTTGTTACCTCTTCAAAGAATTCAAACAGGTTTGTCACGCACGACCATCCCTTACTAAATCAGAATGGTGTGTCGCTTCTCTGGTGCCAGGATCAAGGATGTCTCAGAGAGGGTACAGAAAGTTCTTAAGGGGGAGAGAGGCCAGCAAGAGGTCACTGTGCACAATGGAAACAACGACATAGGAAGGGAAAAGGTTGAGATTCTGAAGGGAGATTACAGAGAGTTTGCCAGGAATTTAAAAAGAAGATCCCTCGAGAGTAGTAATATCTGGATTACCGCTGAAAATGTGTTGCTGGAAAAGCACAGCAGGTCAGGCAGCATCCAGGGAACAGGAGAATCGACGTTTCGGGCATAAGCCCTTCTTCCTGAAGAAGGGCTTATGCCCGAAACGTCGATTCTCCCGTTCCCTGGATGCTGCCTGACCTGCTGCGCTTTTCCGCCAACACATTTTCAGCTCTGATCTCCAGCATCTGCAGTCCTCACTTTCTCCTCAAAGATATCTAGATTACTCCCAGTGCTACTAGCTAGTGAGGGCAGGAATAGGAGGATAGAGCAGATGAATGTGTGGCTGAGAAATTGGTGTATGGGAGAAGAATTCACATTTTTGGATCATTGGAATCTCTTTTGGGGTAGAAATAACCTGTACAAGAAGGATGGATTGCACCTAAATTGGAAGGGGACTAATATACTGGCGGGGAGATTTGCTAGAGCTGCTCGGGAGGATTTAAACTAGTAAGGTGGGGTGGACCCAGGGAGATAGTGAGGAAAGAGATCAATCTGAGACTGGTACAGTTGAGAACAAAAGTGAGTCAAACAGTCAGGGCAGGCAGGGTCAAAATAGAGAACAAGGTAGGACTGATAAATTCAACTGCATTTATTTCAACGTAAGAGGCCTAACAGGGAAGGCTGATGAACTCAGGGCATGGTTAAGAACATGGGACTGGGATATCATAGTAATTACAGAAACATGGCTCAGGGATGGACAGGTCTAGCAGCTTAATGTTCCAGGATACAAATGCTACAGGCAGGACAGAAAGGTGGAGGGTGGGGAGGTGCAAGAGAGGAGGGGGTGTGGCGTTTTTGATAAGGGATAGCATTACAGCTGTACTGAGGGAGGGTATTCCCGGAAATACATCCAGGGAAGTTATTTGGGTGGAACTGAGAAATAAGAAAGGGATGATCACATTATTGGGATTGTATTAGAGACCCCCCAATTGTCAGAGGGAAATTGAGAAACAAATTTGTGAGGATGTGTCACTTATCTGTATGAATAATAGGGTAGTTATGGTAGGGGATTTTAATTTTCCAAACATAGACTGGGGCTATGGAGAGGAATCTGTTGAGTGTGTACAAGAAAATTTTCTGAATCAATCTGTGGATGTACCTACTAGAGAAGATGCAAACCTTGACCTACTCTTAGGAAGTAAAGCAGGGCAGGTGACTGAGGTGTCAATGGGGGAGCACTTTAGGGCCAGCGACCATAATTCTATTAGATTTAAAATAGTGATGGAAAACGATTGACCAGGGAAGGCTGGTAGGTATAGGGAATGCTGGATGATGAAAGAAATTGAGGATTTGATTAAGAAAACAAAGGAAGCATATGTCAGTTATAGACAGGAGAGATCGAGTGAATCCTAAGAAGAGTATAAAAGCAGTAGGGGTCTACTTAAGAGAAAAATTCTCTCTCATGCTCCTGTAATTACCTCTATGTAACTTTAACACCATTACATCTGATTTTTCCTCCTCTCTTTCAAACTGTAGACTGAACTCTACCATATTATGATCACTGCTTCCTAAGTGTTCCCTTACTTTAAAATCTTTTATAAAGTCTGGCTCATTACATAGCACTTAGTCCTGAATAGCCTGCTCCCTTGTGGGCTCCATCACAAGCTGTTCCAAAAAGCCATCCTGTAAGCATTCCATGAATTCCCTTTCTTTGGATTGACCAACTACATTATTCACCCAGTCCACCTGCATATTGAAGTCCCCCATGATCACCGTGACCTTGCCTTTCTGACATGCTGTGTCTATTTCCTGGTACATCTTGTACCCGTGGTCCTGACTATTGTTAGGAGGTCTGTACATAACTTCCTCAACAAGCTAAGGAAATTCAGCATGTCCACAAAGACTCCAGCAATTTTTATAGATGCGCCTTAGAAAGCATCCTATCTGGATACATCTCAGCATGGTTTGGCAACTGCTCTTCCCAAGACCATAAGAAACTACAGAGAATTATGAACAGAGCCCAGTCCATCACACAAACCAGCCTCATATCCATTGATTCCATCTATACTTCCTGCTGCCTCAGGAATGCAACTAACATAATCAAAGACACCCCCCACCCGTCATGTTCTCTTCAACCCTCTTCCATCAGGCAGAAGATATGATAGTTTGAATACATGTACAAACAGGTTCAAGAACAGCTTCTTCCCCTCTATAATCAGACTTTTGAATGAACGTCTCAGATGTTAATCGTGATGACTCTCTCTCCACCTTCTCTGTAGCTGTAACACTGTATTCTCCACTCTGTTCTGCTATCCTCATGCATCTTGTAAGGTACAATCTACCTGTAAAGCATGCAAAACAACACTTTTCACTGTATCTCGATGCACATACGGATTGCACCTAAATTGGAAGGGGACTAATATATTGGCAGGGAGATTTGCTAGAGCTGCTTGGGAGGAGTTAAACTAGTAAGGTGGGGCGGGGGGGGGGGGGAACCCAGGGAGATTGTGAGGAAAGGGATCAATCTGAGACTGGTACAGTTAAGAACAGAAGCGAGTCAAACAGTCAGGGCAGGCAGGGACAAGGTAGGACTGATAAATCAAATTGCATTTATTTAAATGCAAGGGGCCTAACAGGGAAGGCAGATGAACTTAGGGCACGGTTAGGAACAGGGAATTGGGATATCATAGCAATTACAGAAACATGGCTCAGGGATGGGCAGGACTGGCAGTTTAATGTTCCAGGATACAAATGTTACAGGATACAAATGTTACAGGAAGGATAGAAAGGGAGGCAAGAGAGGAGGAGGTGTGGCATTTTTGATAAGGTATCGCATTATAGCTGTGCTGAGGGAAGATATTCCCGGAAATACATCCAGGGAAATTATTTGGATGGAACTGAGAAATAAGAAAGGGATGATCACCTTATTGGGATTGTATTATAGACCCCCTAATAGTTAGAGGGAATTGAGAAACAAACTTGTAAGGAGATATCAGCTATCTGTAAGATTAATAGGGTGGTTATGGTGGAGGATTTTAACTTTCCAAACATAGACTGGGACTGCCATAGTGTTAAGGGTCTAGATGGAGAGGAATTTGTACAAGACGATTTTCTGATTCAGTATGTGGATGTACCTACTAGAGAAGGTGCAAAACTTGACCTACTCTTGGGAAAAAAGGGCAGGTGACTGAGGTGTCAGTGGGGGAGCACTTTGGGGCCAGCGACCATAATTGTATTAGTTTCAAAATAGTGATGGATGAGGATTGACCAGATCTAAAAGTTGAGGTTCTAAATTGGAGAAAGGCCAATTTTGATGATATTAGGCAAGAATTTTCGAAAGCTGACTGGGCAGATGTTCGCAGGTAAAGGGACGGCTGGAAAATGGGAAGCCTTCAGAAATGAGATAACGAGAGTCCAGAGAAAGTATATTCCTGTTAGGGTGAAAGGAAAGGCTGGTAGGTATAGGGAATGCTGGATGACTAAAGAAATTGAGGGTTTGGGTAAGAAAAAGAAGGAAGCATATATCAGGTATAGACAGGATAGATCGAGTGAATCCTTAGAACAGTATAAAGGCAGTAGGCGTATACTTAAGAGGGAAATCAGGATAGCAAAAAGGAGACATGAGATAGCTTTGGCAAATAAAGGTAAGGAGAATCCAAAGGGTTTTTACAAATACATTAAGGACAAAAGGGTAACTAGGGAGAGAATATCAGTGAGGTGGCCTTTGTGTGGAGCCGCTGAAAACGGGGGAAGATACTAAACGAGTATTTTGCATCAGTATTTAATGTAGATAAAGACATGGAAGATATAAAATGTAGGGAAATAGAGAGTGACATTTGAAAACTGTCCATATTACAGAAGAATAAGTGCTGGATGTCTTGAAACACAAAGGTGGATACATCCCCAAGAACTGATCAGGTGTACCCCAGAACTCTGTGGGAAGCTAGGAAGTGATTGCTGGGCCTCTTGTTGAGATATCTTTATCATTAATAGTCACAGGTGAGGTGCCGGAAAACTGGAGGTTGGCTAACATGGTGCCACTGTTGAAGAAAGGTGGTAAGGACAAGCCAAGGAACTATAGACCAGTGAACCTGACGTTAGTGGTGGGCAAGTTGTTGAAAGGAATTCTGAGGGACAGGATGTACATGTATTTGGAAAGACAAGGACTGATTAGGGGTAATCAACATGGCTTTGTGCGTGGGAAATCATGTCTCACAAACTTCATTCAGTTTTTTGAAGAAGTAACAAAGAGGATTGATGAGAGCAGAGTGGTAGATTTGATCTATATGGACTTCAGCAAGGCATTCGACAACGTTCCTCATGGGAGACTGGTTAGCAAGGTTAGATCTCATGGAATACAGGGAAAACTAGCCATTTGAATACAGAACTGGCTCAAAGGTAGAAGACAGAGGGTGGTGGTGGAGGGTTGTTTTTCAGACTGCAGGCCCATGACCAGTGGAGTGCCACAAGGATCAGTGCTGGTACCTCTACTTTTCATCATTTATATTAATGATTTGGATGCGTGCATAAGCAGTACAGTTAGTAAGTTTGCAGATGACACCAAAATTGGAGGTGCAGTGGACAGTGGAGAAGGTTACCTCAGATTACAACAAGATCTTAATCAGATGGGCCAATGGGCTGAGAAGTGGCAGATGGTGTTTAATTCAAATAAATGTGAGGTGCTGCATTGTGGGAAAGCAAATCTTAGCAGGACTTATACACTCAGTGGTAAGGTCCTAGGGAGTGTTGCTGAACAAAGAGATCTTGGAGTGCAGGTTCATAGCTCCTTGAAAGTAGAGTCACAGGTAGATAGGATAGTGAAGGCGGCATTTGGTATGCTTTCCCTTATTGGTCAGAATATTGAGTACAGGATTTGGGGGGTCATATTGCGGCTGTACAGGACATTGGTTCAGCCACTGCAATCCTGGTCTCTTTCCTATCAGAAAGATGTTGTGAAACTTGAAAGCGTTCAGAAAAGATTTACAAGGATGTTGCCAGGGTTGGAGGATTTGAGCTATAGGGAGAGGCTGAATAGGCTCTTATCGAGGTTTACAAAATTATGAAGGGCATGGATAGGATAAATAGTATTTTCCCTGGGGTGGGGGAGTCCAGAACTAGAAGGCATAGGTTTAGGGAACGATATAAAAGAGACCTAAGGGGCAACTTTTTCCATGCAGAGGGTGGTACATGTATGGAATGAGCTGCCAGAAGAATTGGTGGAGGCTGGTACAATTGCAACATTTAAAAGGCATTTGGATGGGTATATGAATATGAAGGCTTTGGAGGGATATGGGCCGGGTGCTGGCAGGTGGGACTAGATTGGGTTGGGATATCTGGTCGGTATGGACGGGTTGGACCGAAGGGTCTGTGACTCTATGACATGACAACAATAAATCAAACTCAAACATAATTTAAAAATAAGGGGGATGTTCCTTTGGTTTGACATGAGAAGAAATTATTTTGGAATGTGAACCTTTGGAAGCTCAGTCTTTGAGTGTCTTTAAGGTCAAAATTGATAGATTTCGGATTACCAGTGGTGTACAGGGTTATGGGGATGGAGCGAGTAAAACGCACTTAAGTGTTCAGTCAGCCATGATCGTATTGAATGGTGGGGTAGGCTCAATGGACAGAATGGCCTACTCCTTTTCCTATATTCCTTACTGATGCCTTTTATGTCAAAAAGGTCCAATAAGAATGAGATGAGTTCAAATGCGCATGAAAGAACTCTGCTGTCTGGGGCGGCACAATGGCTCAGTGGTAGCACTGCTGCCTCACTGCACCAGGGACCCGGGCTCAACTCCAGCCTCGGGCAACTGTCTGTGTGGAGTTGTGTTTGCGTGAGTTTCCTCCGGATGCTCCGGTTTCCTCCCACAATCCAAAGATGTGCAGGTTAGGTGAATTGGCTATGCTAAATTGCCCATAGTGCTTAGGGATGTTTAAGTTCAGTGCATTAGTTAGGGTAAATGTAGAATAATAGGTTCGGGTAATGGGTCTGTGTGGACTTGTTTGAGATTCATTCTGTGCTAAATGGAGTTTGTAGGAGAGTGCCTTTAATGCTGATTTGTAAACAGTCATTAAGAAATAGATTCACAAATGAATAAGAGATGTATGTCCAATATATTTAAGTGTTATTTACATGGAGTCACAGAACATTTATTTTACATGTGCTTGAACAGACTGGCAAATTTTATGTTTGTGCTGAACTGCAGAATCAAGCAAAACAAACACCACTGCAGCATCAAGAATTCTCTATAAAACACAAAGCGGAGGTGACAGTAACCATCCTCAAAGTCAAGGCAGCATTTGGTCCAGTACTGGTCAGTAAATGTCCAGGGGAAACCCTTCCAGTAGCTGGTCTCAACAGGATTTATGGAAATGCTCACCAGACGTCAGTCACTGCAGCCTCAGGACATGACTGCAGGAGCTCCTCAGGGAAACATCCTGAGTCAATCTTTTTAAGTTATGTTATAAATGACCTTCTTTCCCTCATAATGTCATGAACTAGGCTGTTCATTGAGCATTCAACTTGTTTAATTCCACTTCTGCAATAATTAAGCAACCTGAGCCAACTTACAACAGAGCCTGAATAAACATAGGCCTGGGACTCAAGTCACTAGTACAAGTGCCAGGTCATGATTATCTATCTCCACATCCCCAATTTTAAAGTCTACTGTTATCAACAAACCTCCTTCCACAAACAAACTGCCATCATTGAATCAAGGAATAAGTGATCTAGCCATATCAATATAGTAGCTAAAAGACCAGGCCAAACACTGCACCCTGTAAAAGGAGGTTCACTTCCTGACTCCTCAGAGCTTCTCCATCATTTACAAGGCTCAAGTCGGGAATGTAATGGTGTATTCAAGATTCATACAGTCATAGAGATGTACAGCATGGAAACAGACCCTTTGGTCCAACCCGTCCATGCCGACCAGATATCCCAACCCAATCTAGTCCCACCTGCCAGCACCCGGCCCATATCCCTACAAACCCTTCCTATTCATATAAATGTCCAAATGCCTTTTAAATGTTGCAATTGTACCAGCCTCCACCACTTCCTCTGGCAGCTCATTCCATACATGTACCACCCTCTACTGGACCTGGATATAATACAATAACATCACAAAGGAAGCTCATCACAAACAGGCTAGAGTTTTTACAGCACAGAAAGAGGCCTTTCGGCCCTATGCTATGGTGCTTCAAGTGTTCATCTGAACAGTTCTTAAATGTCTTGAGGGTCCCTGCCCCTCCCATGCTTTTGGGCAGCAAAAACAGGTTTTCCAGAAAAAGGTTTTCCTCAAAATCTTCTAAACTTCCTGCTCCTTACCTCAAAACTGGGCCCCCTGTTTACTGACCCTTCTACCTAAAGGAAAGGTTTCTCCCAAGCTATCCTGCCTCTGACCCTTCAGAAATTTGTACACCTCAATCAGATCCACTCTCAGCTTCCACCACTCAGAGAAAACAATCCCAGCCACTCTAGTCTCTCTTCACAGCTGAAATTGTGCTAATTGTATAAATAAGATTAGGTGTTTACAAGACGGGGAGGTGCACTCTTCTGCGATAACAGCATGTGGGTATACAACACACTAAAGAGAGAGGGAGTGAGTGAGAGAGAGACAGGGAGAGAGGGAGAGAGAGAGAGAGAGAGAGAGAGAGAGAGAGAGAGAGAGAGAGAGAGAGAGAGAGAGAGAGAGAGAGAGAGAGAGAGAGAGAGAGAGAGAGAGAGAGAGAGAGAGACTCCCATAAAAAATTTCAATTTAAATCTAACACGGTGCCACTGAGGATTTGATCTGTGTTACACAGCCCTGTTAGGGGGCTATTGCTGGTCAATTTGGTTATTGGTTCTTTTATTGGTTCATTTAAAGAGCATCAGGAGATACATACTGACACTGGTTGGGGACTGTAGACTTAGGAACCATAAATTTCTGATTTCTCACTTTGTCAATGAATCTAAAACTAAGTAAAGATTGACATTTGGATCTCCTCACCAAGTGGCTGTCAAACCTAATAACACAGAGCAACTCCCTTGAGTAGTGCCTCCACCACTGGGTGTAATACCCAGTTTCTCCATTAGTAGCGTACAATTTACCAAGATTACAGCAAACATCCGTTCTTGTCCTTTCAGCATTACCACCAAGAAGTGCAAGAGCAACAAAATTATGACCATCCTCCTCAAAATCACAGACTATCCTGACTAGACTGCAAGCTGCTATTTCTGCAATGTTGCTGCACTAACCCCTGGATGTTCCCTGTCTAACAGTATTGTTGAAGTCCTGGAAAGACAGGAACTGCACTAGTTCAAGGAGGACCACCATCTTCTCAGGAGCATGGAGGGCAATTGAAATGTACATATACCACCCTCTACTGCACCTGGATGAACTTAATACAATAACATCACAAAGGAAGCTCATCCTAAGGACATATTTTTAAACATAACGAGGAAGGTGAATCAGGGGGATGCTCAGTCCTACCATTGCAGCAATGATGACTAGTTACAAAAATGAATGTGTTCAACATTCTTTTTTTCATGCAATTAAATTCAAAATTAGTTTGCTCCACATAGCCTCCCTCCACATGTCTGCTGCCTGAGTACAGGGAGGGAAGGAGTTAACGTTGTACTGTAAAGTTAGTCAGTCAAGTCCTACCTTTCCATTCCTGTAAAGATTCATTCCAATGCCCTGACAGAAAGAGGTGGCAAAGGGCAAGCTGCAGATGCTATGACTGGGTAAGTATTCAGTCAACAAGTTCCAGAACCTAGAAAGAGACAGACAGACAACAGATTCCAACACATAACAAATCCTTTCACAAAATGTGATCAATAATGTCAAACTGCCCCCACAACCTAACTTATATTTACATAATCCCTTCAACATGGTAAAACATTCTAAGGCACTTCAAACAAATGGTTATCACATGTACAGATATTGGACCAGGCAAAACAGACTTTGAAAGGAAGGGAGAGAGTTGGAACAGAGAAGTAGTTTTGGGAGGAAATCTCAGAGCAGCCCTAATGTCTTCTCTACCTGCAATAACTGCACAGAACTCATTCCCATAATGCTTGCTCTTTCACCCACTGTGTCAAATGGAACAATGGAAATTCCAGTAGCATTTGTGCCGTGTTGTTTGACACTTCAGTCGCATGGGGTAAATCAGCCATTGACATTTGGTGAATTGATGCTCTCCATTAGGTGAGACATTAGGACCCTGTGGCAATCTATTTGACTGAGAACACACAAGAGTCTACCTGGCCATGTTAAAATTAAGTAAAAAGTCCTGCAGGTAGAAACAATCCTCAATGTTATAAAAATAATCTCCAGTCTAGCTGCATTCAGTTATGCAGTAAAGAGGCCACCGTCGATGAAAATGAAATTCTGGCAGTTACTGTATTGCAACTGGATGCTGGGTAATAATTAGCTGCCAGTACTAAAAATATTCTTTGACTGGAACAAGACTAAAACCAGAAAGGGAAATTAGGGATAATATTAGACCCAGGAAGGGACATAAAAATTGGCTAAAAAAAGCAGCATACCTGCAGATTGGAAGTAGTTTAGATTTAGCAAAGAAGGACAAAGGGATTGACTAAGAGAGGGAAAATAGAGTAACATAAAAACTGATTGTAAAAGCTTCTGAGGGTATGTGAAGAGAAAAAGGTTCATGAAGAGAAAAAGGTCAGTGAAGACAAATGTAGGTCCCTTACAGTCAAAAACAGGTTACATTTAAATTGGGAACAAATTGGCAAACCAATAAAATATACATTTTGGTTCTGTATTCATGAAGGAGGACACATAAAATGTCCCAAAATGTTGAGGAACAGAGGGTCTATTGAGAGGAAAGAACCAAATGAAATCAGTACTAGTAGGGAAATGGTGTTGGGAAATTGATGGGATTAAATACTGATAAATCCCTAGAGTCCAATAATCTACATCTCAGAGTATTTCAGGAAGTGGCCGTGGAAATAATGGAAACATTGGTGCCATATTTCAAGATTCTACAGTCTTTGGAACAGTTCCTGTAGATTGTTAGGCTGGCTAATGTAACCCCACTGTTTAAAAAAGAGGATAGAGAGAAAACTGGGAAATATAGAATGGCTAACCTAGTGTCATAGCACAGAAAATGTTGGAGTTCATTTTAAAAGGTTCAAAAGCAGAGCACTTGGCAAATAATGAAAGGATCGGACAGAGAGAGCATGGACTTAAGGAAGGGAAAACATCCTTGATAAATCTACTAAAGTATGAGGATTGTAATTCGAGACATTGATAAGGAGGAGCCGTTGGATGTGGTTTACTTGAGCTTACAGAAGGCACACAACATTGGCATGTATAATTAAAGTGAATGGGCTTGGAAATAGTGGAATGACATAGTTAGGGAACTAGCTGGCAGATAGGAAACAGAGTAGGAATAAATGGGCAGTCAGTGACTAGTGGGTTACCACAGTGATGAGTAATTAGACTCCAGCTATTCACGAGATATATTCATGATTTAGATGAGGGAACGAAATATAATGTCTGTAAGTTTGCAGACAGCACAAAGTTGACTAAGAGAGTGAGATATGAGGAGGATGCAAAGATGCTTCAGTCTGATTGAAACAAGTTGAGCAAGTGAGCAAATGCATGGTAAATGAAGTATAATGTTGTTATATTGGACATCAGAGTGAGAGGATTCAGGAGCAGGAATGTCTTGCTGCAATTGCACAGGGCATTGGTGAGACTATACATAGAGTATTGTGTGCAACTTTGGTCTCCTTATCAAAGGAAGGATGTTCTGATTATGGAGAGAGTGCAATAAAGATTTATTAGACTTACTCCTGGGTAGCAGGACTAACATATGAAGAGATGCTAAATCGGTCCAGATTATACTCACTTGAGTTTAGAAAAATGATCTCATAGAAAGCAATAAAATTCTAACAGGACTAGGCAGTATAAATGCAGGAAGGATGGTCCCAATGACAATCCAGAACCAGGGATCACAGTCTTTGGATACAGGATGGACCATATCAGGAGAAATTTCTTCACCCAGAGAGTAGTGAGCCTTTGGAATTCTCTCCCAGAGAAAAGCAATTGAGGTGAAAACATTGAACATTTAAGAAGGAATGAGATATGGTGGCATGGTAGCTCAGTGGTTAGCACTGCTGCCTCACAGCACCAGGATCCCAGGTTCAATTCCAGTCTCGGACGACTGTCTGTGTGGAGTTTGCACATTCTCCCTGTGTCTGCGTGGGTTTCCTCCGGGTGCTCCGGTTTCCTCCCACAGTCACAAAGATGTGCAGGTCAGGTGAATTGGCCATGCTAAATTGCTCATAATGTTAGGTGCATTAGTCAGAGGGAAATGGGTCTGGGTGGGTTACCCTTTGGAGGGTCGGTGCGGACTGGTTGGGCCAAAGGGCCTGTTTCCACACGGTAGGGAATCTAATCATTCTTATGGCTAAAGGGATCAAAGAGTGTGCGGTGATAGCTGGAATAAGTTCCCCAGTTGAATGATGAGCCATGATTATAGGATTGAATGGCAAAACAGACTCGAAGGACCAAATCACCTTTCCCCATTCCTACCTTTTACCTTTCTCTGTTTCTGTGACAGAGCTGCTGTCCGCAATATCGCTCAGCCTCAATGCTATTCTACCCCAGCCCTTAATCCCAGTTCATCTCTGGGATAACATTCACCGCACTTGTTGCACATATTGTGTGTCATATGGTGAACTTGGTGACCTGATGGCCGCAAGTTTGGCAAGCATCAATATTCCATTGGACAATGTTGACTTACTTGTGTTGGTTTTGATGGAAGTTTTCCTTTCCCAAAGTCTCGTAGACCCAGCCAGGAGCAAATATAGCTGCGGAGAAGTTGTACTTGCGGATGAGTTCCAAAGACTGGAATACAATGCAAATTACTATGAAGTTGTAACAGTAGAAAGAAATTTTGTGGTTAGAAGCTTTCAACAAACGGGATGATTAAATACATTTTTGCAACTTGCGCAAAAATTATCCTTAACTTTCTGCAAATTATAACAGTGTCAAACAGGGATTTGCAAAAGTTATCAAAATAAGTTGTACTAACAGAGTAGAAATCTTCATTAATATAGAACCTTGCCATTTCTCCAGACATCATGAAGTACTTTATACAGAAGGAATTGATTTGAAATATTGGTGAATAAGCCTGACATTGGCACACTGCAATTTCGCACATACGACTGTGAGATGGTCAGTTAGCCAATTTAATAATTGTAGAGATAACGGAGGAAGAAGGTGGAACAACTACTGGTTTACTTCAAGTCGTATCACATACTCTTTAACATTCACCTGCAATAGGCAGGTAGGCTTTCTATTTAATGCTGCATTGAAGAGCTAATGAGTTCTGAAACTTTTAGTTTTAAGCGCAGGGAATCACTTGCATGATGAACATCAATATCTTTTTACTAAAATTAACTTCCATTTATGTATTACTTTGAACTATTAGAGGATAGTCTGAACGTACTTCAAAGACATAATTACATGTTCCAAAATGCACACAATTGTGTCACAGCTTCTCATATTTAAAATGAAATTGTTCCATGTTCCTGGATTTGTAATTTGCTTGAGTAACATACAGTATACAAAAGAATGACCTACAATTGCCTTTTTCTTAAAAATAATCTGTCTTTGAGCTGCTGTACAGACTTTTATAAAATAACCACAAAAAAAGGCTCTAGTCAATGCAGGAACTGGCAGGAAATCTGATATTCAACCATTAAACAACTTGTGTGGTATCCATACTTGAAGAAGAATTGGTCTAGCACACGCAAACTGGACCTTCAATTCATTCCTTTATTTTCAACTGGACTTATAAGACGCATTGCATTCTGAAACTGATGAAAAAGCATTATCCAGACCAGTGCAAATTGCAGACTATTACCTTTATAATTTACTCTTTGGCCTTAAACTTTTCAGATTTTAGCTTTCATTCAACAGCTGCAAAAACAAATTTCTGGCCAATTCCAAATTCTTGTCTCAGTATTCGAACTTGAAGAATTTAAAAAATGTTTAGCCATGATTTATTACCATCATTTGAGCATGGTCAAAGAACTGTACTGTGAAACCTCATTCGGTCAAATGCACATAGCAGCAGCTGTGAATACAATGAATCAACAGCAGAGGGCAGCAAAAGCACTAATATGAAATGCAAATTCCTTTGCAAATGTCAAAGCCCTGTACCAGCAAAGAAGGGAACTCCTTATTCCACTGTGCCACACTTAATTCTTCCTCTTCCTAAAATGTCACCAATTAGATAGTCTGACAAAATTGCTGCAATAAAACCGTAATGGTCCAGAAAATCAAAGTTGTGAACTTTTCAACATAAGTTAGAAATGACTTTTTATTTCTATTCCTTTTTGGATGTGGGCATGGGCATCATTAGCAAGGCCAGCATTTATTGCCCATCCTCATAATTACTATTGAACTAAGTGACTTACTAGGCCATTTCAGTTGGGGGGGGGGGGGGTGGTGATGAGAGTGGAGTCACATGTCAACAGGACCAAGGGCTGATTTCCTTCCCACAAGGACTGTAGTAAATCAGATGGGGGATTTACAACAATGTTAGTTGGCATGGTCATTATTAAGCAGAATAACTTTATATTCCAGACTTATTAATTGAATTTAAACCTCACCCCCTGAAATTAATTGAATTTAAACCCCAGCCACATGGGATCTGAACCAGTGTCAGCCTGGGTCACTGGAGTAGTAATTTCACTGGATTCATACAAGACCACTATCTCCCTTTACCAGTCGACTGACAATTTGAGCAACAATATGTTCACTAAGCACAGATCAATATTCATATCTGCAATTCATGCAAACGATAAACAGAATATCCCATTAAAATGACCAAAATACTCAATGTCAGAGATTTGAAGGGTCCATTGAAAAAAATGCAGTCATATAATAAGAGAGAAATAAAATAAGAGATTTGGGAGGAGGAGTTAAGAACTGCCTTAGGAGCTGTTAATTGTCTGAATTCAGCTCTAAATCAACCTTACCCGATTGGTTGTAAACTCTCCCCCTACGACATCTCCTCGACCAAACACGTCAATTCCAACATAGATATCAGCCTGGCGTCCTTCCATCATCGATGTCATTTGCTGAAGATGTTCCTCCATCCAGTTATAGTTCAGGAAAATGCCATCACAAGAGTCAAAGAATACTCTGCACGAAGGAACGAAAATGTGTGAAGTAACAAAAAAAATTTAGATACTCAAAATAAAAATGTGTGGCTCAAAGTAAAATGAGTCACAACAAGATCACATACTAGCAACATAAAGCAGTGGTCAAACACTCAGGCATTGTTATGCATTTGTGAATAAAATGTTTGAGTTTCACAGACATTTGGTGAAATGTAATCACTTTTGGAAATACTCCATTTAGTCTCATGCTAGATGTTAGCAGAAAGACATGCAATTTATCAAACCAGTCTGATAGCATAATCTTTTACTTCCTATGAATCTGTAAATTATTCTTCTAGCCTACTGTAAGCACTGTGTTCAACATTAATAATAATTTGACCTTTGGTATCATGATCAAAATCTTATCTTTCTAAACTGGCAACACTGGCATGGATGATTGCTTTATGCTACAGACAGTTTCACATTACAGTGCAGATTGCACAGCAGTCTCCAGCAAGCACTTGGAGATTCTCAAACGTGCAGCTATCACTCCAACACCAAAATGGCTCTCAGCCTCAAATCATTACACTTGGACATCAAAGGTTCTAAGTTCTGAATCCTGGAAATCAACTCTCAAAGGTGATTGAGAAATTGAACAAAATCTTGTTCCTATAGCACAATGTGCAGCATTTTAAATGCTAATTTTTTTGAAGTGTAATATTTCCATACTGTGGAAGATCCAAAAAGAAAGCCCAAAAACAATAACAGATGTCATCAAAAAAGACACTGAAGTAAGGACTTTACCCAGAGAAAGTCCCGAAGTGTTTTTCAGTCATAATTTTCCAGATATTTGTAGATCTATGCTTACACTCGCTTGACTGATTTTGAATATAGATTATGGAACAGATACTTCCCTCCACTATATAGTGTTAATCTGTGAAATGTAGTGGCCTCACAAATGATTCAGAATAATTTTAAAGAAAACCACAACAAAGACTTATGATAAATGGGCAAATGATTGGCTACAGTTCATCATAGTTATAAATTTCCAGTTGAAGCTACTAGGTTTCTTTAAACTGCAGTCTTATGGCACATGTACTTTCTACAAAAGCCAAATGATAACAAGATTGTTATAAAAGTAACACTAATATTACGAGGATGTAAACACTTACAGGCAAGATAAAAATAGGCCAGAGTACCCAGAGTATATAGCAAAGCAATCACACCAGAGAAGCAATTCTGGTCTCCCTCCTATGTTGTGAAACTTGAAATGGTTCAGACAGGATTTACAACTGGCACCACCCCCCACCTTTTCCTCCGTTACATCGATGACTGTATCGGCGCTGCCTCGTGCTCCCATGAGGAGGTTGAACAGTTCATCCACTTTACCAACACCTTCCACCCCGACCTCAAATTCACCTGGACCATCTCAGACTCCTCCCTCCTCTTCCTAGACCTTTCCATTCTATCTCGGGCGACCGTATCAACACGGACATTAACTATAAACCGACCGACTCCCACAGCTACCTAGACTACACCTCCTCCCACCCTGCCCCCTGTAAAAACGCCATTCCATATTCCCAATTCCTTCGTCTCCACCGCATCTGCTCCCAGGAGGACTAGTTCCAAAACCGTACAACCCAGATGGCCTCCTTCTTCAAGGATCGCAATTTCCCCCCAGACGTGGTCGACGATGCCCTCCACCAGCATCTCTTCCACTTCCTGCCCCTCCAACCGCCACCAGGACAGAACCCCACTGGTCCTCACCTACCACCCCACCAACCTCCATATACATCGTAACATCCGCCGTCATTTCCACCACCTCCAAACGGACCCCACCACCAGGGATATATTTCCCTCCCCTCCCCTAACAGCGTTCCGAAAAGACCACTCCCTCCGTGACTCCCTCGTCAGGTCTACACCCCCCACCAACCCAACCTCCACTCCCGGCACCTTCCCCTGCAACCGCAAGAAATGCAAAACTTGCGCCCACACTTCCCCCCCTTACTTCCCTCCAAGGCCCCAAGGGATACTTCCATATCCACCACAAATTCACCTGCACCTCCACACACCATCTATTGCATCCGCTGCACCTGATGTGGCCTCCTCTATATTGGGGAGACAGGCCACCTACTGGCGGAACGTTTCAGAGAACACCTCTGGACACCCGGACCAACCAACCCAACCACCCCATGGCTCAACACTTCAACTCCCCCTCCCACTCCACCAAGGACATGCAGGTCCTTGGACTCCTCCATCGCCAGACCATAGCAGCATGACAGTTGGAGGAAGAGCGCCTCATCTTCCACCTAGGAACCCTCCAACTACAAGGGATGAACTCAGATTTCTCCAGTTTCCTCATTTCCCCTCCCCCCACCTTGACTCAGTCAAATCCCTCGAACTCAGCACCGCCTTCCTAACCTGCAATTTTCTTCCTGACCTCTCCGCCCCCACCCTACTCCGGCCTATCACCCCTCCCCCAAGTCCCTCCTCCCTACCTTTTATCTTAGCCTGCTGGACACACTTTCCTCATTCCTGAAGAAGGGCTTATGCCCGAAACGTCGATTCTCCTGTTCCTTGGATGCTACCTGACCTGCTGCGCTTTTCCAGCAACACATTTTCAGCTCTGATCTCCAGCATCTGCAGTCCTCACTTTCTCCTTTACAAAGATGTTGCCAGGATTGGAGAGTTTGAGCTAAAGGGAGAGGCCAAATAGGCTGGCGCTGTTTTCCCGAAAGTGGCGGAGGATGAAGGGTAAATATAGAGAGGTTTATAAAATCATGAGGGGCGTGGAAAGGGTGAATAGACAAGGTCTTTTCCCTGGGGTAGGGGAGCCCAGATGAGAGGGAATAGGTTTAGGGTGAGAGGGGAAAGATTTAAAAGAGACCTAAGGGGCAACCTTTTCATGCAGAGGGTGATCCGTGTATGGAATCAGCTGCCTGAGGAAGTGGTGGGGATGGGCACAATTCCAACATTTAAAAGGCATCTGGATGAGTATATGAATGGGAAGGGTTTAGAGGGATATGGGCCAACTACTGTCGGATGGGACTAGATACATTTAGGATATCTGGTCGGCATGGACGAGTTGGACTGAAGGGTCGGTTTCCATGCTGTACATCTTGGTGACTCTATGACTTATAGTTGGGGATTGGAAAAGGCAAAGGTAGATCATGTTAGCATTGTAAGACATCTTATCAAGATGGTTGGAACAGACAGAATGTAACAGAAGCTATCATTTGCTTCCTGAACTCTTCTCCTCCCTATGCATTCTCTGAACAACAGCTTCCCCACTGTCAAGCCCTGAGGTCTCAAATGTTACTGGGCCTCATTATTCAAACAGCAGTCTACATCTCACTACACATTATAGGGAAATAATACACTCTATACAGATTACAACATGACCAGCACACAACTGAACTGAAGACCAGAATCAAAGTTATTGATTTCAATAAGACACAAAATTATGTTTGAACAGCAGATGATATATATTTTAGTCACTCACTTGTTGTCCTTATTCAGTTCATTCTGCCATTGCAAATGTCCAGTCTTCAGCACACTGTCATACCAGATAATGAGACTATGGGGAACAGCTTGCTGCATCCTAGCACGGAAGTAACTAAGAAAGTCTGGCACATTCTTTACTGCATTAGGCTGCATTAAAATAAAGAGAAAGACACATTATTTGCATGTGACATGGGATGCAACCTGTAAATGTTATTTGTTTGGCTTCTTTGGAAATTACAGCTCTCGGATTCTAATCTGTGTATCTGGCCCATGAGCGTTCCTAGATCCATTACATTTCTTCCTGGAGGAGTACAGTGAGGTATTTGTCTACGTCACAAATGGCTTCAAAAGACTTCTTCCCACGCGTCTGAATTTCAAAGTTTCAACTGAAGAATTTAAAATGACACAAGGTTCTGGAAAGTTGAAAAAAAGAAAAGATCTTACACTTGGTAAACCAGTGGCAAGAGCCAATAATTTACAATTTTCACTAAGACAGTTTGCTGCCACTGTGTAGGACCAAGCTCTGTGGTTCTAACAAGGTCAAGAATTGAGCAGAGGTAGCTCATAGCACAGACAGAAATCCTTCTATGGTAACCATGGAGCTGCTGCTTTCCAGAGTACAAGTTGCAGTTCTGTTAAAATAAATCTGCTTGATAATGCAGAACAAAAGATGTATTCTCTTCTCACTGGCTGTCTTGGGGCTATGCAGTAAACCTTTTGTTCCAACGTCAGCCACAGCCACACTGCCAGTAGCATCATTATGAGGCCTGACAATGTAAATGCTAAGGGGATATCATGGGCAAGACACAGATCAGAAGGCTTAGTCTCAGAACATGACCATCCTAGACATAGAGTCAAAGAGATGTATAGCACAGAAACAGACCCCTAAGTCCAACTCGTCCATGCCAACCAGATATCCCAACCTAATCTAGTCCCACTTGCTAACACTTGACCCATATCCCTCCAAACCCATCCTATTCATATACCCATCCAGATGCCTTTTAAATGTTGCAATTGTACCAGCCTCCACCACTTCCGCTGGCAGCTCATTCCATACATGCACTACCATCTGCATAAAAACGTTGCCCCTTAGGTCTCTTTTATATCTTTCCCCTCTCACCCTAAACCTATGCCCTCTAGTTCTGGACTCCCCCACCCCCAGGGAAAAGACCTTGTTTATTTACCTATCCATGCCCCTCGTGATTTTATAAACCTCTGTAAGGTTTATAAACCTCAGGCTCCAACATTCCAGGGAAAACAGCCCCAGCCTATTCAACCTCTTCCTGTAGCTCAAATCCTCCAACCCTGGCAACATGCTTGGGAATCTTTTCTAAACATTTTCAAGTGTGACAACATCTTTCCAATAAGAAGGAGACCAGAGCTGCATGCAATATTCTAAAAGTGGCCTTACCAAGGTCCTATACAGCCACAACATGACCTCCCAACTCCTGTACTCAATACTCTGACCAGTAAAGGAAAGCATACCAAATGCCTTCTTCACTGTCTGATCTACCTGCGACTCCACTTTCAAGGAGCCATGAACCTGCACTCCAAGGTCTCTTTGTTCAGCAACACTCCCTAGGACCTTACCATTAAGTGTATAAATCCTGCTAAGATTTGCTTTCCCACAATGCAACACCTCGCATTTATCTAAATTAAACTCCATCTGCCACTCCTCGGACCATTGGCCCATCTGATCAAGATCCCATTGTAATCTGAGGTAACCTTCTTCGCTGCCCACTACACCTCCAATTTTGGTGTCATCTGCAAACTTACTAACTATACCTCCTACGTTCACATCCAAATCATTTATAGAAATGATGAAAAGGACCCAGCACCGATTCTTGTGGCATTCCACTGGTCACAGGCCTCCAGTCTGAAAAACAACCTTCCACCACCACCCTCTGTCTTCTACCTTTGAGCCAGTTCTGTATCCAAATGGATAGTTCTCCCTGTATTCCATGAGATCTAAACTTGCTGACCAGTCTCCCATGGGGAACTTTATCGAACGCCATTCTGAAGTCCATATAGATCACGTCCACCACTCTGCCTTCATCAATCCCTTTCATTAGTTATTCAAAAAACTCAATCAAATTTGTGAGACATGATTTTCCATGCACAAAGCCATGTTGACTATACCTAATATGTGTTGACTATACCTAATATGCCTTTCCAAATATGTGTAAATCCTGTTCCACAGGATTCCTTCCAACAACTTGCCCACCACCGACATCAAGCTCACTGGTCTATAGTTCCCTGGTTTGTCCTTACTACTCTTCTTAAACAGTGGCACCACATTTGCCAACCTCCAGTCTTCCGGCACCTCACCTGTGACTATTGCTAATACAAATATCTCAGCAAGAGGCCCAGCAATCACTTCTCTAGCTTCCCACAGAGTTCTAGGGTACACCTTATCAGGTCCTGAGGATTTATCCACTTGTATGTGTTTCAAGACATTCAGCACTTCCTCCTCTGTAATATGGACATTTTTCAAGATGTCACCATCTATTTCCCCATATTTTATATCTTGAATATCCTTTACCACTGTAAATATTGATGCAAAATACTCATTTAGTATCTCCCCCATCTCCTGCGGCTCCACACAAAGGCTACCTTGGTGATCTTTGAGGGGCCCTATTCTCTCCGTAGTTACCCTTTTGTCCTTAATGTATTTGTAAAAACCCTTTGGATTCTCCTTAACCCTATCTGTCAAAGCTATCTCATGTCCCCTTTTTGCCCTCCTGATTTCTCTTAAAGTATACTCCTACTACCTTTATATTCTAAGGATTCACTCGATCTATCCTGTCAATACATGATATATGCCTCCTTCTTTTTCTCAACCACACCCCTCAATTTCTCTAGTTCTTAAGAGATGAAGAGTAATTTCTTCTTTCAGAGGGTTCAGAGTCTTTGGAACTTCTTGCCATAGAGACGCTGTAGGAGCAGTCTATTTTTAAGACTGGGTTGATAGATTCTTGACCTTTAGGGGGAAAGAGAGTTACCAGGAAAGTGGACATGAGGAATGTTGGATCAGCCATGATCCTACTGAATGGGAGAGCAGGCTTGAGGGACCAATTGGTATACTCCTGTTCCTATTTCTTATGGTCTTTTCTAAGCGTGAGTCTCACTGTTCTTCCTGCATGAAGTGGACAAAGCAGTCATTGGAATGGTGTGTTAAAAAGATATCCAAGTTCCAGGAGGACATGTTCTCTTCAAAGTATTTTCTCAGTCTTTATCCTGATGCAAACTCTAACACCGCTGACCCATTTTCTCAAGATTCAAGCTTCCTGTGTGATCATTGCTATCTATAATGTCTTGGAGAAGTTTCATGCATTGTATCAGAATCCCAACTTTGGATGAATCTGCATGCTAATCAGCATCCAACAAACGTCAGAATGCATACCACAGGCATCTGCAGCATTTGCAACCAGTAATGGCATTTCCTGCGGTAAGGTACCCTCAGGCAGGCTATTTATTCACCTCTCCAAGGTCTGCTTTCGCTCTAAATTACAATTGCTATGGACTCAGACAATAGATTCCCGACTTCTCACTATTCAGGAGTGTTTCCAATTAGGCAAGAGCACCATGACTTTTAAAATAAATGAGGTACTAGTGAATAATCAATGTTGAGCTGACTGTGGCACAGTTGTTAAAACAAAATCTCTGGTTGTTAAATTGTAATTGTGTCCTCTGTACCCCTCTGTGTAAAGATTTTAGTCATAGCTCTTATGGTTGTCAATGTGATTGGAGGCTCCATTTGATATCTACTTAATCAGTGGTTTTATGATATTGGAGCACATTACAAGAACACCAGTCACCAGACTGAATGACAATCACAAACTTCATGCGTACAGCTCATGCCGACTGGAATCACTAATGTTGTAAAACCCAACTAGAGTTCAAGATTGCCTTTAGATTGGAGAAAGTTGCAAATAGGAAGACTCTGAGCAGCTTACAATGTTATACAGTATAGTATCATAACCAGCAGGGTTATTGCAATTAATTTAAATGCGCAACAAATGAAACTAGGATCAGAATGATTGTTCAAAAGATGTAAAAATAAAATATTGATACTGCACATTCCCAACTGACTCAATTCCCCTCCTGCTTCCTTTTGTATTGATCTCCCCCATTATCTAGAACTTCTTACCAATAGGGTCAGTCTTTGAATTGAGAAGTTAAGTGAAATCGCTGATGAAATCACATAACCATAACATACAAATTTATTGACTATAAAATATGGGAGCAGAATTAGGCCATTTGGCCCATCAAGTCTGCTCCACCAATTAATTACAGGTAATATGTTTCTCACTCTCATTCCTCTGCCTTCTCCCTGTTACACTTGATCCCCTTATTAATCAAGAACCTATGTTAAATACACTCAATGTCGTGGTCTCCTCAGCCCTCTGCAGCTATGGGTTCCACAGATTAAACACCCTCTGACTGAAAACATTCTTCCTCATCTCAGTTCTAGAATGTTATCCCTTCACTCTGAGGCTGTGCCCTCAGGTCATAGTCTCTCCTACTGGTGAAAACGTCTTCTCCACATCTACTCGACCCAGGCCTCTCAGTATCTTGTAAGTTTCAATCAAAGCCCCTCTCATCCTTTTTAACTCTGTTGAGTACAGACCCAGAATCCTCATATATCAAGCCTTTCATCCCTGGAATTATTCTTGTAAATCTCCTCTGGACCCTCGCTAACACCATACATCCTTCCTTAGATACTGGGACCAAAACTGCTCACAATATTCCAAATGCAATCTGAACAGAGCCTTAGACAGCCTCAGCAGTACATCCTTGCTTTTGTATTCTAGCTGTCTAGAAATGAATGCTAACATTGCAGTTGCCTTAACTGCCAAATGAACGTGAATTAAGACTCCTAAATCCCTTTGTGCTTCTGATTTCCAAGGCCTTTCCCCATTTAGAAAGTGCCTCTATTCTTCCTACCAAAGTGCATGACCTCACACTTTCCCACACTGTATTCTATCTGTCACTTCTTTGCCCACTCTTCTGGCCTGCCCCAGTCTGTCTGCAGCCTCTCTGCTTCCTCAACACTACCAGTCCCTGCACCTATCTTTGTGTCATCTATAAATTTAGCCACAATGGCTCTCGGTTCCTTCAACCAATTTGTGAATGTATAACGTAATAATTGTGGTCCCATCACTCACCCCTGTAGAACTCCACTCATCACCAGCTGCCATCTTGAAAAAGAACCCATTATCCCTCCAACCCCACTCTCTGTCTTCTGCCAGTCAATCAATCCTCTATCCATGCCAGTCCCTTGCCTATACCACCATGGGCTCTTATCTTATTTATCAGCCTCCTGTGCCGCTCAAGCCTGCTCTCAATTACACCTGATTGCACCTTCAAATACACACTCCTACCCTGATAACCTTTCACCCCTTGCTTTAAAAGAATCTAGTTACCTCTGCCAATTCAAATCCTCTGCTTCTACCCTACTGAAGGAAAACCCTGCGATTAACCCTGCACACCTTTGGATTGTGGGAGGAAACCTGAGCACCCGGAGGAAACCCCAGCAAACACGGGGAGAACATGCAAACTCCACACAGACAGTCACCTGAGGCTGGAATCGAACCCAGGTCCCTGGCACTGTGAGGCAGCAGTGTTAACCACTGAGCTACCGTGCTGCCCCGATTCTATTTACAACTTATATAAATTGTAAATAGAATTATAGAATTCTTACAATGCGGAAACAGGCCTGTCGGCCCAACAAGTCCACACCAACCCTCCAGAGAGTAACCTACCCAGACCTATCCCCTTATCCTGTTATGCTACATTTACCCCTGACTAATGTACCTAACCTACACATCCCTGAACACTATGGGCAATTTAGCATGACCAAGTCACCTAACCTGCACATCTATGGATTGTGGGAGGAAACCGGAGCACCTGGAGGAAACCCCCAATGACAGGGGGAGAACATGCAAACTCCACGCAGACAGTCGCCCGAGACTGGAATCAAACCCGGGTCCCTGGCATTGCAAGGCAGCAGTGCTAACCACTGAGCCACCGTGTCACCACCAGTGCACTGGAATTTCCTAAGTGTTCAGTCAAAGAGAGATTAAAATCAAGTAGATGACTCAATATCCTGAAAGAATTTCAACAGTGCATCACTGCAGGAAGGAACAAGACAGAAACTAAATTAACATTTTATCGGATCATTAGCACACAGCTGTTTTGCAGTTCGCATACTCCATGTCGACAGCAGCTCCAAATGAAATGCAAGGATCATTTATTGATAATAATATGATACTTCTAGTTAAATAATGTTAAGAGGAAAATGAATGAACTTTTTTTAAAATCAACCCCCCATTTTAACTTCTGAACACAATTTCTTGGCGTTGAGACTGGGCAGGAAGCCTGCTCTCAATCTGCTTACCCAGTTGCACAACAGCCACCATCTGAAAGGATGAGTCATTTCTTTTTTTCCCTGCTTCCGGCCCTCACGCCATGACCACTTCGTCTTGGTCCCATCGGAAAATGTAAACGGTCCACATTCAGCAACTTTCAGCTCATCAGAAATTCTCCCAATGATATTCTACAGCATATTCCTGTTTCTCTGCATTAAAATCCTTTCCCTTGTTTCCATATGCCATTGTGGCTTTGATCCTCACCATCTCCGAAACCTGTTCCAGCCCTACAACTCCCTCCCCACACACCTGGAACATTGTTGTGGCTCCTGTTCTGGTGTCATGTCCTGGCCTCACTTCATTCCACCCTTCAGTTTGTTATTCCTCAGTCACTGAGACCTCAATCTCTGAAATTCCATCCATAAATCTGTCCATTACCTTCACATAACTTCCTTAAAACTGACATTTTTGACAAAATTTTACCTCTTTAAAAACCCCCTCTGTTGCTTAGCATCCTTTTCTACATTAAAGGCACTATGTAAATGATTGATGTAATGGTTGATGTAAACTCACACTGTTGAAGCAAGACCTACTGTCCAACTGCTCTCTAGTAACTTAGTTACATTTCATCACTTCTCTCGCAAAAAAGCTTACATTTCAAATACTGCAAAGACTACAGGACCCGACACCGTTCTGACAATAGGCTTATGATCCAGAACCTGCCATGCCCCAAGCCAAGCAGTGCCAGGACAGCTACAATACTGGCATCTACATGACAATGTGAAAATGTCCTCAGGCCTATCCTGTACACAAAAAGCAGGACACATCTAACCCAGCCAATTACCAGGCAAGCTACTCTCAACCATCAGCAAAGTGTCAGAAAAGGAGGGAGGGCTCAGCTGTGATTATTAAAGTTTCCAGAACAAGTATTCGGACAGACAGTATGGGAAGGCTCAGAAATCTAACTTCAGGCACAGCAGATAAGGGAACAGCTATTGGAGGGATAGGACTGAAGGTGACGTACTTAAATGTTAGCACTACAAAACAAGGTAGATAAGCTTGTGGCACAGATTGAAATTGGCAGGTACGATGTTGTGTGCATCACAGAGACATGACGCTGGGAACTAAATATCCAAGGATACTGTCGAAATGACAGGTGGGCAGAGAGGGCAGAGTTGACTTACTAGTAAGAAATTAAATGAAATCAATAGCAAGAAGCTACATAGGGCCAGAAAGTGTATAAATCGTGTGGATAGAGTTGTGGAACCGCAAAGTAAGAAAGATCCTAATGTACAGGCCTCCGACCAGCAGTTAAGATGTGGGGCAGAAAATAAATCAGGAGATAGAAAAGGCATGTAAGGAAGGCACTACCTGTGTAGCCACTACAATAATCATGAGGGACTTCAATATGCAGGTAGATTGGGGAAAAGGAGATTGGTAGTAGACCACAAGGAATTTGTGGAATGTCTACAAGATGATTTTGTTTTGGAGCAGCCTGTGGTGGAGCCCATTTGGGAACAAACATTTATGGATTTGGTAATATGTAATAGGACAGACTTAATTATGGATCTTAAGGTGAAGGAACCCCTATAGAGCAGTGGCCACATTAGGAGAGAATTCACCCTGCAGTTTGAGGTGGAAAGCTGGAATTGGATGTAACGGTATTGCAATGGAATAAAGGTAATGACAAAGACATGAGGGAGGTGACTGAAAGGGGAGCCCATCAGGAAAGATGGCAGGGGGTTTCTGGGATATTTCAGGAGGGACAGCAGGAATTCATCCCCAAAGGAAGAGAGGATAAAGCAATCATAGATGAAGTCAAGGACCGCAGAGAAGCAAATGAAAAAGCATACAATGTGGCAAAGGTTAGTGGGAAACCAGAGGATTGAGACACCTTTAAAAATCAGCAGAGGATAACTAAAAATATAATAAGGGGGATGACTATGAAATATGAGAGTAAACTAACTCTTAATTTTAAATAAGATTGCAGGAGTTCTTGTTGGATATATAAAAATGTAACAGTGGACTTTGGACTGCGGGAAAATGAGGCTGGAGCAGTAGTGATGAGGAACAAAGAAATGGCAGAGGAATTGAACAGGTACTCTGCATGAGTCTTCACGGTGGAAGATACTAGTGACATATCAGAACTTCAGGGAGTCACGGGGAAGAGGTGAGTGTCGTAGCCATCACTGAGGAGAAGATGCTAGGGAAGTTGAACGGTCTTAAAGTGAATGAGTCACCCAGAGAGGATGAACTATGCCCCAAGGTTCTGAAGGAACTCACTGAAGAGATTATAGAAGCATTGGTATAACTGTTCTGCAATTACTGGAGTCAGAGAGGGTCCCAGAAGAATGGAAAATGGTTAAAGTAACACTTTTGTTTAAGAAGGGAGGGAGGCAGAAAGCGGGAAATTATAGGCCGGTTAGCCTGACTGCAGTCATTGGTAAGATTTTAGAATCCATTATTAAGGATGTGATGGAGGAGTACATAGAAGTGCATGGCAAAATAAGGCTGAGTCAGCATAGTTTCACCAAGGGGAGATTATGGCTGACACATCTGTTAGAATTCTTTGAAGAGATACTGATCAAGTTAGACAAAGGATGGCCTATCCTGGGGGTTACCACTGACCAGAAACTAAATTGGATTCAGCTAAATAAATATTGTGGCTACTAAAGTATGTCAGAGTTTGGGAAATATGCAGTGAATAACCCCACTCTTGACTGCTCAAACTCTGTCTACCATCTCGAAATAACGAGTCAGGAGTGTGATGAATGAGTACAGATGAACACGAAACTCAACACCAGCCAGGATAAATCAGTGTGATTTAGTGAGACCCATGTCTTTACCTTCAATGTTCACTCCCTCTAGTACCAACATACAATGTAAAAGTGTGCCTGGGTTGCATATTTTTAGTGTAACTTGGCCATCACAGATTATTTTCATACAATAAGCACTGGAGCAAGCTAATAGGGTTCAGGACACCATTCTGTACAAACACTGGGCCAAAGAAACAAACTTTGAACTCTTTATTCTTTCGTTACTGTCTACTTAATATTACTGTATAATTAGCAACCAGCCAAAAGCAGATGATGGAGATCTTGTGGTATAGTAGTAACACTTCTGGCTTGGGAGCAGAGACTCCAGGTTCACATTCCACTCCAGGGCTTGATGACAATGGAAGATGTATTCATAATGTGGTCAAACCTTATTCCCAACCTGTCGATCCCTCTGATTGACTGTCAGAGTCAGTCACTTAGTGCAGCAGTGTCTCCTAGTCAGACATATTTGACATAGAGTGGTGTCTCACATGCTACAGCCTCTGGTGACAGGCTGTTGACTGTTTCAGGAAAATGTTGCTTTTGAAACAGATCTCAACTAAAACTCAGAAGTGGCAGCATTGTGTATCATCCACAAGGTGCGCAGCAGCAACTCACCTTGGCTCATTTGACAGCACCTTCCAAACCCATGACCTCTACCACCTAAAGGGCAAGGGGACCAGATACAGTATTGTGACTTGCTAATTCCCCTTCAAGCCACAGACCAACCTGACTGGATCTGCGGCACTTCTTCATTGTCATTGGGTTAAAATCCAGGAACTTCCTTTCTATCAGCTCTCTGGGTGTATGTACACAACAAGGACTGCAGCAGGTAACAGCTCACCATCACCTTCTCAAGATCAATTAAGGAAGCTCACATCTTGCAAAACAATAAATATTTTAGATTCTAAAGCCCTTGCATGTGACAATTACATTCTCCCTCTGCTCAAAGAGTGCTGTCACATCAGCATCCTTTACTAGCTCAGTAAGTGCCAACAAAATACAGATCACTTTACTCACGCTCAATTCATTTTCGATATTAACCAACCATCCATCAAACTGAAAGCAGTGGGCAATGAGTATTAGTTTATCAGCCAGTGCACGGAATGTCTCCTCATTCTCCAAGAAAGTCTCACAGATTGCAGCCCCAGCTTCCCATTCTGTGATGAATGTTCCTGAAACCAAAAACAGCTGAACACAAAATCAAAATTTTCCACCCATTAGAAATAACCTCATCTATTTTATAGAAATATCCATTGGGGAATGTCTGTAATGATATTAATTTGAGCACTAAAGCAAGCAAAAGAGCATTCTTATTCCTACATCAGGAACAGCGTGTTTCTATAAAACACTTCTTCTAAAGTCAGACTGTCATATGGGAGAGATGCCCAAGCCAGTCAACAATACTTACCAGACACAGGAGAAAAAAAAAAAGAGCTTCCAGCTCTGTGAAAGAGCCATGAAATAACTCAAAAATAGCATTCTAATTCTTGGAACATAGCAGTTAAGAAAGATTATTTCCCAGAAGAGAATAAACAAACTTCCAAAGCACTCCATCAGAAGCTTTCTGTGTCAATGAAAATCATCCAAATTGAAAATACAGAAAGTTAACCATCCCTTTTGCCATAGTGAAGCACAAATATACTTAGTTCCTAAATAAAGCATATTTACCTAGAATAGCGACACTGTGTTTATGTGCAGCGTTGGTCCAGCAGACGGGTGGGATGGTCACCATATGGTGACTGAAATATACAAAGATATCGATATATAACCAGTGGTAAAAAACAAAAGGATTCTCCTCATGCACGCCTTGTATGAACCTGAGAAGAAAGTGGCAGGTTAGGGACTTATCGCGCATAATCTCCCAGAGAAAAAGAGTGACTGGCTGATGTCCAAACAAGAGTACACACTTTAAGAATGCATTCTGTGCCATCTCTCTTTATCCATAATCAAACCAAATATAAATGATGCTGTAGTTTTCCATTATCGCTGTCCACTCACAATTCTAACATGACCTTACTTTAAATTCCTGTTTGCAGAACCCAACCAGTGGTGCCATGCAGGGCTAGAGAGAGAAATTATGGGTGCCTTTACTGCTCCTGGCCCAGGTCCCTAGACCCTCTGATCCAAACACAGTGGCCCCCTGGTGCCCTGGCCCTGGTTATTGGGCTCTGATGCACCCCTCTCTCCTGGGCCCGAACTCTCCTGAATCCAAGGCATTCACTGGGCAAAGTGCAACATTGGAACATTTGGATTTGCAACTTGCATTAATCTTCTTTATACAATCACACACTTGGAATTCGAAAATATATGAAACATAAAATCACAGTAATGTAAGGCTCCAAGGGTGAGGGAGCACTTCACAATTCGCAGCCATGTATTTGGGATTTTAACCTTTCCTGTCGTGTTTTGACTGCCATTCAGTAAACTGCTAAAGATGGGGATCGCACACCAGAAGTTAAACGATATGACAGATTCATGATAAATAAACAGCATATTGAGTGCAAAGACATTTGAAGCATTATGGCCATATCTAAAGTACTCGATTGACAAACCCTGTAACATATCAGATAAGACCTCTGTTCTTCACAAGATAGCCTGTCTCTGGGCTAAAGCTCCAAATTCGTCCAATTCAGACCTGCTGTCTTACTGGAATTCCCTACCTCACCTCCACAAGCTAATGAGACATACACTATCATGGTAAAACTTCAACCTTCCAACATTAAACCACAAAAGGAATTTGAAGTCACCTAGTTGTGTAGCTGGACAATTTCTGCTGTCAGGGATATATCCACATTTTAAAACAGCAGCTTTAGAGAAGTTCAAAAATATTTAAAGAGATCCTTTGTATGATTCGAAACCTGCCAAATCTCCAATCTCCCATCAAATAATCCTTTTCTCCAATGAGATGGCAGAGCTGTAAACATAGATTTTGTTACCTCTCAATATTTGCCACATTTTAATGCATCACACAGGTGCTGCTGCCTTAGGTGATCTGACTTTATTCAGTATGGCAAATCCAACTCATTAATGGCTTAGAAAGAGTTAAAAAGATTTCATCGCAATTCACTATGCTATAAAGTGATAATTTTAAAACAGCCACTTTTGAATCTTGGGTAAAGTCAGCACAGATTTTATTGAAAGAAGACAATGTTCGCCTAAATGCCCAGGCTAGTCCTGAAGGAGGACTATGCCTGAAACGTCAACTCTCTTGCACCTCAGATGCTGCTTCTTCCAGCACCACATTTTATCAACTCTGACTCTCCAGTATCTGCAATCCTTACTATCTCCAGGAATGCTCATCCCCTCCTGAAGAGCTTCAACACAGTTTATAATTCTCAATTTAATGTAGGGCCCCCTCTTATCTCAATCTCAATCTCAGCCTGATTTCCATGGCAACTGAACTTTCAGTATTCCCTTACCTCTGTGGGCTGTACAGCAATGGATAATTGTTACAACTTATATTTTTCACTTCCTGCAGGAACGGAAACATGCCTCATTCTTTCCGACAGTATTGGCTATATTTCCCATCATGCTTCAACAGCGTGCTCATAGCTACATTTGTCTACCCTAAGTAATTAACAAGCATTTAATTATCAATGTTAATCAATTGCCTCACTTCAAATGGATATTTTCATCTTAGTTTAATGTATAGCACATTTAAAAATTCAAATATAACTATAAATAACAACATTTCCAATTATATAAAAGCAAATGTTGAGCATTGTGCTTTAAATAATAACATAGAAATTGATGATGTTAAATCCTTAGTGACTTGATCCACATCACTATAAGTATTCCAAGTTCACCAAATTGTGTCAGAAGGCAGAATGTCGTGACACATTCCACGGTATAAAAGGCAAAACATGTGAATCATTTGTCATCATTCTTTTCCATTGAGACCTGCCTCACACTTAAAGAAAAATTGTTAAGGATATCGATCAGTAACCACGCTATCCAGAGAAAACACACCTGTCATTCAAGTAGCCACCAGCCATATCATGACAGACCAGCGTCCTTGGTCGATTACACTGCATAGGTGGCTGTCGTGGAGCGAGGGGGATGACTGCTTTGTTGAAATGCTCATCTTGAATAAAAGGCTGCCACGATTTCAGTTCCTCAAGTGATGAGATGTAAAAGCTGACTGGTGCACTGGTGTCAGGGTCGTAACAGTGGCCTGCATTCAACAAAGGACCAAAAACAATAACCAGTCTTATCTCCCATTTACACATGACACTGAACCTTAGGAAACACAGTAATGATTTAGAAAAATTCACAACAAAACCTCAAAGCCCGGATACAGCAGCAGACTGGCATGCTATCCTTGAACCACAGTTCAAATCTTAATGAGACAAGATGATAGTCTTTTCTCTCAATTGGATATAATGTCACTTCAGGGTGATTTAAACAGATTCAACATTAAAAGAAATATACACACTTAACCTTCCATGATCTTTAATTGTACATAAAATGCAGCAAGGATAATCATTCAAATATGAGAAGTTGGATAATCCATAATACAGGAAAATTCAGTCTCATCATTCTGCCACCTAAATTCTAATTATGACAGTTTCTGGTCCTCTGCTCAGAGAATACTGCCCTCAGTTATTTAGACCAGGGCCATTCTGTAATGTATACCTGAGATATGTAAGCTAGCATATAATTAATATGACCAACCACACTATCCCCCTTATTCCACTGTTCAGCTCAGTGGGACTAACCTTGCTTAGTTCCAATCTATCCAATGCCAGGCAGACTATCTCTCGTAATGATTTCTCTTCCCAATCGCAGATAATTATCTCCTGATTTCCACAAGGATTCCTCTTCCATCTGAACCCACTTACTGTTTCATCTTTCTTCCAGATAGTCATCTCTTGGCTCAATCATCCCTTGGCTCAGTGATCCCTGGCCAACCTCGCAGCTTGCATGAACATCAGTTCATGCAAAACATTGCTAAACGTATCCAATGATGCACCAAGTCCTGGTCAACTGACACTCTTGTTTTTGCTGAGTAACATCGGTTTCTCCTGCTTCAACAAGCCCAATTTTGTTATTCTCGTGTTTAAGTCATTTTATGTTTTTTGTCCCCAACTTTGCAAATTTTTCTTGCCTCTCCCTTTATCCCAGAAGCTTCAAGCTTTGACATCCCTCACCTGCACTCCACTTACCTCTCCATCTCTTCAATCATCCCTTTTAGCATTTATATCTTCTCTCCACATACAATTATTTCTGATGATGTTGCTTTGAAGCTTCCTGTGCAAATGTTCCACATTATAGGAAGTGTTCCAAGTCTTTGTAACATGTTCTTTCCAACCTAACATCATTTTACCCAGAATATACACAGAAAAGCAGGTCACAAAAACAAGCAAACCTACTCCACCATTCAGGAAGGTCGTTGCTGATCTACGGTTAGGCTCAACTCCACAAAATCCAACTCCATCAATTACCAAGGGCAGGTCAACTCAAGATGGAGGTAGAGTAGAGTTCCTGAGCCAGAGCTCTTCTGGTCCATCGGTTTCTTTTCTACTTTCTCCTCTTTTTGTTTTTCTTCTTCTTTCTTATTTTTTCTCTCAACTTACCTCCATGCCTCAGACGGACTTGACAGATTCCGGGCTGGAGGTGAAGCCCAGCGCAGACTCCCGGGCTCGAGGTAACGCCCAGAGTGACTCACTGCTTTGGAGCTGTAATGCTGAACTTTTATCTTTATTTCTTGCTGATTTATACTTAAGATTTGTACCCTGGTACCTTTGTGTCTAGCTTTATAAGAACTACAATGCTGAACTTTTAACTTTATTTCATTTTTTATAATTTAGACCTAAAACATTGTACCTAAGTATCTTTGTACCTAAGATGGTGCCGGAAATGGTGACTTTGTACACTTTCGCTGTAGTCATATATCCCTGTACTTGAATGCATGTGACAATTAACTTAATTCTAATTCTAATTCTTCACCCTCCAGCCTGTTCCCCATAAGCCACAGCATTGTTACTTTTGAAAAGTCTGAATGTATTTATGGTCAAGAAAGACAACAACTGAGCCTCTACAGTTCTGTGGCAGACTGAAATCCAAGAATTTGCAATGCTCGAAGAAGCGATTCCACCTCATTGCTGTAATTAAAATGGGAGCCTTTACTGTGAAACTGTGGCAGGTTTGTTCTATATTCATCATAACAGGAAAACGACTTTCAGCATCTACCCTAATAAGCCCCTCAGAATTCTGTGTATCTTAAAGAAAATCAAAGGCAGGCTCTATCTGTGCAGAGAGGAAAGCATTACTTTTTCGAGTTGATAACTCGAGATTTAACGAAAAAGAGAATGGTAAGGAGGAAAAAAGTAGGCAGAATCTTCCCAGACCCTGTGTGGCATGGATTATGGCTGGAAATCTGGAGAATCATGTGAGAAGTTGAGTGAGGCCTTTTTTGATGTCAAGAGCAACAAATCACAATTTTAACAGAATTCCGTACATTGAGACAAGGTTCTTACTAATGAGCAGTGAGAAGTCTATTAATGGGAATTATTACTCATTACCCCTTATTAATATCTAATCCTGCCTCATTAACAGGAAGTTTCCATTAGATAGAAACTAGATACCAGGAATTTCCAACAAGAAAGTCTGAGTAGGTACCAGGTGACTCTACCTCACATGGGGGTACATGGGATGCTGCAGGAGAGGAGGCAGGGTGACAGATAGTCACCACCACCATGGTGTTAATGGAGGGACAGTGCAGCATAATGGTGGACATCACCAAACTGTATTGATCGGAGCTCAGGGGCTAAGGAAGACAGTTAGTTCTCAGTTTGAAGTAGTGGTAGAAACATGTGGGGGTTCAGTCAGGAGGACGATCCAAGGAATGCAAGGTAGAAAGGGACATGGGGCTTTGGGGTAGGAGAGGGACGCCTGACCACCAGGATGAGCCCAATATTCATGATGTCCAATGTGATGTGCATTGCCTTCTCTAATCTTTCTATTGCCAATTGTAGCTTATGAATGGAAAATTGCTGCTAGCGTGCCTGAAGTGGGCAGAGTCACTGTCTACTTACAGTCATAGAGATGTACAACAAGGAGACAGACCATTTGGTCCATCTCATCCACGCTGACCAGATATCCTAAATAAACCTAGTCCCATTTGCCAGCATCTAGCCCATATCCCTCTAAACCCTTCCTATTCATATAACCATTCAGATGCCTTTTAAATGTTGTAATTGTACCAGCCTCCACCACTTCCTCTGGCAGCTCATTCCATACACACACCACCCTCTGCATGAAAAGATTGCCCCTTAGATGTCTTTTACAGCTTTTCACTGTCATGTTAAACCTATGCTTTCTAGTTTAGGACTCCCCACCCTGAGGAAAAGGCATTGTCTACTTACCCTATCCATGCCTCTCATGATTTTATCAACCCCGATAAGGTCATCCCTCAGCCTCCGCGCTCTAGGGAAAATAGCCCCAGCCTAATCAGCCTCTCCCTATAGCTCAAACCTTTCAACTCCAATAACATCCTTGTAAATCTTTTCTGAACTCTTTGAAGTTTCACAACATCCTTCCTATTGCAGGGAGACCTGAATTACATGCAATATTCCAAAAGTGGCCTAACCAATGTCCTGTACAGCCACAACACGGCTTTCCAACCCCTGTACTCAATGCTTTGACCAATAAGCAATTTCTGGCCAAAGATGCAGGTTTCAGTTCTGTGAAACATGTCCTTCAAGGGGCATTTGCATTAATAATACACCAGAAGAATGCAGATTCACATCATTTGCAATCGTATCATTGTGCATGTGAAATACAGGCAGTGTCCCAGTGTGTGAGGTCCACTGTTTCTCATAAACAATGTCGACCATGTCATTGGTCCTTGCAGTTTGTAGATGGACATTTCTGTGAGGCAGAAGTAATCAGTGACAGTCTTAAAAGGGGCTCCTCTGGGCCACAATGCGCATAGAACTAATGTCAGACATTATAGTGTACACAGTAGTATGGAACTGACACTCTCTATACCTGAACTGTAAGTATAATTTATGATTAGATTAGATTCCCTACAGTGTGGAAACTGGCCCTTCGGCCCAACCAGTCCACACCGACCCTCTGAAAAGTAACCCACCCAGACCCACTTCCCTCTGACTAATGCCCCTATCACTATGGGCAATTTAGCATGGCCAATTCACCTGACCTGCATATAGAGTCATAGAGTCATAGAGATGTACAGCATGGAAACAGACCCTTCGGTCCAAACCGTCCATGCCGACCAGATATCCCAACCCAATCTCGTCCCACCTGCCAGCACCCGGCCCATATCCCTCCAAACCTTTTCTATTCATATACCCATCCATCTTTGGACTGTGGGAGGAAACCGGAGCACCCGGAGGAAACCCACGCAGACATGGGGAGAATGTGCAGACTCCATACAGACAGTTGCCCGAGGCTGGGATTGAACCTGGGTCCCTGGTGTCATGAGGCAGTAGTGCTAACCACTGAGCCACTGTGCCATCATGCCAGCTATATGTCATGAGAAGCAGTGGATCGTGGTTGCTATGGAAACACATTAACAGTAAAGGACAATTCCAGCTTGCCAGCATTTGACTGGGTCACAGCCAAGATTCAACGATACTACTAGCACCAGGGATAACAACATGTAAATGCCCTGACAGTACCAAATTCTTGGTAGTGGTAGCATCAGGCTAACATCAGATGAGAGGAGCTCCATCAATGTGTGGTAGGTAGTTCATGAGGCGGTTTTGCAAGAATAGTGTGAAAAAACTCATCGGCCCTCATGAAGAGAAACCCTCCATGAAACTTAATGAAAATGATACCAAGCCAAAGTATGATACTATTCAACATGGTAAGAACCCTAATGTCTGTAAGGTCCCTCAGTGAAAGATGAGGAGCTATTCTTTAACCTTACACTGAGGTTACTTGGAACAATGTTGGTGACAGAGGGCAAAGAGGCCAGAAGGAGAGCAAGATGGAGAATAAAAATGGCAGGCAACTGGAAACTCAAATCATCTATACAGTCCGAACTGAGATGCTCAGAGAAGCAACAACTCAATCAAAGTGGTTTCCTTTGCACCCAACGTAAAGAAGAATACAATTACTAGTTTAAAATAAACTTAGTTAAAAAAAAAATCACACAACACCAGATTATAGTCCAACTGGTTTATGTGGAAGCACTAACTTTCGGAGCATTGCTGCTTCATCAGGTAGTTGACGATCTGATGAAGGAGCAGCGCTCCAAAAGCTAGTGCTTCCAAATAAATCTGTTGGACTATAACCTGGTGTTGTGTGATTTTTAACTTTATACACCCCAATCCAACACCGGCGTCTCCAAATCACAAAATAAACGTGGATATTCTGGGTGGATCTTGATTCAAACAATTCATTTTCTACATCTTGAACAATAATGAGATATTTGAGAGCATTTCAAAAAATCATTTTATACCCCACAGCATAAAAAAATTGGCATTACAGCTTGGAAGGAAATAAAAGGTTCCCTCATTCCCTCAATGCTTCAAAACAAAACGTGTCATATCTCCAGTCGGTTCTGAGTGATAAAGGCTCACAACAAATACAATAGTGAAACATTTTCAAAAACCAACATTTGATGCATGTAAAATTACTGGCTACTTTGCCTGCAGTCTCACCGACTGTGTTCGCTATAGTTATATGTACTCACCAAGCAGCTGAGGTGCGTCGTACTGAACTGTGTGATCAACTTGATGCTCCACTGGATGAGCTTGATTAACAGCGACACTACAAAACAGACATTAATGCAAGTCAACATTTAATCCTGTAATAATGTGTAATGTATTTAAAACAGTAGAGAATCAAATGTGGTAGTCAAATAAAAAACAAATGCCCAACTACTTTGCAGTTAAACAGTGAGTATAATTAAGTTGCATGTGACATCACTAAGAGAAGACAACAGAGTTGTTAGGAGAACAAAAACCTCCCCAAGCATGTTCAAATTGTAACAGAGAAGTTTCAGCAAGATGTTTCTTGAACTCAGCAGCAGATATTTTCCCTCAACTGTCATCCCTTTTTTAAAAAAATTATATCAGACAATAGTTTACAATATCAGCATTAAACATGCAGAACTAAATTACAGTGACACAAATTAACATTACACAGTGTTAAAAATCACACAACACCAGGTTATAGTCCAACAGGTTTAATTGGAAGCACACTAGTTTTCGGAGCGACGCTCCTGCATCAGGTGATTGTCCTTCCTGATGCAGGAGCGTCGCTCCGAAAGCTAGTGTGCTTCCAATTAAACCTGTTGGACTATAACCTGGTGTTGTGCGATTTTTAACTTTGTACACCCCAGTCCAACACCGGCATCTCCAAATCATAACATTACAGTGTGCACCAGCATCTGTGTTGCAAAGTTAAATACAACCTAACTATTAATACAAGGTGACAAGAAAGGTTCAAAATTGAATTCTCATTCTACACTGCATCATCAATCTTGCTTGGATTGGTTTTTAAGAAGAACTGCAATTGCTAGCGAGAAAAGGAGTTATTTGGACCCAATTGCAAAATGCGAGGATGTTGTTGCCAAGGAAAAGCAGGGCTGATTTTAGCGATGTTGCCAACACACTTGCTCACAAAGAAAGAGTGGTCATTTGGTTAGGACACCAGAGGGCAGTATTATCTCAGGAAATTTACTCAAGGACATCACAGGAGAAGCGGTGCGTGGAATAGCAAGGTTTCATTTTCGAAAATAGAATGGCCTGGGCCTACAGTACAAAATCACAGTATAATTAAAAGTGATTAATTACTGGTTTCCACAATATATATGGAGTTTCAAACAGAAACCATCTGTCGAAATTTTATGACAGGCTTTTGGACATGTGAACATCTTGACTACTCGTTATAAGATTTAGTTCCTGCTGGTTTTCTAGAGACTTTACTGCTGATGACGGTGAGTTGCTGGTGCTGTTTTAGAATAACAGAATACCATGTAAAATATACCACCCAATTATTAAAAACCCTGTTTCGGATCTGCATTTCCGAACATCTTAAGTTTTTTTTTGTTGTTGCGATTTTCTGCTAACATTTACCATTGTGAGTCGCTACACCAATCTTTCAACAAGTTTCATTGTAAGAGGGGAGCCTGAGCAACAGGCATGACAGAAATAGGTACAGTGGGGCGAGAAATGAATGGGAAGTGGAGAGGATATGCAAACAAAAGGCAAAACGTTTTATAACGTTTTATAATTCAGATTCATGGGCTGAAGCAGAGATGCTCATATCCACTGTAACACCTGGGCGGTTTGCCCATTCCGTGTACTCACTCATTGCTGTTCATGTTCTTCCTGCTGTCACCTGCAGTCAATGTGCCGCTCTCTGCCTGATCCTCTGCTGCTGCCTTCCCCCCAGATTCAGAATCAGACAGGAACCTCTTCCTTTTACTTTTCTCCATCTCCCGCAACACAAACTGTCGTGTTACCAATTCTAACGGCAGCTCTTTGAGCACAAGTTACACCAAACAACCTCGAAACGCGTTTGTTTACAGCGGGCCCGATGGAAGAGCTGCCCTGATTGAAGTCTGCTCCAAGTGGAATCAGCAAAAGACTAACTTTAGAGTCTGCTTATGGGTGGGGATTTAGCGGCAAGCGCTGTTTGTACCACTGTTCAAACCTTTTGTCACTTTCTGACCTTGCACTGTACTAAGACCCGAACTCTGCAGTTACAGCCAAACTCAGTGATCTCAATCACTCGCTCCCTCTGCTGTTTCCGCAGCCAGCCCCTGATCAAGGGGATTTAAATAACGTGCATGGGCAGGGATGATCTCGCAAACACACCAGAATCGGCAGCAATTTGCACGAGTCGCTGGGTCAAAATCCAGGATACTGCTATTTTCGGGACAGTACACTTCTTTTCCAAAAAAAGAGCTTTTTGTTGATTGTTAGTCATGAGGTGAGAAAGCATTGGGCGGGGGCAAAAAGGCTTGGAGTCACGCAGAGGGTGGTACGGGTATGGAATGAGCTGCCAGAGGATGTGTTGGAGGCTGGTACGATTGCAACATTTAAGAGGCATTTGGATGGGTATATGAATAGAAAGGGTTTGGAGCGATATGGGCCGGGTGCTGGCAGGTGGGACGAGATTGGGTTGGGATATCTGGTCGGCATGGACGGATTGGACTGAAGGGTCTGTTTCCATGCTGTACTCTATGACTGATGGTGAAGAATCAGCTCATCATCTGATAAAGAAACTCTCCCATTTCTGTTCAGTTTTAGACACTTCAGATGATCAATGGGAGACATTTGGGGGAAAGAGTAGGTGAAGATGACAGACCTTATGAGAAAATGTCCAGCCATATGTTTATTCAGAGTTGTAAGTTGCAAGTTTCTGAATTCCTCCTTTGGTGCTTTCAAAGATAATTATTATGCATTCACTTTTTCAGCAGTTAAATTACCAATTTAACAAGTACGGTTTTCCCTTGTAGCAAGATTCAACATAGACTTCATTATCTAAATCTGGTAACTTACAGTTTATGGAATTTATACACTTTTCCAGATTATAAACTCACAAATACAGCACAGCTGTGCTCTGTTTCAGATTATTGTTGTTGGATCTTAGAGTCATAGAGTCATAGAGATGTACAGCTTGGAAACAGACCGTTCGGTCCAACCCATCCATGCCGACCAGATATCCCAATCCAATCTAGTCCCACCTGCCAGCACTTGGCCCATATCCCTCCAAACCCTTCCTATTCATAAACCCATCCAAATGCCTCTTAAATGTTGCAATTGTACCAGCTTCCACCACATCCTCTGGCAGCTCATTCCATACATGTACCATACTCTGTGTGAAAATGTTGCCCCTTAGGTCTCTTTTATATCTTTCCCCTCTCACCCTAAACCTATGCCCTCTAGTTCTGGATTCCCCCACCCCAGGGAAAAGACATTACCTATTTACCCTATCCATGCCCCGCATAATTTTGAAAACCTCTATAAGGTCACCCCTCAGCCTCCGACGCTAGAGGGAAAACAGCCACAGCCTGTTCAGCCTCTCCCTATAGCTCAAATCCTCCAACCCTGGCAACATCCTTGTAAATCTTTTCTGAACCCTTTCAAGTTTCACAACATCCTTCTGATAGGAAGGAGGCCAGAATTGCACACAATATTCCAACAGTGGCCTAACCAATGTCCCGTACAGCCACAACATGACCTCCCAACTCCTGTACTCAATACTCTGACCAATAAAGGAAAGCATACCAAACGCCTTCTTCACTAGCCTATCTACCTGCGACTCCACTTTCATGGAGCTATGAACCTGCACTCCAATGTCTCTTTGTTCAGCAACACTCCCTCGGACCTTACCATTAAGTGTATAAGTCCTGCTAAGATTTGCTTTCCCAAAATGCAGCACCTTGCATTTATCTGAATTAAACTCCATCTGCCACTTTTTAGCCCATTGACCCATCTGGTCAAGATCCTGTTGTAATCTGAGATAACCCTTCGATGTCCACTATATCTCCAATTTTGGTGTCATCTGCAAACTTACTAACTGTACCTCTTATGCTCACATCAAATAATTTATGTAAATGACAAAAAGTAGAGGACCCAGCACCAATTCTTGTGGCATTCCACTGGTCACAGGCCTCCAGTCTGAAAAGCAACCCTCCACCACCATCCTCTGTCTTCTACCTTTGAGCCAGTTCTGTGTCCAAACGGCTAGTTCTCCCTGTATTCCGTGAGATCTAACCTTGCTCATCAGTCTCCCATGGGGAACCTTGTTGAACGCCTTACTGAAGTTCATATAGATCACATCTACCACTCTACTATCAATCCTCTTTGTTACTTCCTCAAAAAACTCAATCTAGTTTGTGAGAAATGATTTCCCACGGACAAAACCATGTTGACTATCCCTAATAAGTCCTTGTCTTTCCAAATACATGTACATCCTGTCCCTCAGGATTCCCTCCAACAACTTGCCCACCACTGACATCAGGCTCACTGGTCTATAGGTCCCTGGATTGTCCTTACCACCCTTCTTAAACAGTGGCACCATGTTAGCCAACCCCCCAGTCGTCCGGCACCTCACCTGAGACTATCAATGATACAAATATCTCAGCAAGAGGCTCAGCAATCATTTCTCTAGCTTCCCACAGAGTTCTAGGGTACATCTTATCAGGTCCTGGGGATTTATCCACTTTTATGCGTTTCAAGACGTCCAGCACTTCCTCTCTGTAATATGGACATTTTGCAAGATGTCACCATCTATTTCCCTACTGTCTATATCATCCATATCCTTTTGCACAGTAAATACTGATGCAAAATACTCATTTAGTATCTCCCCCATTTTCTGTGTTCCACACAAAGGCCGCCTTGCTGATCTTTGAGGGGCCCTATTCTCTCCCTCGTTACACTTTTGTCCTTAATGTATTTGTAAAATCTCTTTGGATTCTCCTTAAACTATCAAGCTATCTCATGTCCCCTTTTTGCCCTCCTGATTTCCCTCTTAAATATACTGCTACTTCCTTTATACTCTTCTAAGGATTCACCTGATCTAGCCTGTCTATACCTTACATATGCTTCCTTCTTTTTCTTAACCAAACCCTCCCTCAATGCCATTAGGATGACAAATACTGCATCACCAATGATACACATATCAATTAATTGTTTTACAATTCTAATTTCCAACACTTAATAGGTAGAGTAGCTGTTGATTTTGTCACATGCTTTCAAACAAACTGCAACTATTACAGCACTTGTTGAAAGACCTGCAAGTTTGAACAGATCCTAGGCATGAGATTTTTAGTCTTTACCTTCAGAGTTGGTTGTTTGCATCTTTGCTTTGCTTATTTTTTAGAGAAGAATCACAATCATTACAGTACAGAAGGAAGCCTTATGGCCAATGGTTCTGGGACCATCTGACTTTGTACCAAATTCCTACCTTTTCCATGTAATCCTGTACATCGTTTCTGTTTAAATAATCATGCAATGTCCCTTTGAACATGTCAACTGAAACAACCTACTTCCAAAAGATTTCTCGGCAGTGAATTACAGATATCCTAACTAATTCTTTTTCTCCCCTCACATTTATTATTTAAGAAAACACTTTAAAACTGTACCCTCTTCTTGGTCCTGTTTTATGTAAACAGTGGCAGAGAAGTGGCAGATGGAGTTTAATTTAGATAAATGCGAGATGCTGCATTTTGGGGAAAGTAAATCTTAACAGGATTTATATACTTAAAGGTAAGGTTCTAGACCACTGTTGGAATATTGCGTGCAATTCTGGTCTCCTTCCTATCAGAAGGATGTTGTGAAACTTGAAAGGATTCAGAAAAGATTTACAAGGATGTTGCCAGGGTTGGAGGATTTGAGTTGAATGGCTAGGGTTGTTTTCCCAGAACGTTGGAGGCTGAAGGGTGACCTTATAGAGGTTTATAAAATCATGAGGGGCATGGATAGAGTGAATAGACAAAGTCTTTTCTCTGGGGTGGGGGAGTCCAGAACTAGAGGGCATAGGTTTAGGATGAGAGAGGAAGATAGAAAAGGGACCTAAGGGGCAGCATTTTCACAGAGGGTGGTGCACGTATGGAATGAGCTGCCAGAGGAAGTGATGGAGGCTAGTACGATTGCAACATTTAAAAGGCATTTGGATGGGTATATGAATAGGAAGGGTTTGGAGGGATATGGGCTGAATGCTAGCAAGTGGGACTAGATTGGGTTGGGATATCTGGTCAGCATGGATGAGTTGGACCGGAGGCTCTGTTTCCGTGCTGTACATTTCTATGACTCTATGACTAATTGCTGGAAAAGCTCAGTAATCTGGCAGCATCTGTGGAGAGAAATCAGAGCTAATGTCAGAGTTAAATCTGAGAACTGAGGT